>NW_027136902.1:0-600000 GCF_040869045.1 Eurosta solidaginis
GCTTACAATGTAAGCAGTGACACCCACCGCCCCCTTTCCCCCTTTATCTCCCACTCTGGTGTAAAATCTATAAATTGTTATAACTCAATATAAATTTTCTCCTAAATCAATAGTTTTTGGTATCTGGCACATACAGATCGAGATCTAGACAATTTTGGAGGAACGATCAGTGGTCCTCTCCTTTTATCTCCGCCATCCGCCTTCCTTCAATTGTTTTTATTAGCACGCTTTTATTAACTTTACCTGTACGTTTCTATGTAACCTTTCATTCGCTCCAGCGCCTGCTGCTTTATTAACATGGTTTTATAATTAGCTTCACCTCATATGGAGACCCTTCCGGGATCATTTCTGCATGGTTTTCGGGATCGGTCCGGGATCCCGCCGGGGTAATTTCGGGGCTTTTTCGGGACTATTTCGGTATCATTTTGGGACCCTTCCGGGATCATTTCTGTATAGTTTTCGGGATCCGTCCGGGATCCCGTCGGGGTTATTTTGGGACATTTTCGGGACTATTCCGGAATCTTTTCGGGATTATTTCGCGATCATTTGGGGACCCTTCCGGCATCATTTCTGGATGGTTTTCGGGATCGGTCCGGGATCCCGCCGGGGTAATTTCGGGACTTTTTCGGGACTATTTCGGTATCATTTTGGGAGCCTTCCGGGATCATTTCTGTATAGTTTTCGGGATCCGTCCGGGATCCCGTCGGTGTACTTTCGGGATCATTTGCGTACCTTCGAGAGATAAATTCTTGATGGTTGCCGGGATCATTACCGGACTTTTTCGGGGTTATTTTGGGTCCCTTTAGGCATCATTTCTGGATGGTCTTCGGGACTCGTCCGGCATCCCGTCGGGGTCATTTCGGGACTATTTGGGGATCATTTGGGAACCTTTAGGGCATTATTACTGGATAGTTTCGGGGATCCCTCGGGGATCCCTTCAGGGTAATTTCGGGACTATTTCGGCATCATTTTGAGGTATCCACCGGCATCATTTCTGGATGGTTTTCGCAATTCGTCTGGGATCCCGTCGGGATCATTTCAGAACTTTTTTGGGATCCGTCCGTGATACAGACAGGGTACTTCGGGACTATTTCGGGATCATTTGGGGTACCTACCGGCATCATTTCTGGTTGGTCTTCGGGACTCGTCCGGCATCCCGTCGGGGTCATTTCGGGACTATTTGGGGATCATTTGGGAACCTTTAGGGCATTATTACTGGATAGTTTCGGGGATCCCTCGGGGATCCCTTCAGGGTAATTTCGGAACTATTTCGGCATCATTTTGAGGTATCCACCGGCATCATTTCTGGATGGTTTTCGCAATTCGTCTGGGATCCCGTCGGGATCATTTCAGAACTTTTTTGGGATCCGTCCGTGATACAGACAGGGTACTTCGGGACTTTTTGGGGTCATTTGGGGTTCCTTCCGGCATCATTTCTGCATGGTTTTCTGAATCGGTCCGAGATCCCGTCTTTGTCATTTCAGGGCTTTTTCGGGATCATTTTAGGTACCTTCCGGCATTATTTCTAGATGGTTTTGGGTATCCGTCCGGTATCCCGTCGGGGTCATTTCGAGAATTTTTCGCGACTAATACGGAATCATTTGGGGACCTTTTCGGCTTCATATCTGGATGGTTTTCTGGCATCATATCTGGATAGTTTTAGGGATCCGTTCGGGATCCCGACGGGGTAATTTTGGGATAATTTGGGGTACCTACCGGCATCATTTCTGGTTGGTTTTCAGTGTCCGTCCGGGACCCCGTCGGGGTCATTTCGGGCCTATTTCGGGATCATTTGGGGTAGGTACAGGCATCATATCTGGATGGTTTTCGGGATCCGTACGGAATACCGTCAGATTCATTTCGGGACTTTTTCGGAATCATTTAAGCATGGTTTTCAGGATCCGTCCGAGATCCCGTCAGGGCAATTTCTGGACTTTGCCTTCCAAGATAATTTCTAGATGGATTTGAGGGATCTGTCCGTGGTCCCGTTAGCGTCATTTCGGGACTTCTTCGGGACTATTTCGGGATAATTTTTGAATGGGTTTCGGGACCCGTCCGGGATCCCATTGGTTTCATTTCGGTACTTTTCGGGATCATTTGGGGTCCCTTCCGACATCATTTCTGGAAGGTTTTCGGTATCCGTCCGGGATCTCGTCGGGGTCATTTCAGGACTATTTCGGGAACCTTTTGGGGTACCTACCGGCATCATTTCTGGTTGGTTTTTGGGATCCGTCCGGGATCCCGTCGGGGTCATTTCGGGACTATTTCGGGATCACTTGGGGGACCTTCCGGCGTCATGTCTAAATGGTTTTGGGTATCCGTCCGGGATCCTGTCGGGGTCATTTCAGGACTATTTCGGGATCATTTGGGGTACCTACCGGCATCATTTCTGGATGGTTTTTGGGATCCGTCCGGGATCCCGTAGGGTCATTTCGCGACTATTTCGGGATCACTTGGGGGACCTTCCGGCATCACGTCTAAATGGTTTTAGGTATCCGTCCGGGATCCCGTCGGGGTCATTTCAGGACTATTTCGGGATCATTTGGGGTACCTACCGGCATCATTTCTGGATGGTTTTTGGGATCCGTCCGGGATCCCGTAGGGTCATTTCGGGACTATTTCGGGACCATTTGGGGTACCTACCGGCATCATTTCTGGATGGTTTTTCGGGACTTTGTCCGAGATCCCATTAGGGGAATTTCTGAAATTTTCCGAGACTATTTCAGGATCATTTTGGGACACTTCCAAGATCATTCCTGAATGGATTTCGGGATCTGTCCGTGATCCCGTCAGGGTCATTTCGGGACTTCTTTGGGATAATTTTTGGATGATTTTCGAGATCCGTCCGGGAGCCCGTCTAGGTCATTTCGGAACTTTTTCAGGGTTAATACGGGATCATTTGGGGATTCTTTCGGCATCACTTCTGGATGGATTTCGGGATCTGTACGGGAACCCATCAGAGTAATTTCGGAACTTTTTCGGGAATATTTCGGGATCATTTGGAGACCCTTTAGGGGTCATTTCATAACTTTTTCTGTATTATTTCGGGATCATTTGGGGACCCTTCCGGCATCATTTCTTGATGGTTTGCCGGATCCATCAGGGTAATTTGGGAACCCTTCCGAGGTCATTTCTGGCTCCGCCCGGGATGCCATAGGAGTAATTTCGAGATTTTTTTGCTACTTTTTCGGGATAGTTTTGGAACCCTTCCGGGATCATTTCTGTATGGTTTTCGCGATACGTCGTGGATCCGCTCGGGGTCATTTCAAAACTTTTTCTGGAATATGTCGGGATAATTTAGGAAACCTTCCTGGATATTTTCTGGATGTTTTTTGAGATCCGTCGGGGAGCCCGTCAGGGTCATTTCGGAACTTTTTCCGGACTATTACGGGATCATTGTGGTACCCTTCAGGGATCATTTCTGTGTGGTTCTCTGGATAACTCTAGAATCGTGTCCTTGTCATTTCGGGTTTTTTGGGTCTATTCCGGGAACTTTTGAAGACCCTTCGGAGCATTTCTGGATGGTTTTAGGGATCCGGGGACACAGACAGTAGTCTACCAGCGAAATTTTTTTCGAACATGGAAATAGGAGTGGGGGTCCCACGACCCCTTCGAGCAATTACTTTTTAATTATTTTTACACATTATAACTTTACGTATACTGGCCTTCACCAATATCACAGACTCAATGGGTCAAATAAGTCGAGGGCTTACAAAGTGAGTAGTGACACCCTCCGCTCCTCCCCCCCCCCCCCCCCCACACCCTCTGGTGTAAAATCTATAAATAATGTTATAACTCAATATAAATTTTATCCTAAATCAATAGTTTTTGGTATCTGGTATATAATGATCGAGATCTAAACAATTTTGGAAAAACGAGCAGCGGTACTTCTCCTCCCGCCATCCGCCCTCCATCAATTGTTTTTATTAGCACGCTTTTATTAGTTTTACCTCTATGTTTCTTTGTAACTCTTCATTCGCTCCAACGCGCCTGCTGCCTTATTAAAATGGTACTACAATTAGCTTCGCCTTATTTGTAATCCCGTTGGGGTCATATCGAGACCCTTCCGGGATCATTTTTGGATGGTTTTCGGGATCAGTACGGGATCCCGCCGGGGCATATCGGGACTTTTTCGGTACTATTTCGGGATAATTTTGGGACCCTTCCGAGATCATTTCTGTATAGTTTTCGGGATCCGTCCGGGATCCCGTCGGGGTTATTTTGGGATATTTTCGGGACTATTCCGGGATCATTTCGGAACTTCTTCGCGAACATTTAGGGACCTTTCCGGCAACATTTCTGGATGGGTTTCGGGATCCGTTCGGCATCCAGTCGGGGTATTTTCGGGATTATTTGCGTACCTTTGAGAGATAAATTCTTGATGGTTTCCGGGATCATTACGGGACTTTTTGGGGGTAATTTTGGGTACCTTCCGCCATCATTTCTGGATGTTTTTCGGGATCCGTCCGGGATTCCGTCGGTGTCATTTTGGGAATTTTTCGGGATAATTTGGGGTACCTACCGGCACCATTTCTAGATGGTTTTCGGTATCCGTCCAGGATCCCGTCGGGCTCATTTCGGAACTTTTTCGGGATTTTTTAGGGTCTCTTCCGGCATCATTTCTGTATGGTTTTCGGGATTCGTCCGTGATCTCGTCGGGGTCATTTCGGGACTTTTTCTCTACTAATACGGGATCATTTGGGGACCCTTTCGGCATCGTTACTGGATCGTTTTCGGGATCCGTCCGGGATCCACGAGGGATCATTTAGGGACTCTTAGGGGATCAATTGAGGACCTCTCCGGCATCATTCCTGGATCCGTCGGGGCTCTCGATGGGGTAATTTCGAGACTATTTCCGGATCATTTGGGGTACCTACCGGGATCACATCTGGATGGTTTTTGGTATCCGTCCGGGATCCCGTCGCGATCATTTCGGGACCCTTCCGGCATCACTTCTGGATGGTTTTCGGGATCCATCCGGGATCCCGTCGGGGTCATTTTGGGACTTTTTCGGGATCATTTGGGTTCCCTTCCGGCATCATTTCTGGATGGTTTTCGGGATTCGTCCGGGAACCCGTGGTGGTCATTTTGGGACTTTTTCGGGATCATTTGGGGTACCTACCGGCATCATTTCTGGATGGTTTTCGGGATCCGTCCGGGATCCCGTCGGGGTTATTTTGGGAATTTTTCGGGATCATTTGGGTTCCCTTCCGGCATCATTTCTGGATGGTTTTCGGGATTCGTCCGGGATCTCGTCGGGGTCATTTTCGGACTTTTTCGGGATCATTTGGGATCCCTTCCGACATCATTTCTGGATGGTTTCCGGTATTCGTCCTGGATCCCGTCGGTGTCATTTCGGAACTTTTTCGGGATTTTTTGGGGTCCCTTCCGTCATCATTTCTGGGTGGTTTTGGGGATACCGTCGGGGTAATTTCAGGACTTCTTCGAGATCATTTGGGGTCCCTTCCGGCATTATTTCTGGATGGTTTTAGGGATCCGTCCGGGATCCCCAATGGGTCATTTTGGGACAATTTCGGGATCATTTTGGGGTACCTACCGGCATCATATGTAGATGGTTCTCGGTATCCGTCCAGGATCCCGTCGGTGTCATTTCGGGACTTTTTCGGGATCATTTAGGGTACCTACCGGCATCATTTCTGGATGATTTTCGGGATCCGTCCGGGATCCCGTCGGGGTCATTTTGGGACTTTTTCGGGGTCATTTAGGGTACCTACCGGCATCATTTCTGGATGGGTTTCGGGATCCGTCCGGGATCCCGTCGGAGTCATTTTGGGAATTTTTCGGGATCATTTGGGTTCCCTTCCGGCATCATTTCTGGATGGTTTTCGGGATTCGTCCGGGATCTCGTCGGGGTAATTTTCGGACTTTTTCGGGATCATTTAGGGTCCCTTCCGGCATCATTTCTGGATGGTTTTCGGGATCCGTCGGGATCCCGTGAGGGTAATTTCGGGACTATTAGGGGATAATTTGAGGACCTTTCCGGCATCCTATCTGAATGGTTTTCGGTATTCATCCTGGATCCCGTCGGTGTCATTTCGGAACTTTTTCGGGATTTTTTGGGGTCCCTTCCGGCATCATTTCTGGGTGGTTTTGGGGATACCGTCGGGTTAATTTCAGGATTTCTTCGAGATCATTTGGGGTCCCTTCCGGCATCATTTCTGGATGGTTTTAGGGATCCGTCCGGGATCCCCACGGGGTAGTTTTGGGACAATTTCGGGATCATTTTGGGGTACCTACCGGCATCATTTCTGGGTGGTTTTGGGGATACCGTCGGGGTAATTTCAGGAATTCTTCGAGATCATTTGGGATCAGTCCGGCATCATTTGGATGATGGATTGATGGTTATAGGGATCCCTCCCGAACCCCGTTGGGGTAATTTTGGGACTTTTTCGGGATCATTTGGGTTCTCGTCCGGCATCATTTCTGGATGGTTTTCGGGATACGTCCGGAATCTCGTCGGGGTCATTTTCTGACTTTTTCGGGATCATTTAGGGTCCCTTCCGGCATCATTTCTGGATGGTTTTCGGGATCCGTCGGGATCCCGTTAGGGTAATTTCGGGACTATTAGGGGATCATTTGAGGACCTTTCCGGCATCCTATCTGAATGGTTTTCGGTATCCGTCCAGGATCCCGTCGGTGTCATTTCGGGACTTTTTCGGGATTTTTTAGGGTCTTTTCCGGCATCATTTCTGGATGGTTTTCGGGATTCGTCCGGGATCCCGTCGGGGTCATTTCGGGACTTTTTCTCGACTAATACGGGATCATTTGGGGACCCTTCCGGCATCATTTCTGGATTGTTTTAGGGATTCGTCCGGGATTCCATCGTGGTCATTTTGGGACTTTTTCTCGGGTAATACGAGATAATTTGGAGACCCTTTCGGCATCATTTCTGAATGGTTTGCGGGATCCGTCCGGGATTCCGTCAGGGTGATTTCGAGACTATTAGGGGATCATTTGAAGACCTTTCCGGCATCATTTCTGGATAGTTTTGCGGATCCGCTCGGGATCCCGACGGGGTCATTTTGGGACTATTTCGGGATCATTTGGGGTCCCTTCCGGCATCATTTCTGGGTGGTTTTGGGGATACCGTCGGGGTAATTTCAGGACTTCTTCGAGATCATTTGGGGTCAGTCCGGCATCATTTGGATGATGGATGGATGGTTATAGGGATCCCTCCGGGATCCCGTTGGGGTAATTTTGGGACTTTTTCGGGATCATTTGGGTTCCTTTCCAGCATCATTTCTGGATGGTTTTCGGGATTCGTCCGGGATCCCGTCGGGGCCATTTTGGGACAATTTCGGGATCATTTTGGGGTACCTACCGGAATTTCTATATGGTTTTCGGTATCCGTCCAGGATCCCGTCGGGGTCATTTCGGGATTTTTTGGGTTCACTTCCGACATCATTTCTGGGTGGTTTTGGGGATACCGTCGGGGTAATTTCAAGACTTCTTCGAGATTATTTGGGGTCCCTTCCGGCATCATTTCTGGATGGTTTTAGGGATCCGTCATTTTGGGACAATTTCGGGATCATTTTAGGGGTACCTACCGGCATCATTTCTAGGTGGTTTTCGGTATCCGTCCAGGATCCCGTCGGGGTCATTTCGGGACTCTTTCGAGATTTTTTAGGGTCTCTTCCGGCATCATTTCTGGATGGTTTTCGGGATTCGTCCGGGATCCCGTCGGGGTCATTTCGGGACTTTTTCTCGACTAATACGGGATCATTTGGGGACCCTTTCGGCATCATTTCTGGATTGTTTTAGGGATTCGTCCGGGATTCCGTCGGGGTCATTTTGGGACTTTTTATCGACTAATTCGGGATCATTTGGAGACCCTTTCGGCATCATTTCTGGATGGTTTTCGGGATCCGTTCGGGATCCCAGCAGGGTAATTTCGGGACTATTAGGGGATCATTTGGGGACCTTTCGGCATCATTTTTGGATAGTTTACGCGATCCGTTCGGGATCCCGTAGGGGTCATTTCGGGACTTTTTATCGACTAATTCGGGATCATTTGGAGACCCTTCCGGCATCATTTCTGGATGGTTTTCGGGATTCGTTCGGGACCCGTTGGGATCATTTTTGGACTTTTTCTGGATCATTTGAGGTATTTTTCGGCATCATTTCTACATGGTTTTCGGGATGCGTCCGGGATCCCGTCGGGGTCATTTCGGGACTTTTTATCGACTAATTCGGGATCATTTGGAGACCCTTTCGGCATCATTTCTGGATGGTTTTCGGGATCCGTTCGGGATCCCAGCAGGGTAATTTCGGGACTATTAGGGGATCATTTGGGGACCTTTCGGCATCATTTTTGGATAGTTTACGCGATCCGTTCGGGATCCCGTAGGGGTCATTTCGGGTCTATTTCGGGATCATTTTGGGGTACCATCCGGCATCATCTCTAGATAGTTTTCGGGATCCCGTCGGGGTCACTTCGGGACTTTTTCTCGACTGATACGGGCTCATATGGGGACCCTTTCCGGGATCCCGTCAGGGTCATTTTGGGACTATTAGGGTATCATTTGAGAACCTTTCCGGCATCATTTCTAGATAAATTTCGGGATCCGTTCGGGATCCCGTCGGGATCATTTCGGGAATTTTTCGGGGCTATTTCGGGATCATTTGGAGTATTTTCCGACATCATTTCAGTATGGTTTTTGGGATCCATCCGGGATCCCGTCGGGGCCATTTCTTAACTTTTTCGGGATCATTTGTTGTCCCTTCCAGCATAATTTCTGGATGGTTGTCGGGATCCGATAGGAATGCCGTCGGGCCATTCCTGTACTTTGTCGGGACTAATACGGGATGATTTGTGGAGCCTTTCGGTATCATTTCTGGATGGTTTTCGGGATCTGTACGGGAACCAATAAGGGTAATTTCGGGAATTTTTCGGGACTATTTCTCAATCATTTTGGGACCCCTCCTGGTTAATTTCTGGATGATTTTCGGGATCTGTCCTGGAATTTTAGTATCATCTTGGGACCCTTCCGGGATCATTTTAGGTCTCTTGGCAACCGGTAGTTAAGCACACATGCTTTTTTAAATTATGAGCTTTTATGGCCGTGTATTTGCTGCTAATTATTCGTAATTAAAATTCTGTATGTTTTATCTTCAATCTAACACAGCTTTTTCATTCTATAATAGTGTAAGGAACTGTTATGACTATAATTACACTTTTTGTAATATTTTAGTCAACTAAAACCCGAAAAAGCAACACTATTTTCATCTAAAAAATTCTCTTTAGTTTTAGCTAATTGTAGTTTCACACCTTTGTTCTATGAGTAGTAATTGTTTCACCCCTTTCATATCAGTTAATTTAATTTAAAAACAAAATGTATTTTTTTAATTCGAAAAAACTGTGTTGTACTATTCATGAAAGCGTGCCTTTCAGCTTATCTTCTCATTTAGTTCTTTTTTTTACTAAATTACAAAAATAAAATTCATTAGACAAAAATAATTTTTAAACAGATAACTTGATAAGCAGGCTAAAGTGAATAGCACATATATTTTATTTTCTCCTTGCTGACGGGGCCGCGGGTAAAGGCTAGTATAGCATATATTGTTGTCTAAAAAAAATCATTGAGATCGGTTGTATATATATGTAGTATATATCTCATACAACCGATTGTTCAGATAAGAAACTTTGCGCAATTTCTGCCCCGTTTTAACAGCTAGAATCTTCAAATTTCACCAAATGCTTACATATATAGCATACATTGTTGTCTGAAAAAATCATAGAGATCGGTGGTATATAAATTATATGCCCCATATAAACTGTCATTTTTGCCCCTTTTTTAAGGCTAGAAGCTTCAAAATTCATCAAATTTCATAAAATAGTTACGTTTACGTCATATATTTTTGAAATACGTGATTCGTAGTCATAGTTTTACATGCAGACCACAAAAAACGTAAAGCTTTTCTTCCTCACACAAATCACCTACCTATTTTTTATTTTATATTTATCTTAAAAATCGTTTAGGTATGTACATCTGTGCACTATATCGTTAGCTTAATGTGAAAATGTGCTAAGTCACTTTTTTTGAAAAATTGTTTTTTAATGCAGTTTTAAACATAAATTCAAAATACATCGATGACAAAAAAAAAAAAATATTTTAGTTTTTCATTTTTCGTGCTGTGGGCATTGATGTGTAAATGTGCTAAGTCGTCAGCTGTTAAAAAAATGTGCTAAGGCAACCCGTCAATAATATCAATCTGAATTACTAGTCATTTCTTTGTGCGCGCATGCTTTGTTGTTGTTGTATTAACGATAAAGACACTCCCCGAAGGCTTTGGGGAATGTTACCGATGTTGATGGTCCTTTGCCGGTTATAGATCCGGTACGTGCCGGTATCTCGGGAACGATTTATATGACCACATTAAACCTTCTAGGCCATCCCGCCCTCCCCACTCCCTAGTTCCTTGAGGAACTTGGGGTCACCAGAGCCTCGGCTGTCAATGAAACAGGATTCGCCACGGTTAGGTGAGGCTAACAATTGGGTTGGAGAAGCTATATATTGCGCTGGCAAATCCTTGAGAGGGTTGCGAACACAACCCCTTGAAATTGTATTCACACAATTGAGACATGCCTTTGGTGATTGATAAATGCTTTGCTCTGACCACAATCTACTTCAATTCTTACATGTCGATAACTACATGCTTTCTTACAGACTAGTTAAAAATAGAAAACAATTTACGCTTATACTTACATATTTATTAAAATTAATAACACTACTGAATCGATTTGCTAGATGTATAGTCCTATTTATAGGTCCATTCATAGCATAATTCGTTTTATGAGTTATTTCGATAAATAATCTATTATGCCGAAGATCACGCAGTGGAATATATGGAATGAACAAATTAAATAAATCAGAGCAATTCGTGCTAAAGTTTATTGCATTATAGGCAAGCATGAGTGAGATAAAATTCCTTCTGTAATGCAAGGCCTGAAGACCAAGCAATTTGGGCCTGCTGGTATATGATGGGAGGCCGTCTGGCCAGTGAAGCATACGTAAAGCAATTTTGTAAAAATATTTGGAACTTTCTAAATTTTATAAGAGTTAGATTCATAGAAAGGATTCTATATTATTGAGCAATATTCAAGAGCACTTCTGACCAAGGATATATAAAGTGCCTTCAACGTCAGAGTGTCCTTAAAGTCTACTGTGTGTGTAAGTGTAAAGTGTTACGTAAGTGTAAAGTGTTACGTCTACTGAACCCAACCATTGCAACAAATTTGAAACAATGAAGTAAATGTGACTAAAGTCAAAAATTACAACCAAGACTTTACTCTCTTGATAACGATTAGTTTGTAGATAAAGTATGTGGCAGTTGCCTTTTTGGAATAAGACACAAAACAGCATTTGTTTGAATTTAAAAATAAATTATTGTCTGCGCACCATCCGGCAATAGAGTCCAGATCAGAACCATTAGAAATAGTTTGACAAACAAATAGTGTTTTTTTGAAATATATAGTTTTATTGTTATCTTTCAATCATTAAAGGGGAGGAGTGATGGGGAAACATATTGAGTAAAAAGTGCTAAGTCGGGAGAAAAAATTTGTTTTGAGTGCGGAAATTGTGCTAAGTCATTAAATAGCTGCTGAGTTAGCATACATGATTTTTATTTATCTTTTTCAAAGCTTCTACACTCAAAAGTATTGCAACTAAGGTATCCTCATTCACAGTTTTGAAAAAAAATGGTTATTTGAAAAATTATTCATTTTTTTTCGTCTCCTGTAAAATTTGTAAAAAGTGACTTAGAACATTTTCACATTAAGCTAACGATATACCGAATTTACTTAAATCCAGTTCATTTATTTTTTTTTTACATTTTTTATGAAGAAAAAAAATAAAACAAAACAAATGACATCTTTTTTCGTTTGGTTTTCACTTGAGATATACCGAACGTCAAATTATAATTCTAGAAACGTCAATTCCATTGAATAATGCAAAATTGAAATAAGCACCACCTATTCCACTCCATGAAATAACGCAAATATGCTAATAAGCACCTTGGTATGAAACATAGTCGTAGCTTGGTGTAATATCTCTCATGAGCCGCTCAACCAAATGCAATCAAATTTTACAGAAACTATCTACATGGTAGCCCAAATGTACCATAGAAATTTGGTTGAATTTGGTTGAGCCGGTCTCAAGTTATAAAGTAATACCAAAAATGTTCCCTTATTTATATATACATAGATTACTAGCAGACCCGACAGACGTTGTTCCGCCTTAAATTTGACCTAGCTGCATACGTTTTAATAAGTTTTTTCCGTCTGACTCTGCCCTACCCCTCTACACTTTTTCCCAATCTTTTTATCCACTCCTCCCTCCGTCTTTTTCGCTTCATCTCCATATTCGTCTCATTCTATCTCTTTCTCAGTCTCCTTCTCTCCTTTCTCTTCTCTCAAGTTTTTCTCCTTCTTCTTTATCTCTTATTGCCAGTCCCAGAGGGTGGTTAGTATTTCGTTACAGTCCCATTCCGAGTCTCAGTCCCAGTCCTAGTCCTAATACCAGTCCCAGTCCGTCTCTGGTATACTTCCCGGAAAAAAACATCGTAAATACTAATATTGGCAAATTTATATACGAAATTTCAGGCAAATCGAATAGGACGTATGTAAATAGGTATGTGGGTATTACTAATTATTGTCTTTATTTCGGCTTCGCAAGCGTATTTATCAGTTTTGCCAGGTTAGTGCGACTAAATCGAATATCACAATGAACTTTAGAGCTCTCAGCAACAGCTTTCATTTGATATCCATAATACACACACATTCTAGACGTATCCGGGTCCATGTTTTTGCCTATATCTCGAGACCCTAGCCACTCAGCGGTATAAAACTCACCCTGCATTATAGCACACATCAACAGCTTTCATTTGATATCCATATTGTATAAGCACATTCTAGGGGTACACGGGTCCACGTTTTGGGCTATATCTCGAGACCCTAGCCTCCCAGTTGTATGAAAATTACCCTGTACTATAGCACTTTCAGAAGCTTGCATTTGATATCCATATTGTATAAACACATTCTAGGTGTACCCGGGTCCACGGTTTGGGCTATATCTCGAGACCTCAGCCTCCCAGTTGCATGAAAATTACCCTGTACTATAGCACTCATCAACAGCTTTCATGTGATATCCATATTGTATAAACACATTCTGGGGGTACCCGGGTCCACGTTTTGATCTCAAGACCCTGGGCACGTAGCGAAAAAAAGGTAGACGTTGGCCGATTTTCAGACCTACCCAATATGCTCACAAAATTTCATGAAAATCTGTTCAGCCGTTTCGGAGGAGTTAAGCCTCTAACACCGCGACAGAAGAATTTTATATATTAGATTTGAGTTTCTATTTTTACACCAAAAGGTGCAACATACAGTAGCAAGTGTTACCAGAATTAAAAACTTATCTTTAACATGAAGGGTTTTTTGATTCTCAACGTTAAACAAATTTGACTAATAACATGACTTTAAACAATTTTTTAGAAATATTTTTTTCTATATAAGACAGTGGTTTGACAAATATTCCCAGGGTCCTTCTGCCATGAAAAGCCTCTCAGCGAAAATGTATCTGCTCTATAAGATGCCGTTCGGGGTCGGCATAAAATATATAGCTCCTATCCCGCCAATTTGTTGAAAAAATTCTGTGGCTTCTCGGCATATCCGAAGAAGTAACTCACAGCTGTTTTCGAGAAAAGTGGCCTTAAAATTTTTAAAGTACACCTGATCGTGCAGTGTAGTTGGAAAATGTCGATATTACGAACCAAAAGAGAGGGTTTTGCAGTGTCTTTATACATTTCCTGGAAAATTGAATACCCACAGATATCAAATTTTGCATTTGTTTTCATTTTCAAGAAGAAAGTAACTTTCTCCGTTATGCTGAGTAGCCAAACAATTAAAAAATTTATAAAGCAAATTGAAAGAAGAGCTCGGACTGAATCTCTTAATATCGCGGCAAGTTATTATTAGCCGTATTTTTTTATAGACGCGTATACGCTTACGTTTAGGGGTGAAAAAAACGCCTATCCTCGCTTAGATAATGCTTAGGAGACCCATCTAGCGGCAGTGGTTAAATAACTAGCTACAGTTACAGGGTGTACCGAAAAGCGGGGACACAACCCTCTGATGGCCATAGGTTATAACATATAGCTAAATCAGTTGCGATGAATTGTGGACACACATAGAATACATAGAATTAGTGTAGAGGGTGAAAGAAAGACACATATTTCAGTTACATCTGAGTATAATGCGTATTGAAATTTAGTGGGACACATTTTATGCGCAGCAATTTCAGAGGTGTATTTAAAGTTTTTCGCTTAGCAGTCCATATAAAGTTTAAGCGTATAGACGTTTGCGTGTAAAAAAACACGGTTATTGTTATACTTTAAAGCTTTAATTCCAATTGATAATTAAATTTTTACTTCAAAATTATATACAAGCTGTTTTTGTTAAAATAAGCGAGTTTCTAAGGAAAACCGGAGGCGTATTTAAATTCACACAAACTAAATTTTATTACGTATTTAGCTGAAAAAATTACTTGCTTTGTCATAGCAAAAACCCGAAGACCACAAATGTTCTGTAATAAATTTTACTGGTCCCATGTAAAGTTTTTTACCGTGAAATAGGCGGAATTGCAATTGGTCGATAGTTGGTTTTGCAAAGGTATCGACGACATGTACTTAAACTTTATATGGATTGCTAAGTCCATTACTTTATCTGCACTTATGAAATTGGTGCGCATAAAATTAGTACTGAAAAGTGTATGTTGCCACTTTCGATTTTGGTACGCCAAAAAAGTGCTCGTCTTCACTATTTTACTATACACCACTACTATGTGTAATTGCCGATGAGTGTTTTTTAGTCGCAAAGACAAATGTATTTCATATCCAAAAGAGTAATAATAGCTTATTACGGGCATACACATCTTCACTTGAACCTTGTATGGACTGTACAACTATATCCACACATACGAAATAGTTGTGCATAAAATTAATCCGAAAATGTTTGTGTCACCACTATTTCACCACTTTCGATTTCGGTACTCATTGCACACAATGTTCGAAAAAGTGTGTGTCTTCACTATTTCACCACCATACGCTTCTGCCATACAATTGTCTAAAACCTTTTTGTTTTTTAACGCAAAGCTGGATGTATATAGATGTAAAAAAATACACGGCTACGAAGAACATGTAAGTATTGAGATGCACCAACATTGGAAATAATGTGAAACAGTAAAGCATCAAAATGTCGGAGGTAATTCACCACTAGAGTAATTCAACTTGAAATTTTAAAGCTTGTCAAGGTTTTATATTTACATTATAATCACACTTAATTTATGTTATAACTCGCCCATTCCCTTTTTGTGAAATTTTAATTAAAATACCGTGGTTTTTGATAAACTTAAGGCAGGTAATGTGGTGTCGTCTTAGCGACAAGTTTAAATCGCGTTCGGTGTTGGTGCTTCTTTCTACTTACATGTTCTTTGACGACTATTGTTTAAAAAAAGAAACTCACCCTTTTAATAATATTTTGAATTTTTTCACTTAATGCAAAAAAGCAGTGCTATAAACCCAATGTTACAAAGCTCTTAGAGCGCGCTATAATTTTCCACACAATTTAGATTAACAAGTAAGGAAGGGACTGTCATCGGCTGTGGCGAAGACGTCATACCTTTCATGAATGGGGCTGAAAAATAATCTTATCCTATTCATAATATCCAAATAAGAAATATATAGTGAACAGATCTAAATACCTAACTGATTTTTAAGATAAATATAAAATAAACAAGTATAGGTGCCTAAGTCCGGGTGTAACCGAATATTATATACTCAGCGTAAGCTTCAATTGCACATTTCATTTCATATACGTTAATTTTCACACGTGGAACCGCCCGTTTAAAAAAAAATTTTTCCTCATTTCCCCTTTCAATAAAACTTGATAAGTGAAATATCATTGATTCAAAACTATTTTTTGTTAAGTTATTGCTTATTATTCTAGTCTACGACCCTTTTAAAAATCTTTTATATAAAAGTGGGCGTGGTCTTTAACCGATTTCGTCCCTTTTTATACCTTTCATGGAAATGAAATGGTATATTAATTTCGCCACGAAACCGAAAATTGCAAGTCCTTAAAGGAAAATAAATAGACCCACCATTAAGTATACCGAAATAATCAGGTTGAAGAGCTGAGTTGATTTAGCCATGTCCGTCTGTCCGTCTGTCTGTTTGTATGCAAACTAGACCCTCAATTGTTGAGATATCTTGATAAAATTTGGTGAGCTGGTGTATTTGGGTGTCCGATTAGACATTTGTCGGAACCGACCGGATCGGACCACTATAGCATATATCCTCCATACAACCGATTTTTCAGAAAAAGAGGATTTTTGTAATATCTTACCCAATTTAACAGATTGAAGCTTCAAACTTCACCATATACTTTCGTATATTGCACGTATTGTTGCCTGAAAAAATGTATGAGATCGGTCGTGTAGATAGTATATATCCCCCACAACCGATTGTTCAGATAAGGAACTTTTCGTAATTACTGCCCTATTTTAAGAGCTAGAGGCTTCAAATTTCAACGAATGCTTACGTATATAGCATATATTGTTGTCTGAAAAAATCATAGGGATCGGTTGTATATATAGTATATATCTCATACAACCGATTGTTCAGATAAGAAACTTTTCGCTATTTCTACCCCATTTTAACAGCTATAACCTTAAAATTTCACCGATTGCTTACGTATATAGCATATATTGTTGTCTGAAAAAATCATAGAGATCGGTTGTATATATAGTATATATCTCATACAACTGATTGTTCAGATAAGAAACTTTTCGCAATTTCTACCCCATTTTAACAGCTATAAGCTTAAAATTTCACCCATTGCTTACGTATATAGCATATATTGTTGTCTGAAAAAATCATAGAGATCGGTTGTATATATATTATATATCTCTTACAACCGATTGTTCAGATAAGAAACTTTTCGCAATTTCTACCCCATTTTAACAGCTATAAGCTTCAAATTTCACCAATTGCTTACGTATATAGTATGTATTGTTGTGTCAAAAAATCATAGAGATAAGTGACATATATAATATATATATGATGGTATATATAGTATATATATATAGTATATATATTTTTTTTTTGCGATTTCGGTCCCATTTTAACAGCTAGAAGCTTCAAATTTCACCAAATGCTTACGAGTATAGCATATATTGATGTCTGAAAAAATCATTGAGATCGGTGGTATACATAGTATATATATGGTGGTATATATAGCATATATATATAGTATATATATATATTTTTTAGCAAATTTTAGCCCCATTTTAACAGCTAGAAGCTTCAAATTTCACTCAATATTTACGTATATAGCATATATTGTTTTCTGAAAAAATCATAGAGATCGGTTGTATATATAGTATATATCTCATACAACCGATTGTTCAGATAAGAAACTTTTCGCAATTTCTACCCCATTTTAACAGCTATAAGCTTCAAATTTCACCAATTGCTTACGTATATAGCATATATTGTTGTCTGAAAAAATCATAGAGATCGGTTGTATATATAGTATATATCTCATACAACCGATTGTTCAGATAAGAAACTTTTCGCTATTTCTACCCCATTTTAACAGCTATAACTTTCAAATTTCACCGATTTCTTACGTATATAGCATATATTGTTGTCTGAAAAAATCATAGAGATCGGTTGTATATATAGTATATATCTCATACAACCGATTGTTCAGATAAGAAACTTTTCGCAATTTCTACCCATTTTAACAGCTATGAGCTTCAAATTTCACCGATTGCTTACGTATATAGCATGTATTGTTGTCTGAAAAAATCATAGAAATCGGTTGTATATATAGTATATATCTCGTACAACCGATTGTTCAGATAATAAACTTTTCGCAATTTCTACCCCATTTTAACAGCTATAAGCTTCAAATTTCACCGATTTCTTACGTATATAGCATATATTGTTGTCTGAAAAAATCATAGAGATCGGTGATATACATAGTATATATCTCATACAACCGATTGTTCAGATAAGAAACTTTGCGCAATTTCTGCCCCGTTTTAACAGCTAGAAGCTTCAAATTTCCCAAAATGCTTACGTATATAGCATATATTGTTGTCTGAAAAAATCATAGAGGTCGGTGGTATATATATTATATACTTCATATAAACTGTCATTTTTGCGCCTTTTTTTCGGCTAGAAGCTTCAAAATTCATCAAATTTCATCAAATAGTTACGTTTTCGTCATATATTTTTGAAATATGTGATTCGTAGTCATAGTTTTTACATGCAGACCACAAAAAACGTGAAGCTTTGCATCCTTACACAAAGAACCTACCTATTTTTATACCTTTCATGAAAATGAAATGGTATATTAATTTCGTCACGAAACCGAAAATTGTAAGTCCTTAAAGGAAAATAGATAGACCCACCATTAAGTATACCGAAATAATCAGGTTGAAGAGCTGAGTTGATTTAGCCATGTCCGTCTATCCGTCTGTCCGTCTGTCTGTTTGTACGCAAACTAGTTCCTCAATTTTTGAGATATCTTGATAAAATTTGGTGAGCAGGTGTATTTGGGTGTCCGATTAGACATTTGTCGGAACCGACCGGATCAGACCACTATAGCATATATCCTCCATACAACCGATTTTTCAGAAAAAGAGGATTTTTGTAATATCTTACCCAATTTAACATATTGAAGTTTCAAACTTCACCATATACTTTCGTATATTGCACGTATTGTTGCCTGAAAAAATTTATGAGATCTGTCGTATATATAGTATATATCCCCCACAACCGATTGTTCAGATAAGGAACTTTTCGTAATTACTGCCCTATTTTAAGAGCTAGAGGCTTCAAATTTCAACGAATGCTTTCGTATATAGCATATATTGTTGTCTGAAAAAATCATAAAGATCGGTGGTATATATAGTATATATATGGTGGTATATATAGCATATATATATAGTATATATATATATTTTTTAGCAAATTTTAGCCCCATTTTAACAGCTAGAAGCTTCAAATTTCACCCAATACTTACGTATATAGCATATATTGTTGTCTGAAAAAATCATAGAGATCGGTTGTATATATAGTATATATCTCATACAACCGATTGTTCAGATAAGAAACCTTTAGCAATTTCTACCCCATTTTAACAGCTATAAGCTTCAAATTTCACCGATTGCTTACGTATATAGTATGTATTGTTGTGTCAAAAAATCATAGAGATCGGTGACATATATAATATATATATGATGGTATATATAGTATATATATATAGTATATATATTTTTTTTGCGATTTCGGCCCCATTTTAACAGCTAGAAGCTTGAAATTTCACCAAATGCTTACGTGTATAGCATATATTAATGTCTGAAAAAATCATTGAGATCGGTGGTATACATAGTATATATCTCATACAACCGATTGTTCAGATAAGAAACTTTGCGCAATTTCTGCCCCGTTTTAACAGCTAGAAGCTTCAAATTTCCCAAAATGCTTACGTATATAGCATATATTGTTGTCTGAAAAAATCATAGAGATCGGTGGTATATATATTATATACTTCATATAAACTGTCATTTTTGCGCCTTTTTTACGGCTAGAAGCTTCAAAATTCATCAAATTTTATAAGCTTTTATTTAGTTTCACTTTTGTTGTCTGTAATGGAATCTTGCAAGTTAAATTTGATACACTTCCCGGTGCCCGATTGAGCTGAAATTTTGCACACATGTATAACTCCGATGACAATGCAATATTACTTTGTTAGAATTCGCTAAATTAATCGATAACACAGTTATCGGTAAAGATTTGTATTTACTTTGGCATAACAGCCTAAGTCCCATACAAACCCGCCGGTACTTATCCGTGGATTTTGATATTTGGACGTGGTGAATCACACGTGTCACGCGTGGTGAATCTCAACGCTTGCGAAAAGCGGAGACACAACCCTCTGTTGTATTTCTGTGTATAACCAACATAGCTGAATTTTTAAGGCTGTTTAACTCTGTAATCTTTTCTGTAATTTATTTTGCTTTTGGAAAAATTACGTATTTGAAAAAAACTGGCAGAAAAATATTGGCATAACAGCTTAAGTTAAATCAAGAATGGAAAAACTTGGAAAATTTGAGCAGATGTGGCAAATTACGCGTGCCCGTTGAACGAAATATTGACAATCTATTGATAATCGCTAGGAAATTAGCGACATTCCATCAACTTAGCAGCACTTTAGCAATACTACTGTTATTATTTGGCCGCTCAAACACACCCATATTAATTGTGCATTAAATTTAAAATATACAACTCAAAAGCTGAACTACCAGCGCTACCGCCATCAGCTCAGTGTCATCATTGCCAGTAGCGCCGATAACACCAAACTCGTGCCTGACACACAAAAGTCGTTTCACTCAATAGCGCAAGTGAAATGTACTACGCACTCACTACTAAGTAACGTCAAATATTCGATTGGAGTCATTTCGTCAATGAGCTACCATTGAGCTGGCACCGCATTGGCGCTGGCGCCATGCAATTTACATCACTAAAATTGCACGAATGTCCAGACTCATGACTGTTAATCCAGATGGTGAAAACGAAGACTCAAAGGAATGCAACCTTGCAAACAACAGCCGTCATTTTCAAAGTGTAAAAATTCTGTGATACAACGAACGCTAACGCCGTTAGGCTGTTATCGGTAAGGGTTGCATACTTTTCTGCGCACTTGATTTTGTTTTACAGATTTTTGGCGATGGAATTTTAGCTAAGCGAAAGTAGAATTTTATTTTAAAACAGATTTAACCCACAGATGAGAGATCTGCAATAAGTAGTTGTAAACTGAACGCGGCATAGGCAAAGTTAAGTTATTTAACACTGTTTGACATAATTTTATATGTGCTCTCTGTCAAAAATGCTTCACCTAACTTAGTCACATTTTATTTCGATTATGAATATGCCCCAATATATTCGGATTATGATATAATAAAATTAAAGAAAAAAATAAAATTAAAGAAAAAAAACTTTTTTAAAAATAAGCTTTTATTATTGGCTAATAAAATTAACTAAAAAGTAAGTTGATGCATTAAAAGAAATGGATAGAATGAGAAACGTTACAAATAACTAGGTAAAGATTACGTAACCAATTTAAACAATATTTTACCCTACTAAAAATTTAAAAAAATCCTTTTTAAATTAAATTTAAGAAAAAGGCTTTTCTAAGAACAAGCTTCTATTACTTGTTAATAAAACGAACTAAAAAGTAAAAAATAAAATTAAAGAAAAAAAAACTTTTAAAAATAAGCTTTTATTATTGGTTAATAAAATTAACTAAAAAGTAAACAATAAATTGACTCTAAAGAAATATAACACTTTATAAGTTCATTGTAAGCTTTAACGATAATTAGGCTTTTTCGTCTGCGACAAAAGAATTCTATATTGTACATAATTATATATTTTTAACATTAAAACTTTACACCTAAATTATTAAATCTTACAGTTTATATCACAGTCCTAATTGTTCTAATAAAAGCGTGTTACATTGCTATAGCAAGAAAAGGAGATCCTAAATGTTCTTAATTATACCATCAAAATTCAACACGTTTTTTATTAGAACAATTAGAAATGTGATATAAACTGTAAGGTTTAATAATTTAGGTGTAAAGTTTTAATGTTAAAAATATATATTTATGTACAATATAGAATTCTTTTGTCGCAGACGAAAAAGCCTAATTATCGTTAAAGCTTACAATGAACTTATAAAGTGTTATATTTCTTTAGAGTCAATTTATTGTTTACTTTTTAGTTAATTTTATTAACCAATAATAAAAGCTTATTTTTAAAAAAGTTTTTTTTCTTTAATTTTATTATCAAATAGTTACGTTTTCGTCATATATTTTTGAAATACGTGATTCGTAGTCATAATTTTTACATGCAGACCACAAAAAACGTGAAGCTTTGCATCCTTACACAAAGAACCTACCTATTTTTTATTTTATATTTATCTTAAAAATCGACTTTTGGCGATATCAAAGCAAATATAGCTATTGCGTTGGTATACCGAAATCCGTCATTCTCATTGCCGACATTTAGAAAAATGCTGGAAGAGGATACTAATTAGCTCTTCAATGAAAATTTAGAAAAATTGTTCTTGTAGGAGACTTTAACATTTGTCGAAATTTGTCAAACGATATACTTGGGAGGAAATTGGAGCAGCTGGGACTGCATTCACTTTTGGAAAATCTTACCTCTACGAAGCAACAAACTGCTATTGATTGGTTACTGACCAGTTTATCTCCGGACACTGTAAAGGCGATAACTTATGAAACGCCTTACAGTGACCATGATGGAATATTTTTATGTGCCCCTGGCTGTTATTAATACAATTTTAATCATTATTACAGAATGACAGACCCATCGAAATTATCAGAACAATGAGGTTAGTCCATTAAGCCATGGCTGTCTCACAGCCAGGTTTAATGCAATTTAGTTTTTCTCCCTTTCAACTAATTGTTCAAATAAAATTTTTTTCCTTAAGTTTTTTTAGCTTTGTCAATATAGTTTAGTTTATATTTATCTTAAAAATTGCTTAGGTATGTACATCTGTTTACTATATATTTCATATCTTATTAAGCCGATTATTTGGATATTACGAATGGGATAAAATTATTGTTCAGCCCCATTCATGAAAGGTATGAAGTCCGTCCTTACTTGTTTTAGAAATATTTTCTGCTATAGGGAAAATTTGTGTACCCAATTTGATTACGATCCATTAATTTTTCTTCGAGTTATGGCTCCCGAAACATAGAAAATTGCTTATTCATAAAAGGGGCGGTGCCACGCCCATTTTTTTAAATTTGAAGTTTCCCTATTCATTGTTATAAATGCACTTGGGAAATGGAATAACATTGATATAAAGCTCTTGTTGGCAAAGATATAGCTTATTTTATTCGTCCACGACCCTTTTAAAAATCTTTTATATAAAAGTGGGCGTGTTCCTTAACCGATTTCGTTAATTTTTCTTCAAAGCATTCCTTATAGTAAAGGCAATCTCTCTGCCGAATTTTGTTACGATACATTTAACGATATTTTATTTATGATTAATAATATTTGTAAAATTGATTTTATCACAAGTGGCGGTGCCACGCCCATTTTAAAAGGTTTTAAAAATTTTTATCAAGAGTTTGAGTACCAGTCCACACGTCAAATTTCAACATTCTAGGTGTAATATTTACTAAATAATCAGGTTTTTTGTGTGTTTCCAAAATGTTATATATATAAAAAGTGGGCGTGGTTATCATCCGATTTCGCTAATTTTCAATGCCAATCTATTCTGGGTCAAGATAAGCTCGTGTACCAAATTTGGTGAAGAAATATCAATATTTACTCAAGTTATCGTCTTAACGGACATACGGACGGACGGACATGGCTCAATCACATTTTTTTCGATACTTATAATTTTGATACATGGAAGTCTATATCTATCTCGATTCCTTTATACCTGAAAACCAACCGTTAGCCTATCAAAGTTAATATATTTTGTGTGCAAAGCATGAGTATAATTAGAAAATCGGATGAAGAACACGCCCACTTAAATTTTTTTTTTTTTTCTAAAGTCAAATTTTAACAAAAAATTTAATATCTTTACAGTATATAAGTAAATTATGTCGACATTCAACTCCAGTAATGATATGGTTCAAAAATAAAAAAATAAAAGAAAATTTCAAAATAGGCGTGGCTCTGCCCTTTTTCATCTAAATTGTCTAGAATACCTTTAATGCCATAAGTCGAACAAAAATTTATCAATCCTTGTGAAATTTGGTAAGGGCATACTTTCTATGACGATAACTGTTTTCGGTGAAAATATATATTTTTTCCTATTGCTATTTGCTATAATTTATATTTGTAGATGCCGCCTTAAAAGTAATCAAATAGCCAATGTTTGGCTCCGGTTGTCGTCAAGTAGAGTTGGGTTGTTTCATTCTGAACTTGTTCAATTAACCGGGTCTTTCAACTGAACAAGTGAGCTAGATCTTCGATTTTTTTCTATTTGTTCTTTTAGTTCGTTTTATCTAATGTTTCTCTATTCTCGTTCGCAAACATGGTAAATTTATACATACATACGTAGAAATTCACACTGAGCACGAACGTCGATGATGGCACTTACACTAAAGATATGTATGGCACTGCTACAAAAAGATATGTGTGGACCATTTATTAAAAACATCTTTTGAAAGAAACTAATTAGTACATTTATTAAACTTGAAAACTTCATATTTACAATTTGTGTCTGTACTCTTTAAACTTCCTGGATCTTCCGAAATTTAAAATTTTTTTGAAGCTAATTAGTTATATATACATATTATATATATATATTAGGCCGGGTAGATTTGTGGGGAGGCAAAAAAATCGCCCATTGCTCTGTGAAAATCGTATTCTAGGGATCAAAATAAGAAACACTTATCCGAAGAAACCATACCTCTAAAACGAATTTTGATGTCCCCCCCTTTGGGTCGTAGCGGCAAATTTTAAAAAATCCCACTTCGAAATGCCTATGTTTTTTCTTTTTGGAGTTTATTTTTCTCTTTAGAAATTTATTTAGTCAGAACATATGTAAATGAAAAAATGAATTTAACTTAGTAATAGAAAAGAAATAAAAAAAAATTATTAGAAATTAGCGTTTTTACAACCCTCTTTTAAAACCAAGGCATCACACTGATGCATTTGCATGTCGTAAACATAGTCGGGTGGGTTTTTTATTCAACCGTTTTAAAAAATGAAGGTATCACTGTGACACAATTGCAGATCGTAAAATTGCTGGTGTTGTTTTTTTAAGCCACCACAAAACACAGCAGGTAAAATTGAAATTACCCCTACCCAAAAGTTCGACCCAAAGGGGGGAACATCAGAATTCATTTTAGAGGTATGGTTCCTTCGGCAAAGTTTCTTATTTTGATCCCTAGAATACGATTTTTACAGAGCAATGAGCGATTTATAAATCGACCCGCCCTAATATATACATATATATATATATATATGTGTATATATATATGGGTGTGAGCAGCAATGAACAAAGCTTGAAAAAAAGGAACTTATGAACAAAAAGAACAACTTGTTCGTTCATCAGAAAAAGAACGAAAGAACCGAATCTCTGCAATGAACAAAAAAGCACAACTCTATGTCAAGCTTTGCTTTATTGTGGTTGTGGTGTGTGGTAGACACCGTGTTGAATGTAGTCAGCTCTTATGGGGGAATCCTAAGTTTAAGATGTTAGAGGAAGCGTAATATGTTTAAGAGGTATGCTATATCTCAAAAAACATTTATATGAGAGAACGCATAGAAAACGAATCGTATTTCTCCAAGGTAAAAGGTTAGAAAACAATTTGCGAAAATATCGAGAATCATAGCATTGTAGACAAAAAGGGGAATTTGTTCTCGATATCTATTTTTACTAATTCTAAATTCTAATGGAATTTTAACATAAATTTCCAATTGGTTTCTTATGTAAATTTTTAATTCCCGTGCAACTTGATGCAATTATTTAAAATCAGTTCGATTTTCATTGCTTTTTATTTAAAAATTGTTAATGGGATGTAAGCTTATATAATTGATATGCATATATTTCAACTGTTTCTTATAATAATTCGAAGCCTACCAATATTTTCGCAAAACTTTCGCCCTATCATGTCCTACGAATAATCGATAACTGTGACAACATCGCATTTTTGTGTTTCCTAAATCTTTCTCTAATCGAATTAAGTATAATAAATTACTCTGACCTAGTTTTCAATAAGAGATGCACTAAAGAACAACATTAGAGTTCTAATGTAAATTCACAATATTTCTCTAACGTTAGATACTGTTTTCGCTGGGATGGTGGTAGCGTGCTCCGCCAAACACGCTGAAGGTCTTGCTTTGAAATCCCGCGCAAGGCATCACCAGCAACTAATAAAAACGTTGTTTTAATTAGAAAATAAGTTTTTCTAAGCGGTGTCGTCCCTTGACAATAGTTTTGCAAACACTCTGAGAGTATTTCCGTCGGCAGTAAAAATGTAGGTCCCGTCCTTCCGATTTGTAGGAAAAATTAAAAAGAAGCACAACCTAAATCGGAAGCGAAGTTTAGGCTTACATCTCCTCGGAGGTTAATTGCACCACATATTTTTTTAATAGCTGCTCCCCTTTCTGAGGGGTTTCAAAACAGTTTGATCAGTGCGACATCCAGAGAAATGTTTTGCCAAAGTAAACTTATATTTTAGTAAATTATCAGCTTTTTAAAACCCTGGAAAACTTTTCACATTCATAACGCCCAATTCGTAAATATAAGCATAGATGTATGTATACTGCCATCGGTCATTGGTACCTTAACCTAAAATATGTGATAACTTCATGAAATCGAAAATGTAAAAAATTTCGAAACAAAAAATATAATCTCGAACATGTGACTAAATTCGCCAGCGGAACAATTTATAGATTTTAGGTATGGAGGAAAACTTCAATAACTGATTACGTTGACTTCCATAGAGTTGGTGGGATCAGCTGTTTCACACGGAGTTTGTCGGGGTCTCAAAATAGTTATTCCACAATTTTCTCTTTATCCCATGATCTGCTCATACACGACGGAGCTTTACAGTCGTGTTCAACCTTTGGTCTTACAATTTAAGGTATTTACATACTTACCACTTTCATTGCATACAATCAAAAATATTTATTTACTCGCAATCGTAACAATTTATTTGTATATATTATATAAAAAAAATCTCGCCAGTTCGACTGCTTAGTAGAATGTCATCATATCTCAACTGCTATTTCGAAAACGACTCATCTCAAAATGTTTCGAAATTCGGTGCTCTGTCGAGAAAGGGTGAAATTCCACTCAACAGTGAATTTCTAACAACATCTTTCAATCTATTTTGGATCTTAAAAAGTCTGAAATTATTTCATTTGTTACATTTATAAATAAGCCCATAAAATTGTATTCCTCACAACCACTGCGTGCCACCGCACAAAGTCTGTTATCAACAATTGCCCCTGCTCCAGAATCTCCAAAACCAAGATTACTTTTACGACCTCGAGCACAAAAGATTGTGTTTGGTAGAAGTGTCGGTTTCCCAAAAACATGATCATTAATATAACTCTGGCAGTGATCCTTTTTTACAATTGACATTTTAGTAGTTTTGAGAAAACGCGAAGGATCCCTTCCAACTAAAGTTTGCGCACCCCATCCACTAACTTTCATATACGCGTCCTTTTTTAATGGGGACTCGCAAAGGCATACTGAATCTACTTCGGAATTCTGATCAAAATTGTTAACCACTTTGACTATGGCTATATCCATCAGAAATGGATCTTCATGATAAACAGGATCAACAAATATTTCTTGCACTTGACGTGTTTGCCCACATATTGTGTCTAGGTCATGTGTATCGATCGTACCAGCCAGAACCTTGAGATCGTTCGGTGTCATGTCGACTACGCAGCTCGCCACTGTAACTACCGATTTCATAGAGATTAGGGTGCCAACGCAACGATAAGCGGTCCGCAAAAATATTGATACGGTAGATGGGCTGTCCCTAATTAGTATATCTCTGCCATACACAATGCGAAATCGCGCATTCGTACAGGATAAATGGCAGCTTAGAACAAAAAACAGGATCGCAAAATAAATGCACAAATTCATTTTTATTCAAGAACTTTTACGCAACTTTCTAAGAATAAAGTACACCGAGATCAACTTTGTCGGCGTTATTTATACCTAATTGAGCCATGTGAATAAAGAATAGGTAAAAACCTTTTAGCAAAAATTCCAGGAATTTTAAATAACAACAATACATCTTAATTAAAGTCAAGAAATAATCTTGTTTGTTTTCACTCGGTTCATTATAAATAAAATAAATAAACTACTTACTTACTGTGTACACAGCTCCACGTCAGACAGAGCAGACGTGTAAATAAATGCAATTTACGCCCTGAAGACGGTTACCGGAAGAGTAGCCGAAATATATTGGTAGTAAAACTTAAGTATATTGCGTTTTACTCAATTTGACCTGAAGCAAGCTTTAAACAAAATAAGTAATTAATTAAGAGGTCGCCAAAATCACAATTATAAAATAAATAAATAAACACAAGGCGTCATGAACTCCGAAGAGAATTTAGGCCAAGCTTATCTTCCAATCTGCGTCGTGCTTCTATGAATTTTTTCTACAAATTGACGCGACGACACCTACATGTTTTCACGCTGACACCGAACGGCATCTGCATTTTCATGGCAGACAACACTCGGAGTGTATGCTAAATTATAAACAAAATTTGTTCTGATTAAAAAAACTGCTTTCTTCGTTTTTGATGTTACTCTGCCGGCAGTTGCACCCAGGCGGAGCATCTTACCACAACACCACGGCGGCCGTCTCGATCAATTACAGTTTGTGTAAATTTAAATTTTTTTTATGGCAAATACACATAGCTTATTAAGCGTTTATAATGACATTTCCTGTTTTTCTGTTTTCTGTTATTGGAGCCTAATAAGTCTATTTAATTAATAAGAATAATGGAAAGTTTTAATTAGTTAAAGAAACATATTAATATTTACGCATATTCCAACGAAATGAAATGAAAGTGACTTTGGCAAAACATTTTCCTAGTAATTGCTTGTTCACATATATATGTATATTTGCACAATTGAATTGTGTTATTGAATTGATATGTGTTCAATGGCCGTATTCATACTCAGCGTGCTTTGCACATCATCATCATCATCATCTTCCTCAACTGCTATTGGAGCATAGGGCCTCGACCACCGACTTAAATCTTATTCTGTTAGGTGTAGTTCTTGTGATGTCATTCCACGTGTATCCTGCGTCTTCGAGTTCTTTATCCACCTTTCTGCGCCATGTTTTCGCAGGTGCACCAGGTCGTCGGCTTCCTTGTGGATTCCATCGCAATGCTTGTCTGGCTATATTTACTGGAGGTCTTCTGAGTGTGTGACCAATCCACGACCATTTACGCTTGGTTATTTCTGTGGCAGCCTTAGGTTGATTTGTTCTAGACCATAAGTCGTCATTTGAAATTCTTTCCGGCCATCGAATTTTCAGGATTCGGCGCAGACATTTATTAATAAAAACTTTTAGACGTTTCTGTATTAAAGTTGAACTTTTCCACGTCTCGCAAGCATGAAACAGTACTGATTTAACATTCGAATTAAACAGTCGAAGTTTCGTTTTTAAAGATATTTGACTGGACCTCCACACGTTTGCCAGTTGCCCAAAAGCCACTCTTGCTTTGTTTATGCGAGACTGAACGTCCTCATCTGCACCGCTCTTATTTGAGACAATACTACCAAGATAAACAACGGACTCTACACCTTCGATTTCATTTTCGTCAAACGTAAGCATCAGTGGCCTTGATGAAATACAGTAGCCGCATCTTATGACTTTGATTTTCGATGTATTGATGCTTAGTCCGGCCTCCTTTGCATGTGTGTTGACAGCTTCTAAATTGTGTTGAAGGTCAGTACTTCTGTGACTTAGCAGACAGACATCGTCTGCATATTCTAAATCCCTTAGCTGAGTGAAAGGCGTCCACTGTACACCGTGTCCACCATTGTCTGCGTTCCTCATAATCTCTTCTAATGCCAAGATAAACAAGAGCGGCGAGAGTATGCATCCCTGTCGCACCCCGCTTTTAATTTCGAAGGGTTCAGAGAGGAACCCATCGCGACTGACCCGGCACTTAAATTCGGTATACATTGCCTTTATAATGTTAATTATTTTATTGGGCATCCCTCGTTTTCGTAGTATTTCCCAAATATATTTTCTGTTGAGACTATCAAAAGCCTTTTTAAAGTCGATAAAAAGTAAATAAGCTGATGTTCTGTATTCACAGCATTGTTCAACAATGATTCGGACGGTATTAATTAGATCAAAACAGCATCGGTTTTGTCTAAAGCCAAACTGATTTTCTTTTAGAGTTCCGTGCACCGCCTCTTGAATTCGTGACAGTAAGATCGTGGAGAACACTTTGCTAGGAATCGAGAGTAAGGTGATACCTCTATAGTTGTTACAATCAGAGGTATCTCCCTTTTTTGCGACTTTTACAAGTATGCCTTCATTCCTCTGACGAGGGTAGGATTCTTCTTCCCATACCTGACGGAAGATTGGAAGTAAGGTTTCAGCTGGGGTATCTGGATCTGCTGTGAGGTATTCAGCATATATGTCATCAGTTCCTGGGGCCTTGCCCTTTTTTAAGGACTTGATTGCTGAAATTATTTCATTTTTCGTGGGGGCGCGCTGTTTACTCCATTGAAGTGGGTTAGTTGTTGTAGTTTGCAGCAATAGTGTTGGAAATTAAGGCCGCTTCACCTACAGAATTATTTAATACTTTCTTGAAGTGTTCCACCCATACACTCATTTGCTGTTCGCTTTCAGTAATAAGATTTCCGTTTAAGTCTTTTACTGGTTTTTGACCACTCCTGTATTTTCCGGTGAGTTCCCTACTAATCTCATAGAGTTCCCTCATATTATTTAATCTGGCTGCCGCTTCAGCTCGACTTGCTAATGTGTCAGCCCATTCCCTCATGTCTTTTCTAGAAGACTTCTTAATTAGCTTGTATTTTTTTATACCTTGCGGATAACTGCCTTGCTTCCTCCGTGTCATTGTTGTTCGTCCGTCTGAGAAGCGATTCTTTAATTTTCCGCCGCTGTTCAATAAGTGTCCACGTATTATTTGTTAGCCATACTTTCTTTGCTTTGTTTTTGTGTCCAAGGATACTGCTACCAAGTTCTTGGTAGATATTATTAACGGAGTCTAGCCTGTAATACCACTCGTGTTTACCTGTTCAACACGTTCGCGTACTGCGGCATTAAAGGCATATTGATTATCTTCATGCTTTAGTTTCTCAATATCAATTTTCTTGCCCATTTTTTGAAGGGTTTTCTGTACTGCGGCTACCTTAAATCTGAAACTACCAGCTACAAGGTAGTGATCGCTACCAATATCTGCTCCTATTTTAACGCGCGCATCTAGCAAGGATGACCTCCATCATTCGTTTTTGATTTCGTCATTTTGGCTTTCTGTTGGTCCATAAACATTGATGATGACTAGTTTCCTTGCTCTAGTGCGAAGTTTAAGTATAATAATACTGGGGCTTATCGGCACCCATTCAATGATACTTTTCACTATTGTACTTGTTATTAAAAAACCTACGCCGCTGGTGTGAATCTCTCTTTCATTTCGGCCCGAGTATAGGGACGTTGTTCCTTGGTCATTTATTCGGCCATATCCTGTCCATCTGCACTCTTGTATGGCTAATATGTCTATTTTGCATCGCTGCATTTCCCTCCGTAATTGTTCAAGCTTACCACTCTCATAGAGAGTTCGTACATTCCATGTACATATTTGTGTTTTATGCTTCATGCCGATTCTGTGATGTTGGTTACTTTCAGGAATAATACACAGAGTGTATTAACTTTGATTGGATATCGATTGGTTTACAAGTATAAAGGAATCGAGATAGATATATCAAAATCAGCAGTATTGAAAAATGATTGAGCCAAGTCCGTCCGTCCGTCCGTCTGTTCGTCAATACGTTAATGAAATTTGGCATGTAGGTTCCTGTGCACTCATCTCAGATCGCTTTTTAAAATGAACGATATCGGACTATAAGCACGCCCACTTTTTCGATATCGAACATGTCGAAAAACGGACACCGCCCCCTTTTAAAAGAAGGTATTTTAAAAGTTTTGCAATATAAATTTTGAAATAAATAACTTATATAACTAATGCCAAATAAAAACAAGTAAAGGTATCTAAGTTCGGGTGGAATCGAACATTATATACTCAGCGTGAACTTCAATTCTACATTTCATTTCAGATAAATTACTTTTCTACATAGCACGTGACTCCGCCCATTTAAAAAAATGTCTGCCCATTTCCTCTTACAATAAAACTTGATAAGTGAAATATCATTGATTCAAAACTATTTTTTGTTAAGTTATTGCTTATTATTCTAGTCTACGACCCTTTTAAATTTGCTTTATATCGAAGTTGCCGTGGTCTTTAACCGATCCCGTCCATTTTTACTAGAAATATTATCTGCTATAAGGAGAATATGTGTACACAATTTTATTACGATCCGTTAATTTTTCTTCGAGTTATGGCTTCCGAAACATAGAAAATTGCGTAGTCACAAAAGGGGCGGTGCCACACCCATTTTCAAAAATTTTGGTGTTTTCCAATTTAATGTTACACTTCAATTTAGAAAGTAAAATTATATTGATACAAAGCTCTTGTTGGCAAAAATATAGCTTATTTTATTCGTCCACGACCCTTTTAAAAATCTTTTATATCAAAGTGGGCGTGGTCCTTAATAGATGTCGTTAATTTTTCTTCAAAGCATTCGTTATAGTAAAGGCAATCTCTCTGCCGAATTTTTTTACGATAGGTTTAACGATTTTTGATGTATGATTAATGATATTTGTAAAATTGATTTTGTCACAAGTGGGCGGTGCCACGCCATTTTAAAAATTTTTTTCAAATTTTTATCAAGAGTCTCAATATCAGTCCACACGTCAAATTTCAACATTCTAGGTGATTTGCTTACTAAATAATCAGGTTTTTTGTGTTTTCCAAAAGGTTATATATATAAAAAGTGGGTGTGGATATCACCCGATTTCGCTAATTTTCAATACCAATTTATTTTGGGTACAGATAAGCTCGTATTCGCTTCCCAAGACAGTCGGTTCTATGTACCGGAGCGATTCGGGATTTTTCCCGACCAAGGACTGTCATTTCAGAGTAACCCCATTTAATTTGTTGCGTCCCTCCCACAAATTGTCATCCTCCCAGCAGCTCCTTGCAGCAGGACTGCTCCATATTCTCTTACTCCGGGAAGGCATCGAATCCAATCGGGTCCGTCTCCTGACCCCGGTCCTGAGAAATGGTTTTGCTGCATCTGCTGGAAAAGAATCTTTTTAGGACGGTCATACTCTGTTCAGTGTGTCTCGTGTAAGGGATGGTTGCATCGGACAGGTTTTTCTGGGCTTGATCCCAAAACCCGACGTCCACGTAACATTTATAAATCTTTTGTGTCTCCTTGCTGTTCACGCACAAGGGCGTCCCGTAGTCTACGCCTAAGCGCCCCCCCCCCCCCCCCCACTACCTTCCAGCAGCCCCGCTGCTCATCAAGCCACAACAAGTACCCGCTGCTGCTCGCGCCCTACGGCGCCAACAACTCAAACAGCTGCTACCACTCATAACTACTATCTTCATAGTAGAGTCGGTAGCAATGCTGAGCATCAGCCCCAGCCCCCGTCTTCCTCCCCTTTCTTTTCCGGCAGTAATCGTGTAGGTCAAGGAAACAGACTCTTAGTCCCTACCTCCGTTTGCACCGTTTGCCAGCACAGAATATATTTATTTGCGACATCCGCCCAATTCAGCTCCTGCCTTGGGTGGTGCCACTTTCCTAGATGTTCTGGTCTCCACGACGCCAACCCCTCGACGGGTTTCATCGCGCCGTGTTGCCAGATCGCAAACCCAAATCATCCGGGTACCCCAATGCTTGCCCAAGGACGCCCAGTCCCAGGTCCACAACAGAAATTGCATCCTGGCCTTCCACAACCCAGGCGTAGTCACCCGTCACTTACCCCCAGAGTGGCGGCGTCTCCCCTTATGCATTTCAGAATTCGTACAGTCCCCATTGTGATGTAATCTTTCTGCAATTTAACATGCAGCCGATCCATCTGATTAAGGCAGGATGTACTTTAATGGAATTAAGACCATCCAGGATCGCCGATTATGCAACAGTATTGAAAGCCCCGGCAATGTCCAAGAAGACTCCCAGAGCATACTTCTCATAGTCCAAGGATTTCTCTATGCTTGTTACCACCCTATGCAATGCGGTGTCTACCGACTTGCCTTTTGTGTACGCATGCTGTGTTGTGGAGAACAGCCTTTCATCCACGCTGGACTTTATGTACACATCTATCAGCCTCTCAAAGGTTTTGAGAAGAAATGGTGTTAAGCTAATGGGTCTATAGTCTTTGGGATACACTTGACCGATCTTCCCCGCCTTTGGTAGGAAAGCTACACGAGCAGTTCTCCAAGAGCGCGGTACATGATTCAGCCTTATGCACCCATCGAATATTATTTTAAGCCAATCCACGACCTCCATACTTGAAACTTGTAGCATGGCCGGGAATATACCGTCTGGGCCCGGCGATTTAAACTTAGAAAACGTTTCCACTGCCCATTCTATCTTGGTATCGGTCACCAAGCCCGGCACTACTAGCTCCGTGATCGAAGTGTGAGTGATGTCTGCTGGCTCTTCTAAACCGTCTTCCGATGGGAAGCGAAGCACCTCAAGGGATGAGAAGCACCTCAGGGATTCCTCACTATTACGTTACCATTCTCCGTTCTCTTTCTTTATTAGTCCCTGGATTATGTTTCCCTTTGCTGGGACTTTTTTCAACCGTGCTGTTTCGCTGGAGCACTCTATGTCCGTACAGAAGCTTTTCCATCAGTTTCTCTTCGCCCTGGTAATTTCACGCTTGTAGGTCCTCAGTAGATCCTGTACTCGTCCCGACACGCTTCTCTTTCTGCGGTCTTTGCGAGCTTAAACATTTCTTTTACCTGTCTTCTTAGAAGGCTCAGCTCACTGCTCCACCATGACGGCTTTTCTTTTCCTCTGAATCTTCTTATAGGGCAAACTTTGTTATACGCAGTTGTTGTTGTTGTAGCAATAAGGTTGCTCCCCGAAGGCTTTTGGGAGTGTTATCGATATTATGGTCCTTTGCCGGATACAGATCCGGTACGCTCCGGTACCACAGCACCATTAAGGTGCTAGCCCGCCCATTCGCCAGAGCCTCGTCTGTTAGTGAAACAGTATTTACTTCGTAAGCCGATATCTATTTTTTGGAGGCTAAGTTCGAAAAACGGAAATAGTACTTTGTTTACTTAATCCTCAATCTCTACCAAAAAGTGGGTTTTGTCCAATACCCAGAAAAAGTTGATTTTGTCGCATAGTGTTATAATTATAAATACCAATAGGTTTGACTCACTTATTTACTTTGACTTCCTGTATTCATGCTATTTGGTATATCTTTATTAACTTTTCAATGCAAACCCTGCAATTTTTCCCCAAAAAATATCATGAGTTTCAGGTCTAAGCATAATAAGAATCAGGTAAAATAACAGTTGCAATAAATATTGAAAGTGCTATAACTTCCTTGTTTATTATTTTAGTAATATGGTTTCAAAGCAATAGTTTCTTGAATTTTTAAGTACTTACGTGTGGTAAGGAAAAAAAAATATGCATAAGGGGGGGGTAAAATTTTGTTAGTTGACCTAATCGTGTGAAAACGACTTCATAGCTTAAAATGACATTAAACGGAAATGTGAAGCTTCTCAAGGCCAAAATAATGGCATACCAATTTTAAAAATCGGACGTCAAATAACCCAATTACAACGAAAAAACATTTTCGGCTGTATTTTGAAGGATCAACAAAAAAAAATTAAAAAAATTTTTCCGAAACCCTCTCAACATAATCTTCAAATTTAGGGGCGGACATTTGCAACTTTTTTTTCGACCCAGTCTAGTGCGTCTCTTATTATATTTATCCTCTTTGTAGGCACACGTTCATTTGAGAAAATTTTTTTTTAGCTCAATAGTGAAAAAACTCTATCACGAAAAGTGCTGAATACCAAAACAAGAATTTTTTCTGATAAGTCCGTGTAATGTGTTTGCCCTTAGATCCGTCAGTTTTCTTATTAATGCCTCGCTTAAAATATCTCCTATGAAATATTATTTGCCGGCTAGATTTTATTGACTGAGCAAATTTTGTGGTAAGATTTCCACATACATAAGTAATTTCAAAATTATGTGTGTAATGAAAGTGTGCCAAATGTTGTGGGCAAAGTTGTGAATTTCAACCTCAGTGAAAAAGGATGAAAAGTACCGAAATGGTGGCTACTGGCTAAAAAGGACCAAAATTGAAAAAAAAGGGAACAGCGAACCAAATGGGGTTGGAAGGAACCACTTTTGGTCGAAATGGACCAAAAGTGGCAACCGTGATTCGCTGCTACCTCCTTCGGACATACCCATAAACCTTTTTTTTTTTTTTTTTTTTTTTTGCGGGGAGGCTGAAAAATGCCTAATGCACCATAATTGCTGCCGTCGCAGCAACCGTGTGTCCGTAGACTAAAAACAGCCCCGTTCTGGAACCGTCGCCCACCCCGGCACCACTTTCGCATTACTTCAGGGTGGCGTTCCATATTTCTCATTTTTTAAGAGCCTACTGTTGTCCCTGCGTCCAGGTTCCCGCTATTTGCTCTGAGTGTCCATTTAATCGCCACTGCTTAGCATGCGCATTTCTCTCGCTCCCTCTCAGCATCCACCAGGCGTGTCATTACTATAAATGCCATTTTTCTCACTGCAGTCCAGCATTCTTTCCTGCTGCATATATGTGAAACTAAATTTCTCGTGGTAGGTTCCTCCCCAAAGACTCCATGCAAGGTGAGTTTTTCTTCGTGGAAACGGGGGCAGTAGAACATGACGTGTTCTGCGTTTTCTAACTCTGTGGTACACATTGGGCAATGAGGATCTTCCTCTATCCTACGCTTCCATAAATACTCTTTGAAACCGCCATGTCCACTCAATATCTGCGTGAGATGGTAGTTCAGTTCGCCGTGCTTCCGCTCATTCCATTGAGCTACGTTCCAAACTAGTGTGAAAGTCGAACGCCCTTTACTCGAGGCCTCCTACCGTTCTTGCCACTTAGCTATTGTTTGTGTCCTTGCTCTTTTCTTGTCGTCTTCAGATGGTCGCTCGATATTAGTGTTATACAGATCGGCCATTTCGCTTGCCAGTAAGTCCACTGGGATTTTCCGGGTTAGAACCAGGATCGCGTCGTCGGACACCGTCCGATAAGCACTTGCTATTCTTAAAGAAGCAAGTCGGTACGCTGCTAATATGTATTTTTGATGGGTCTGTTTAGATCCATACCACACTGGTGCTGCGTATAGTATTATTGAGCTGGTTACTGTGGACAATAGCTGACGTATAGCTTCGCTCGTACCACCAATGTTAGGCATTATTCGCATAAGTGATCCATTAACTTTGGTAATTTTCTCCCCCACCGCTCTGAAGTGCTCTTTGAAAGTTAACTTAGAGTCAATGTGCACTCCTAAGTATTTTAAGGATCCTTTGAGGTGATTTGATGATCCCCGACAGTTAAGACTAACTCATTCGCCGACCGTTTGGGGATTACTAATACCACTTCCGTCTTTTGGCTAGCCAACTCCAGTCCTGTATTGGTCAGCCATTCCTTTATTCTTGCTACGGCGTCATTACATAATGCTTGAAGCAGGTCCAGTTTCTTGGCCACTACTACCACTGCAATATCATCAGCATATCCCACAATTTGCGTGTTTTCTGGTAGATCAATCTTTAGCACCCCGTCATACATTACATTCCAAAGCGTTGGACCGAGAACAGATCCCTGTGGGACGCCTCCTGTGATTTTGTACTCGTTAGCTCCTTGCTCCGTGTCAAAAAGAAGTACTCTGTCTTTAAGATAGCTACCTATAATTCTGCGTAAGTAAGCTGGAGTGCCGAAGCTTTGCAGCGCTGCCATTATCTGCATCCAGTTCGCAGTGTTAAAAGCATTCTTGATGTCCAACATAATCAGTGCACAGAACTTCCTTTTATTTTGGCCTCCAGAGATAGCTTCTCTAGCTATATTGACGACTGTTTGTATTGCATCTACGGTGGATCTTGATTTGCGAAATCCATATTGACTATTCGATAAGCCACCTGGTCTTTCTAGAGTCAGCTGTAGGCGCTCACTAATTATACGCTCGAAAATCTTCCCTAGGGAATCCAGCATACAAAGTGGCCTATATGAGGATGGTTGGTCCGGCTGTTTACCACGTTTCAGCAACAGGACAAGTCTTTGTCGTTTCCACGGGCGAGGGAACACGCCTTCTTGCATACAGGCATTAAAAAGATCAGTAAATAATGTAGCCTTAGTTGTAATCGCGGCTTTAAGGGCTATGTTTGGTACTTCGTCGGGTCCTGGGGATTTGTTATCAGCAACTCTTTTTGCAGCGTCCAGCACCTCTTGCTCTGTAATTTGCGGAATTTCCGTACTTTCTAGATCCTCGCTTGGATAAGTCCAGCGATCTTGCGCCGGGAAAAGTGTTTCAACAATAATATTCATCAGTATCGGGCACGTAGGTTGCTGTGATATCGGTCCTTTAACTTTGGCCATCACAGTTCTGTAGGCTGATCCCCAAGGATCTAGGTCGACATTATCCAGCAGTTCCCTAAAGCATAACTTCTTGCTCTTTTTTATGGCATTTTTAAGTGCCGTTCTTTGTGCGACATAGGTGCTGTGTATCTCTGCATATCGTGGTGATGAGCGTGCCCTCTGCGCTATTCTTCGTGCTTTGTGGCATTTTCTACGCTCTTCCGCAATTTCGTCATTCCACCAATATACCGGAGTGCGCTGTGCTTTTCCGCGACTTCTGGGCATGGCAGCATCACATGCCATACATAGCAACTTAGTGATTTGAACCGACTGGTCTTCCGCATGCGATTCTCGTACTATGGCGTCCTTCCAGATAATGTCAAATATTTGTGGGTCGAAAAGGTGCTGTTTCCATTTCCTACTTTGTCGATGTCTTGCTGCTACCATTCGTGGAGTTTCGAGCAGCTCTACCTAATAGCTTTATGGTCGCTGTGTGTGTAGACATTGCTTATGGACCATTTTGCTCGTCTTGCTATTTCGCTGCTAGCGAAGGTGAGATCTATAATGGATCGTCTGGTACCTGTATCGAAGGTATATATCCCTGGTTCATTTAGGAGTTCTAGCCTCAAAGAAGTAAGACTTTCTAAGGAACTCTCCCTCTTTCGTTGGTTCGTCTACTTCCCCACACAGATGACCATGCATTGAAGTCTCCACACACTTAAAGCGGGTGTTTACCTCGTGCTTCAATGGTGATCCCGTATATCATGTCTTCGAACTCGGCGATGGTCATGCTCGGAGGGGCATAGCAACTGAAGACGTATATACCGTTGATTTTTGCCCACGTGAATCCTGCTACCGTTGGCGTCATAATTTCCTGTGGGAGAAATTTCCCTGGTGCCCAAATTGAGGCTTTCCCTGCTGAATCTGAGAGCCAACCCTGCTCCTGGCGATTTTTGTATTGTTCAGAGAGTACCACTATGTCATATCCTCCTTCATAGACTGTTTGGGATAATAGCTCTTGGGCTGCCTCGCAATGGTTTAAATTGAGCTGCAATACCCTAATGAGACAGTCATTTTGCTGCCCTCTCGTTGTGGGCATTTAAAACTGCCTGCTGAATGTTGTCCCCCACATAGCGCGCATTTCGGTGCATTTTCGCAACTTGCAGCCTTATGACCTTCCTGGCCGCATTTCCTGCATAGGCTAGACCTATATACAGTCTCCTTACATTTCTGAGCTATATGCCCATAGCCCCAGCACCTATAACAGCGTTTTTCTTGCTTGAGCTCTCTAATTCGGCAGGAAACCCATCCTACCCGGATTCCTTGCGTATTAAGAACCGTTTTGGCATCATCCGCTGTAAGGCTTATAAGTGCCGACTTCGTGCCACTGTACCCTGTGCGTATGCTTTTTATGGCAGCCACATCTGGAAGTTTGATGTTGCATTGCTGGTGGAGGGCGTTGCAAATCTCCTCGGGCGTAGTAATCTCATCGAGATCTCTGCACTGTAGCGTGACCATTTGGGACTTTGTTATAACTTTAGCCGAGTCCTTTAGTACCGCTTCAATTTCTGCTTGGTACGCGCTTGTTTTCCCATCTTGCGATTTTTTCAGCTCTAGTAATAGCTCTCCTTTCGCCGTTCTTCTAATCGTTTTGACGTCATCACCCAGGGATTTTAATTCGTCGCATCTTCTCACTTTACGCAATATGTCGGCGTACGTCGCATCCCCCGCCTTGGAAATGATGATTGCATCCGGCCTAGCCTTAAGTGATTTTTTCTTGCTCTTCTTTTTGGCTAACTGCCACTCTCCCGTCTTTTGGGCTGCAGTTTCCTCTTTCCGCTCCGTCTTCTCTTGCGTTTCTTTCCATCGTTTGTGACCACCCACGTGCCCTGGTAAGGCATCTTTTAGAGTAGTAGTGGGTTTTACAACGTTGTTCTCCTTGGTCGAGTACGAATTATTCCTCGGTCGCTTTCCTGGGGGTGATGGACTTCTATCCTTGGCGCATTCGCTTGCACGCAATTTATGTTCTAAATTCTTTACCTCTAGGGCCGACTCGATGTACAGCACTTTTATTACGGAGGCCAAGCGCTTGATTTCCGCGTGTATATTATTACGCCCTATGAAGAACTGCATCAAGTCCTCAATCGCCTTGCCTAATTTGGTCATCTTTTTTTCTCCAGGGGGGTTTTGCTGATTTAACGAAGCTGACGCCTGCTTAATTAGCTCACTTAATAATGGTGTGCCCGTTTGAGCCTTGCTGTCGGAGTTCTTTTTGCAAAGCTTCGGTGTAGCACCCGGCGACAACGCCCCTTGCTTGCTTTCGGCCTCCGCTCCTTTGGGTTTCGTTACCATTTGCGACGAAATGTTAAGGCTCCCAGCCGATGGGCCACGCCCTTCTGGAGAGCGAGCTAGCTTCCTTCCTACAAATGGATTGAACACCATTTCATTCTCCTGTGTTTGGTTTTTTATTTTAGTATTGTTGTTGCTCATCATTTATTTAATTGGGTCCCCACTTGAGGCCGCTATCTTGGTCCGAGTGTGCAGTTACCTAAATAGATCCCGTGGTTGTCTATGCGAAGGCAGGGAGGTCACGTGAAGGTTGACGCAGTCTCTCATGAAGACTGCGTTCAGAGCCAGATCAGTATTAATCGGGAGGATCTCAACCGAACCTGCACCACCAACTTAATGATGACGGACTTTGAACGTACCCCAAAGCCTGCCAAGGTTTTAACGGGACGGAGACGAATGGGACATTAACCGGAAAGTCATTTCGACGGTGTGTCAAGCCGTGTACTGAGATTTCCGAATGCCACATTCGCCAGCCGTTAACAAACATATCCGAGTCGTTGATTCCAGTATACCTTAATTAAGACCTTACTGGGCTCAGTCTTAATGTGACAATCACCTTAAATTTACAAATAATTTACCTCTTTACCTTCTTGAGTGTGTATCCCACGTCGTATGGTTGCCTCCCTATCTTGGGTAGGTATTCCCTCGAAGCAACCCCGCACTAGGCTGTGGATGCTTAATTCAGGGCGGCATCTACTCGCCCTGTCACTGGAGGTCCTCAGGGTGCTTTAGGCCTTTTAAGCCAAACCCTCCTCACCAGCCGCTCTTGGTCGAGGGCTGCTTATTTGATATTCGCAGCTAACCTAATTAATAGTCACTGTCCGCCAGCAGTGACCCCCTTGGCCTGAGCTCAGCCCATAAACCTGGGTATGTATGAATGTATGTATGTATGCGTGTTGCCAATTTAATGCAACATAAATGGTTAATATTCATACATCTATTGAAAAATACTCTTTCGTTACAAATTATAAACAAAATTTAAATTTTTTGTATATTTGTATGTAAATACATATATGCTAATGTCTGTGCACTAAGGAGACTTAATTCTCCAATGTATTTTTTATGCCAATTTGTATGTTGATCTGGATCGTAAAGACAAAATTACTGAGTGTTAATTTTTTATATTTTTTCATGGCAAGCCTAAATCTGTTTTTATTTTCACGAATTAATTTTTTCATCACAAAAGTGTTATTTTTTAAACAGAAATAAATAGCCCGAACGAAATGGTTACAAGTGATCAATATTTTTGGTAAATAAAGTTTAAATTATCGCGTACATTTATCCAAATAGTTGCAAAGGTGTTCAGTGAGAAGAGGAAAGGAAATAAAAGGAAAGGAAGGAAAGGAAAGAAAGAGAAGTAACTTAGAAACAGATCGAGTTAGATTAAGATATACAGATAGAGATAGATGGAGCAGAGGAGTAAGTAGAGGAAGGTAGAGAGAAAAGAAGGTTGGGAAAAGCGGAGGGAGAGAGAGGCCCAGAAATAGAGAAAGGCAGAGAGATTGGTGAATAAAGGGATAGATAAAATGGCGGGAAAGTAGGAAGGAGAGTAAGAATAAAAACTTCCTAAAAGTTAGGCAGATAGATCAAAGTCTGCTGGGCTGTTAGTCAATAATATAAACAATAAGTAAGGAATGCTAAGTTCGCGTGTAACCGAACATTACATACTCAGTTGAGAGCTATGGCGACAAACTAATGGAAAATAACCATGTAGGAAAATGAATTTAGGGTAACTCTGGAATGTGTTTATATGACATTTGTATCAAATGGAAGGTATTAAAGAGTATTTTAAGAGGGAAAGTCCATAGTTCTATAGGTGGCCGCAATTTAGGGATATCGCCACAAAAGTGGACCAGGGCTAGCTCTAGAATTTGTTTGTAGGATATGGTTATCAAATGAAAGGTTTAATGAGTATTTTAAAAGGGAGTGTGCCTTAGTTCTATAGGTGGAGGCCTTTTCCAGATATCGCCATAAAGGTGGACCAGGCGTGACTCTTGAATTTGTTTGTACAATATGGGTATCAAATGAAAGGTGTTGATGAGTATTTTAAAAGGGAGTGGGCCTTAGTTCTATAGATGGACGCCTTTTCGAGATATCGTTATAAAGATATCGTTATAAAGGTGGTGCAATTCACTAACTTTTTTGACCACATTTGCCATCGCTTTAATCGCGAATCTATAACTATAACGATTTCATTATTCAATGACTATTTGGTATAGATATTTGTTTATAGACAATCAGCTCTGTTGTGAAATAAACGGCAAATAAATTGGTTGCGTTAAAAATCACGAAATTAATTTCGGCATTTTTTGTTAAAAAAGAAAATCGGAACTTTAATTACTTTCAAACACGAAAAACTGCTTTATAAATCAAAAGGGCATTTGAGTAATTGGCGTGTGTTTTATCACAAGATGAAGAATTAATAAGTCCATCGCCAGTGGACAGACACCTCCTTTGAGAAGTAGATAACCCTTTCCATTTGAATGCAATGGAGTTTCGAAAGCTGTACCGACTAACCCCCGAATTGGCTCGTGATATTATTTCTCAATTTGAAGGTCAATTATGGGGTACACGAATAACTGCGATACCAACAGAGAAAAAAAAGAAACTAACATCGAATTTAGTTACCTTTTTTTGAAATAATGGCATTTAAAAGCAGTTAGTATCGGAATTCTTTTATTTTTGGCATTCCTTTTGTGCTTTTCGCATTTTTAAGTTTCGTTAAGCCGTGCTGCTACCTTTCTACTATTAAAACGAAATTTAAATGTCACTTATTTCGAATCGTTAAAACTAAGTTAGTGAATATCACAATCGATAAGGCAAGCCACAAAATCGTTAACTAAAATCTCGAAAAATCGCATCGTTATAAGTTAGTGAATACCACACTGTTTGTACGATATGGGTATCAAATTAAAGGTATTAATGAGGGTTTTAAAAGGACGTGGTGGAAGTTGTATATGTGAAGGGGTCTTCGAGATATCGACCAAAATGTGGACCAAGTTGATCCAGAACATCAGGTGTCACACCCATTTTACAAAGTTTTTTCTAAAGTTATATTTTGCGTCAGTAAACCAATCCAATTATCATGGTTCATCCCTTTCTTTCGTATTTGGTATAGAATTATGGCATTTTTTTCATTTTTCTTAATTTTCTATGTCGAAAATGTGGGCGGGGGGCTTAGTCGGATTACGGCCATTTTTTATACCAATACAAAGTGAGTTCGTATAAGTACGTGAACTGAGCTTGGTAAAGATATATCGATTTTTGCTCAAGTTATCGTGTTAGCGGCCGAGCGGAAGGACAGACGGCCGACTGTGTATAAAAACTGGGCGTGGCTTCAGCCGATTTCGTGCTTTTTTACAGAAAACAGTTATCGTCCTAGAACCTAAGCCCCTACTAACTTTCACAAGGATTGGTCAATTTTTGTTCGACTTATGGCATTAAAAATATCCTAGACAAATTAAATGAAAAAGGGCGGAGCCACTCCCATTTTGAAATTTTCATTTATTTTTGTATTTTGTTGAACCATATCATTAGTGGAGTTGAATGTTGCCATAATTTACTTATATACTGTAAAGATATTACATTTTTTGATAAAATTTGACTTAAACAATTTTTTTTTTTAAGTGGGCGTGGTAGTTCTCCGATTTTGCTTATTTTTATTAAGCATACATATAGTAAAAGGAGTAACGTTCCTGCCAAACTTCATCATGATATCTTCAACGACTGCCAAATTACAGTTTGCAAAACTTTTAAATTACCTACTTTCTTTTACTAATTTTCTATTCTGAAACATAAGTTCAACTCACCTATCAAGTTTCATCGCTTTATCCGTCTTTGGTAATGAATAATCGCACTTTTCCCATTTTTAGAAATTTCCGATATCGAAAAGGTGGGCGTGGTTATAGTTCATTTTAAATAGCGATCTGAGATGACTGCCCAGGAACCTACATACCATATTTCATCAAGATAAATTTACACAAGTTATCGTGTTAACGGGCGGACGGACATGGCCCAATCAAATTTTTTTTTCTATACTGATGATTATGATATATGGAAGTCTATATCTATCTCGATTCCTATATACCTGTACAATAGGGCGGTTCGATTTAAAAATCGCTCATTGCTCTATGAAAATCGTATTCTAGGAATCAAAGTAAGAAACTTTGCCGAAGGAACCATACCTCTAAAACGAATTCTGATGTCACCCCCTTTGGGTCGAACTTTTGGGTAGCGGCAATTTCAATTCTACCTGCTGTGTCTTGTGGTGGCTTAAAAAAAACAACACAAGCAATTTTACGACCTGCAATTGTGTCACAGTGATACCTTCATTTTTTAAAACGGTTGAATAAAAAACCCACACAACTATGTTTACGACATGCAAATGCATCAGTGTGATGCCTTGGTTTTAAAAGGGGGTTGTAAAAACACTAATTTCGCTAAAAACGCTAAAGGTAAATTCATTTTTTCATTTACATATGTTCTGACTAAATAAATTTCTAAAGAGAAAAATAAACTCCAAAAAGAAAAAACATAGGCATTTCAAAATGGGATTTTTCAAAAATTGCCCCTACGACCCAAAGGGAGGGGGGGGACATCAGAATTCGTTTTAGAGGTATGGTTCCTTCGGCAAAGTTTCTTATTTTGATCCCTAGAATATGATTTTCACAGAGCAATGGGCGATTTTTTTGCCTCCCCACAAATCGACCCGGTCTACTGTACAACCAACCGTAATCGAAGTTATTATACTCTGTGAGCTCTGCTCAACTGAGTATAAAAATGAGTCGCTTCTAAGCGCAAAACTCGCGAACGGTTGGACTGATTTATTCCTTTTTTAGAATATCCCTTGAAGTACGAGGATGATTTTTATGGAGAGAAAAATTCTTTCCAAGAAGTGAACCAGAGAGGAGGAGAGGTAAGAGTTAAAGCCTTCTTAAGAGATATGCAGATAGACCAAGGTTAGGGAAGAACAACTTCTGCGGGTTCTGCTATTCTATATATATAAAAGAAAGTGGTGTTAGTTACACTATTTATGACTCAAGAACGGATGAACAGATTTGGCTGAAAATTGGTGGAGAGGTAGCCTAGAACCAGGAGACGGACACAGGACCGTTCTGGCTAGGGTACTGAGATCAAAACGTGGACCTGGGTAATATTGGGATGTGTTTGTACAATATGAATATTAAATGAAAGCTGTTGATTAGAGCTTTAAAATAATTTTCATTGTGATAATGCCTGGCAACACTGATAAAAATGCATGCGAAGCCGAAAAAAAGACATGAATTAATAACACCCCCATAACTACTTACACACGTCCTCTTCGATTTGCCTGAAATTTGGTATATAAATTTGCCTATATTACTATATACGATCCTTTTTTCCGGGAAGTAGACTAGATACGGACTATGAATTTGGACTGGCAATAAGGAATGAAGAAGAGCGGGAAAAACTTGAGAGAAGAGAAAAGAGGGAAGGCGAAGGAGACTGAGAAAGAGATGGAGTGAGACGAAGATAGAGATAGATTAAGCGAAAAAGACGGAGGAGTGAATAAAAGGATTAAGAAGGAGGGAGGAGTGAATAAAAGGATTAAGAAAAATTGAAGAGGGGGGGGGCAAACTTATGAGAAAAAAGCGTATTAAAATTTATGCAGATAGACCAAATTTCGGGCACAACAACGTCTGCCGGGTCTGCTAGTTAATAAATAAATGCAAAGCGCGATAAGCTTCGAAGAGATTTAGGTCGAGGTTATCTTCTTTTGATTTTTAATACAAATTGGTGCGACGACACCTACATGCTTTTACGCCGACTCCGAGCGGCATCTGCAAGACAGATGAGTTTTCACTGAGGAATATTCATGGCAGAAAAGACTCGGAGTGTATGCTAAACACTTCCGAAAGACGACGCCGATTGGAAAAATTTTGTTCTAATTGAAAGAACTTATTTCTTCAATTTTGAAGTTATTCTGCCGGGATTTGAACCCAGGACCCTCGGTGTGGTAGGTGGAGCATACTACCACTACACCATGGCCTCGATCAATTATAGCTTGTGTAAATTTTTGGGTGAAAGTGCCTGCTGTAATTAAAATTTTTATTATGGCAAATGTAAAAAATTAAAACAGAAAAATAGGAAATAACGGCTTAATGTGTTATTGGAGCCTATTTAATTAATAAGTATAATGGAAAGTTTTATTAGTTAAACAAACAGAAGTAATTTACGCATATAACAGCGAAATAAAATGAACGTGGCTTTGACAAAATATTTTGTTATACTTTTTCAAAAGAAAATTTCCTAGTAATTGTTTGTTTATAAAAATGTATATTTGCACAGTTGAAACGTGTTATCAAATTGATATTTGTACAATGGGTGAATAAATACAGAAAAGTACAAAGGGTTCCCTTAATTAGTTTTACCTGTTTCCAAGCTGCTAATAGATTCTATTGTATACTGCCACAATACCAAGTTGGGAGCAGTGCAAGAAATTCTGAGCAACAACACTGCTCGATATTGAATGGGCTGACATAATCAATATCTTTCGTTGAGTGTTAATAAATTATTAATTTGTTGTGGATTTAAACGCCTGTTCACCTTTCACATATTCGTAGCACTTGCCTAAAAGTGCGCCAAAGTCCTCACGATATGCCAGGATATTATTTAGAAAAAATTTCTTAGACAATAAAAACATCAAACAAAAATCTATGTTTAGATGAATCGGAAATAGTAAAATTTTCGTGGTGACACTGATGAAGGTTCATCTTCAAAAAGTCTTCCAACAATGCCACCAACTCTGTATCAAAGTTCGGTACCGTGAATAATAAGTTTTTGCGATCTGAAGAAGTCAACGAAATAATTCGTCAAGGTCGTCAAAAGTGTCCTGTTATTTTTCCACGCGATTGTCATGACGAGGCATTTCCTACCACGTTGTTAAACAGAATCTTGCCAAATGGAGAGAAAGTGGAGCGTGACTTGTTGGTGTGGAGTGCCAGTGGCAATGCCTTTTATTGCCTACCATGTCATCTATTAAGCACCAATACTTTAAATCGACCTAAAATTTTGCTCCGGATATACGAAATTCCAGCTATGGAAGAAGTTATACGATAAACTGTCATCACACGAAAATACTCAAGGTCACATTAAATGTTATATACAATGGCGATCTTTACAAAATCTAATTCAAAAGGAGGCTAAAATTGATACACTTATCAATGACCACCTAATCACTGAAACTCAAAAGTGGAAAAAAAATTGTATATAGAATTTTGGACACTATTTTTTGAGTGAAAAGGCCTACCTCTCAATGGCGAATATATATATCTTGGTGAACGAGACGATGGACATTTTTTGGGCATCTAAGATCTCATAAGCCAATATGATCCGATATTTAAAGATCATTTGGAGAAAGTTAGGATTTCACAACAGCAGCACAAATGTTTACAAGACGTTCACTATCTTTCCCCAGACATTAAGAACGAGTTTATAGAAATTTTTGCAAAGCATGTGAGGGAAACTATATTAGATCAAGGTAAAAAAGCTATTATAGTTGATGCTACGCCTGATGCTAGTCACGTTGAACAGACTACGCTACCTCCATTTTAATTCGAAAGCAACAAATTTTACAATTCAAGAACGGTTTTGGCTGTCGTGAATTGTAACCAAAAAACTGGTCAGAAAATCGCTGATCTCATTTTCCATACTTGATTGAAGATTGTCGTGCACAAGGGTACGATAACGGCGCCAATATGAAAAGAGCTTACAACGGAGCACTACGTCACATTCTCGACAAAAACTCGAATGCTGATTACTCGCCTTGTGCAACCCACAGTCCCAATTTATGTGGTGTTTGTGCTGCAGAATGTTGTACGGCTGCAATTACTTTCTTCGGAGTTGTACAAAAATGTTTTACTACTTTCAGCAGCGCTCCGCAACGATGGGACATCCTCAAAAAAAATGTACCGAGCTCTCTTCATAGTCTTTCGGAGATGCTACCAGTATTCTCAAGTACATCAACAATTTCGAATGTATCTTGCTGTCCTTAATTTGATTCAAAATACCGACTACCATTAATGAAAGAAACGTCGTACTCGATAAGCCACCATAGATGTTGAGCTCCGACATCCAGATGCCTTATTAGCTGATTTGAAGTTGATCTGGAACCAATGGGAACAATTTTAAACGAATGCAAAACAAGTGCTATTCAATTCAACATCTTGCCAAAGTTTCCGGACATTCGAAAGAGAAAACCCAAAAGACGTCCTGAAGATAATTTAAATGAGATGATTACGGATGATTCAGAGTCTGATTTTAAAAACAATACATTCCTGGTGATCATTAATTCGGTAATCACTGGCATTATTGAACACTTTGCAGCTATTACAAATTTGAGTGAGACGTTTTCCTTTTTGTGGCAATTTGAAGACGTGGTTGAAACTGCGGTTTCGGCGAGCGCAGCAAAATTTGTCGAAAAATACAAGTCGGACATTGCTCAAAACTTAGAATGCAAAATAATTCACTTGAAACACATTTACGAAGCAAATTTTGATAAAGGTCTGTCATCATTGGAATGGCTAAATACCATCTACGTTCAAAATCTGTATACAATTTTCCCCAACATTTGTGTTGCTTTACGTATCTTTTACACTATACCTGTCACTGTTGCTAGTGCAGAACATTCATTCAGCGTCCTTTCAAGAATCAAAAACTTTCGTAGATCCTGTTCATCTCAAGATCGAGTTTCAGGACTTGCCACGCTTTGTGTTGAATACGTTTTGGCAAGACATTTAAATTTTTATATTATTATAAAAATTGTGCAGCGAAAAAAGCAAGTAAAACCACTTTTTGATATGCGAATTTTCTATACATGAATAATGAAAATTTATAATCATAATTAAATTTATCACAAATGTATTAAAATGTTACCAAATAACTAGAAAAGATTATTGGAAACAATATGTGGCTGTTAAAAGAGAATTTTATTTCTACGTTACAATAAAATAGTATAAATAGTAAATATTCTGTATTAATTTTTTGTCAGCTCTTAGTCCAAAAATCATTTAGTTGATGTGGCAAACATTTTTTTTCGGATGTAACCCATCAATAAATATTTATGAATGAGGCGTCATTAATTCAAGTTAATCAAATGTATTAGTGGATTTTTTATAGAGGGCCCGTAGATTGCTTAGTCCCGGCCCCGGATTTTCTGTCTACGGCCCTGGTCGGGACTATCTAGTGATTATTTTCAATTTGATAACACGTTTCAATTGTGCAAATATAAACTTATATAAACAAAAAAATTACTAGGAAATTTTCTTTTGAAAAAGTATAACAAAATATTTTGTCAAAGCCACGTTCATTCTATTTCGCTGTTATATGCGTAAATTACTTCTGTTTGTTTAACTAATAAAGCTTTCCATTATACTTATTAATTAAATAGGCTCCAATAACACAAAACAGAAAAATAGGAAATAACCGCTTAATAAGTTTTTGTATTTGCCATAAAAAAAATTTCAATTTCAGCAAGCACTTTCACCCAAAAATTTACACAAGCTATAATTTATCGAGGCTTCGCCTACCACACCGAGGGTCCTGGGTTCAACTCCCGGCAGAATATCATCAAAATTGAAGAAACAAGTTTTTTCAATCAGAACAAATTTTTCTAACCGCCGTCGTCTCTCGGAAGTGTTTAGCATACATTCCCAGTATTTTCTGCCATGAAAAGTTCTTCAGTGAAAACTCATCTGTCTTGCAGATGCCGCTCGGAGTCGGCGTAAAAGCATGTAGCATAGCAGACCCCGCAAAAGTTGTTCTTCCCTAAATTTGGTCTACCTGCATATCTCTTAAGAAGGTTTTAACTTTTACCTCACCTCCTCTCTGGTCCACTTCTTGGAAAGAATTTTTCTCTCCGTAAATTATATTCTAAAAAAGGAATAAATCAGTCCAACCGTTCCCGAGTTTTCCGCTTAGCAGCGACTCATTTTTATACTCAGTTGAGCAGAGCTCACAGAGTATAATAACTTCGATTACGGTTGGTTGTAAAGTTATAAAGGAATCGAGTTAGATATAGACTTCCATATATCAAAATCATCAGTATCGAAAAAAAATTTGATTGAGCCATGTCCGCCCGTCCGTCCGTCCGTTAACACGATAACTTGTATAAATTTATCTTGATGAAATATGGTATGTAGGTTCCTGGGCAGTCATCTCAGATCGCTATTTAAAATGAACTATATCGGACTATAACCACGCCCACCTTTTCGATATCGGAAATTTCTAAAAATGGGAAAAGTGCGATAATTCATTACCAAAGACGGATAAAGCGATGAAACTTGATTGGTGAGTTGAACTTATGTTGCAGAATAGAAAATTAGTAAAAGAAAGAAGGTAATTTAAAAGTTTTGCAAGCTGTAATTTGGCAGTCGTTGAAGATATCGTGATGAAATTTGGCAGGAACGTTACTCCTATTACTATATGTATGCTTAATTAAAATTAGCAAAATCGGAGAACTACCAGGCCCACTTAAAAAAAAATTGTTTAAGTCAAATTTTATCAAAAAATTTAATATCTTTACAGCATATTAGGAAATTATGGCAACATTCAACTCCAGTAATGATATGGTTCAACAAAATACAAAAATAAAAAAATTTTCAAAACAGACGTGGCTCAGCCCTTTTTCATTTAATTTGTTTAGGATACTTTTAATGCCATAAGTCGAACAAAAATTTACCAATCCTTCTGAAAGTTAGTAGGGGCTTAGGTTCTAGGACGGTAACTGTTTTCTGTAAAAAATCACGAAATCGGCTGAAGACACTCCCAGTTTTTATGCACAGTCGGCCGTCTGTCCTTCCGCTCGGCCGCTAACACGATAACTTGAGCAAAAATCGATACATCTTTACTAAACTCAGTTCACGTACTTATACGAACTCACTTTGTATTGGTATAAAAAATGGCCGAAATCCGACTAAGCCCCCCGCCCACATTTTCGACATAGAAAATTAAGAAAAATGAAAAAAATGCCATAATTCTATACCAAATACGAAAGAAAGGGATGAACCGTGGTAATTCGATTGGTTTATTGACGCAAAATATAACTTTAGAAAAAACTTTGTAAAATGGGTGTGACACCTGATGTTCTGGGTCAACTTGGTCCACATTTTGGTCGATATCTCGAAGACCCCTTCACATATACAACTTCCACCACGTCCTTTTAAAACCCTCATTAATACCTTTAATTTGATACCCATATCGTACAAACAGTGTGGTATTCACTAACTTATAACGATGCGATTTGTCGAGATTTTAGTTAACGATTTTGTGGCTTGCCTTATCGATTGTGATATTCACTAACTTAGTCTTAACGATTCGAAATAAGTGACATTTAAATTTCGTTTTAATAGTAGAAAGGTAGCAGCACGGCTTAACGAAACTTAAAAATGCGAAAAGCACAAAAGGAATGCCAAAAATAAAAGAATTCCGATACTAACTGCTTTTAAATGCCATTATTTCAAAAAAAGGTAACTAAATTCGGTGTTAATTTCTTTTTTTTCTCTGTTGGTATCGCAGTTATTCGTGTACCCCATAATTGACCGTCAAATTGAGAAATAATATCACGAGCCAATTCGGGGGTTAGTCGGTACAGCTTTCGAAACTCCATTGCATTCAAATGGAAAGGGTTATCTACTTCTCAAAGGAGGTGTCTGTCCACTGGCGATGGACTTATTAATTCTTCATCTTGTGATAAAACACACGCCAAGTACTCAAATGCCCTTTTGATTTATAAAGCAGCTTTTCGTGTTTGAAAGTAATTAAACTTCTGATTTTCTTTTTTAACAAAAAATGCCAGAAATTAATTTCGTGATTTTTATCGCAACCAATTTATTTGCCGTTTATTTCACAACACAGCTGATTGTCTATAAACAAATATCGATACCAAATAGTCACTGAATAATGAAATCGTTATAGTTATAGATTCGCGATTAAAGCGATGGCAAATGTGGTAATAAAATTTAGTGAATTGCACCACCTTTATAACGATATCTTTATAACGATATCTCGAAAAGGCGTCCATCTATAGAACTAAGGCCCACTCCCTTTTAAAATACTCATCAACACCTTTCATTTGATACCCATATTGTACAAACAAATTCAAGAGTCACGCCTGGTCCACCTTTATGGCGATATCTGGAAAAGGCCTCCACCTATAGAACTAAGGCACACTCCCTTTTAAAATACTCATTAAACCTTTCATTTGATACCCATATCCTACAAACAAATTCTAGAGCTAGCCCTGGTCCACTTTTATGGCGATATCCCTAAATGGCGACCACCTATAGAACTATGGACTTTCCCTCTTAAAATACTCTTTAATACCTTCCATTTGATACAAATGTCATACCAACTAATTCCAGAGTTACCCTAGATTCATTTTCCTACATGGTTATTTTCCATTAGTTTGTCACCATAGCTCTCAACTGAGTAGGTAATGTTCGGTTTCACGCGAACCTAGCCTTCCTTACTTATTGTTTATATTATTGACTAACAGCCCAGCAGACTTTGATCTATCTGCCTAATTTTTAGGAAGTTTTTATTCTTACTCCCCTTCCTCCTCTCTCGCCATTTTATCTATCCCTTTATTCACCAATCTCTCTGGCTTTCTCTATTTCTGGGCCTCTCTCTCCCTCCGCTTTTCCCAACCTTCTTTTCTCTCTACCTTCCTCTACTTACTCCTCTGCTCCATCTATTTCTATCTGTATATCTTAATCTAACTCGATCTGTTTCTAAGTTACTTCTCTTTCTTTCCTTTCCTTCCTTTCCTTTTATTTCCTTTCCTCTTCTCACTGAACACCTTTGCAACTATTTGGATAAATGTACGCGATAATTTAAACTTTATTTACCAAAAATATTGATCACTTGTAATCATTTCGTTCGGGCTATTTATTTCTGTTTAAAAAATAACACTTTTGTGATGAAAAAATTAATTCGCTAATAAAATTCGTGAAAATAAAAACAGATTTAGGGCTGCCATGAAAAAATATAAAAAATTAACAGTCAGTCATTTTGTCTTTACGATCCAGATCAACATACAAATTGGCATAAAAAATACATTGGAGAATTAAGTCTCCTTAGTGCACAGATATTAGCATATATGTATTTACATACAAATATACAAAAAATATAAATTTTGTTTATAATTTGTAACAAAAGAGTATTTTTCAATAGATGTATGAATCTTAACCATTTATGTTGCGTTAACTTGGCAACACGCATACATACATACATTCATACATACCCAGGTTTATGGGTATGTCCGAAGGAGGTAGCAGCGAATCACGGTTGCCACTTTTGGTCAATTTCGACCAAAAGTTGTCCCTTCCAACCCCATTTGGTTCGCTGTTCCCTTTTTTCAAATTTTGGTCCTTTTTAGCCAGTAGCCACCATTTCGGTACTTTTCATCCTTTTTCACTGAGGGTAAAATTACCAACTCTGCCCACAACATTTGGCACACTTTCATTACACACATAATTTTCAAATTACTTATGTATGTGGAAATCTTACCACAAAAATTGCTCAGTCAATAAAATGTAGCCGGCAAATAATATTTCATAGGAGATATTTTAAGCGAGGCATTAATAAGAATACTGACGGATCTAAGGGCAAACACATTACACGGACTTATCAGAAAAAATTCCTGTTTTAGTATCCAGCACTTTTCGTGATAGATTTTTTTCACTATTGAACTAAAAAAAATTTTCTCAAATGAACGTGTGCCTACAAAGAGGATAAATATAATAAGAGACGCCCTAGACTGGGTCGAAAAAAAAGTTGCTAATGTCCGTCCCTAAATTAGAAGATTATGTTGAGAGGGTTTCGGAAAAATGTTTTTAATTTTTTTTTTTGATCCTTCAAAATACAGCCGAAAATGTTTTTTCGTTGTAACTGGGTTATTTGACGTCCGATTTTTAAAATTGATATGCCATTATTTTGGCTTTGAGAAGCTTAACATTTCCGTCTAATGTCCTTTTAAGCGCTGAAGTCGTTTTCACATGCTTAGGTCAACTAACAAAAGTCAAACCCGTTGTTTCGTATTTATAATAATAACACTATGCGACAAAATGAACCGAGGGAAACCCTGGAATGTGTTTGTATGACATGTGTATCAAACGAAAGGCATTAAAGAGTATTTTATGAGGGAGTGGGCCATAGTTCTATAGGTGGACACCATTTAGGGATATTGCCATAAAGGTGGATCAGGGTTGACTCTAGAATTTGTTTGTACGATATGGGTATCAAATGAAAGGTGTTAATGAGTATTTTAAAAGGGAGTAATCCTTAGTTCCATAGGTGGATGCCGTTTCGAGATATCTCCATAAAGGTGCACCAGGGGTGACCCTAGAATTTTTTTGTACAATACGGGTATCAAAAAAAAAAAGGTGCTAATGAGTATTTTAAAAGGGAGTGATCCTTAGTTCCATAGGTGGACACCGTTTCGAGATATCGCCATAAAGGTGGTCCAGGGGTGACTCTAGAATGCGTTTGTACAATATGGGTATCAAACGAAACGTGTTAATGAGTATTTTAAAAGGGAGTGGGCCTTAGTTCTACAGGTGGACGCCGTTTCGAAATATCGCCATAAAGGTGGACCAGGGGTGACTCTAGAATGTGTTTGTACGATATGGTTATCAAATTAAAGGTATTAATGAGGGTTTTAAAAGGGAGTGGTGGTAGTTGTATAGGTAGTCGCCTTTTAAAGATATCGCCATAAAGGTGGACCAGGGGTGACTCTAGAATTTGTTTGTACGATATGGGTATCAAATGAAAGGTGTTAATGAGTATTTTAAAAGGGAGTAATCCTTAGTTCCATAGGTGGACACCGTTTCGAGATATCGCCATAAAGGTGGTCCAGGGGTGACTTTAGAATGCGTTTGTACGATATGGGTATCAAATGAAAGGTGTTAATGAGTATTTTAAAAGGGAGTAATCCTTAGTTCTATAGGTGGACATCATTTAGGGATATCGCTATAAAGGTGGATCAGGGGTGACTCTAGATGGTCGCCTTTTCGAGATATCGCCATAAAGGTGGACCAGGTGTGACTCTAGAATATGTTTGTACGATATGGGTATCAAATGAAACGTATTAATAAGAGTTTTAAAAGGGAGTGGTGGTAGTTGTATATGTGAAGGCGTTTTCCAGATATCGACCAAAATGTGGACCAGGGTGACCCAGAACATCATCTGTTGGATACCGCTAATTTATTTATATATGTAATACCTGCCAAGATTTCAAGGGTTTTTTATTTCGCCCTGCAGAACTTTTTCATTTTCTTCTACTTAATATGGTAGGTGTCACAACCATTTTACAAAGTTTTTTCTAGAGTTATATTTCGCGTCAATAAACCAATCCAATTACCATGTTTCATCCCTTTTTTCGTATTTGGTATAGAATTATGGCATTTTTTTCATTTTTCGTAATTTTCGATGTCGAAAATGTGGGCGGGGGGCTTAGTCGGATTTCGGCCATTTTTTATACCAATACAAAGTGAGTTCGTATAAGTACGTGAACTGAGTTTAGTAGAGATATATCGATTTTTGCTCAAGTTATCGTGTTACCGGCCGATCGGAAGGCCAGACGGCCGACTGTGCATAAAAACTGGGCGTGGCTTCAGCCGATTTCGCGCTTTTTTACAGAAAAAGTTAACGTAATAAAATCTATGCCCCTACCAAATTTCAAAAGGATTGGTAAATTTTTGTTCGACTTATGGCATTAAAAGTATCCTAAACAAATTAAATGAAAAAGGGCGGAGCCACGCCCATTTTGAAATTTTCTTTTATTTTTGTATTTTGTTGCACCATATCATTACTTGAGTTGAATGTAGACATAATTTACTTATATACTGTAAAGATATGAAATGTTTTGTTAAAATTTTACTTTAAAAAATTTTTTTTTTAAAAGTGGGCGTGGTCCTTCTCCGATTTTGCTAATTTTTATTAAGCGTAGATATAGTAAAAGGAGTAACGTTCCTGCCAAATTTCATCATGATATCTTCAACCACTGCCAAATTACAGCTTGCAAAACTTTTAAATTACCTTCTTTTAAAAGTGGGCGGTGCCGCGCCCATTGTCCAAAGTTTTACTAATTTTCTATTCTGCGTCATAAGTTCAACTCACCTACCAAATTTCCACGCTTTGTCTGTCTTTGATAATGAATTATTGCACTTTTTCGGTTTTTCGAAATTTTCGATATCGAAAAAGTGGGCGTGGTTATAGTCCGATATCGTTCATTTTAAATAGCGATCTGAGACGAGTGCCTAGGAACCCACATACCAAATTTCATCAAGATACCTCAAAATTTACTCAAGTTATCGTGTTAACGGGCGGACGGACGGACATGGCTCAATCAAATTTGTTTTCGATCCTGATGATTTTGATATATGGAAGTCTATATCTATATCGATTCCTTTATACATGTACAACCAACCGTTAGCCAATCAAACTTAATATACTCTGTGAGCTCTGCTCAACTGAGTATAATAATAATAATAATAAGAGACGTCACTCGTTACTTTGCTTAATGTTTTTGGTTAGGGTAATCGCAGGTTTTTTTGGGCGATATGTGCATAAATGTCTTTATACCTTTTCGTGGGCTATTTTTGTTTATTTTTCCCACTGTATTTAATTAGTTAATTAATTCTCTTTCCAAAAATCATATTTGCATAAGGTGCCTACACGACATGGATAAATGCGAGACAATTGAAAATGTCCCTAGTGGAAAACATTAGGCATCCATTATTTAATTTCCAGCGATTTACTAGCCACTTGTAGCAGACTAGTGGCTCTTATTATATTTATCCTCTTTGGTGCCTCTAAGAAAAATGGCAGGGCTTTCCACTGATGTTAATGGCTCCATGGCAGATGGCCGTCGAGTTAAGATTTGAACTGAAAACTAAGTAAAATAATAAAATTAATTAGTTTTAGGTTTGTTTCCAAATTCGTGGCTCTGCCGCTTTAGGGTGATACTCAACTCAACAGTGAAATTATATCAGCACCCTTTGATCTATATTGGATCTTAAAAGGTCTGCAACTGTTTTATTTGTTTCATCTGTAAATAAATTCGAAACATTGAGACTGTCAGTACTACCTTGAGCCACCGCGCAAAGTTGGTTACTCACAATTGCTCCTGCTCCAGAATATCCAGAACCAAGAACAATTCCACTAGATCTAGCAGAAATGATTGTTTCTGGTAGACTTGAAGGTGTCCCTAATCGTTCAATTGGTATTGGCATTCACCCTTTCGTGTTCTAATACGGAATCGCAAAGACTTCCTGGTTTTACTGTCACACTACTTTGAAAAGTTTCATCCAATATAACCACTGCTATATATATCCATATATTTTGATCTACTGTATAACCATCATCACCAACTGCACTCAGAACCTTGCGTTATTGCCCTTTGCTTATTTCACGTATATCGGTTACACCAGCTAGAACCTCGAGATCGCTCCATCGTTTCCGGGATACCCAAGGCGCATCTGTAACCAACAATTTCAAAGTGACTAAGGAACCAACGCACTTATACACGGAACAAATAAATATTGCCCCTCACTAGGGTAGGCACCTTGTCGTTGGTGTGAGGGTTTAGCCGAACTCCATAGCGACCGACTCTGAGGCGTAGCTGTTAGGACTGAAATCTACGCCGTTTCGCCTCATAGGAGGGCGGTGAGATGTCGGTGAACTGCCAACCCCCTAATCCAGGGTGGCATGTGGACCGTGCCTATTGGACGATTTGCAGCCAGGGGATAAATTCTGCTGTATTCGAACGGAGCCTTCCCGATACCGGGCCACCTCGGGAAGTATTTATGGCTTTACCACAGTAAGAGGCGCTGCTGGGGCGGACGGTTCTTTCCCCGTATATAATACTGGACCGCTGAGCCCGCCTTGTCGGGCAGGTGGTCGTACGAACAAGCTGAACGACTCATTACCTGATTGTAATAAGGACGATGTAAAGAGGAGGACTGAGTTGCAACCCAAGGACGACAAATACGAATTAAGCGATGCGTCGGCCTCGGGGAGCGAGAGTAGTGCTGATTCAATGAACTCCATGTTGGAGAAGCACACAAATGAAAACGGAGTAGAAGAGTGGGGAAGGGTACGAAACAGAGGAAGTAAAATAGCTCTCTGGCAGTACCGTGCAGCACTAAGAATTGTACAACGCTTGGGAGCAGTTGTCGACCCAACAGAAGTGGAGATCGAGAGCTTGGAATGGTCCCATGAGGCGGTAGAAATAGGTCGAAGGCAGTTCAAAAGGTTTGCTGCGAGAAACCCTCGGTTCTGCAACCGGTACGAGGAGGAAGAAGCGTCGAATGGCAGAATGAAGAGGCAACGTTCGGCGGAAGGCGATAAGCCTGCTTTCAAGAGGCAGAAAGGACCCAGTCCTAGAGCCGCGAGGCAGGGCAGTCGCATAGACAAGACAAGTAGGCCCAAAGCTGTAAGACAGATGGGCCCCAATAGCGAGGTAGCAACTACCTCCAAAGCTGCGAGTCAGAGGGAAGTTCCAACTACGAAAGTAGGAGATAAGCCAAAGTGAGATAATGCTAAGACTCCGGCTTTATCGGAGGTGCTAAAGGGAGTTAACTGTAAAACTCCGGCTTTCTCGGAGGTGCCAAAGGGAGATAACACTAAGACTCCGGCTTTTCCCGAGAAGATGAGCGATGTGGCAAAGCAGTCGCTAACTGTGGCGCTTGTTGATCGTAACAACTGACTAATGAAAGGTGGAGATCTGTAGAAAGGGAGCTTATTAGCTTAATGCTTAAGATGATGCGGGAACAACCAAGTAAGCCCCTTCCAACCTTTGATTCGGGGGGATGGTATAATGGTGTGAAGATGATAGCGTGCGACAATACCGCGAGCTTGCGGTGGCTGGAGGAGGTGGTTTCAAACCTCCAAAGGTATGGCAGGAACGCGCGGTTTGAGGTGGTCGATAAAGCGCAAATCCCCACGGTACCAAAAGTTAAGGTATGGATACCATGCGTGATGAAGTCGGAGGATATACTGCGAATTCTGCAGAATCAGAATTCGACCATACCGACACAGGATTGGAAGATACTTAGTGAATCTCGGCCTACCGAAGATGGGTAGTTCTACATCTTCCAAATAAACAAGCAGGCGGAGGATATTTTGTACACGCAGCTTGGCAAAATATCCTTTGGCACTGGCAAGATTTACATGCGACTCAGGAAAAGAAGTCCCGAGGATAAAAACCCTAACACGTTAGAGGTGGGTGAAGTCGAAAAGGTCCTCAAAAGCCTAAGGGTAAAAAGACAGGATAAATGGTGCTGTGACTCGCACAGACGAACACCCGGTACAACAGTCATGAGAGGCTGAAGGGGGCCTCGAATACTCTAAACAAAAAGGGCAAAGCGAGGACAACGACGTTGAGGCGAAGGTGCTGGAGGGGGAAAACAGCCCAATGGTGCTGCGAGTTCTACAGATAAACCTGCAACACAGTAAAGTGGCGTCGAGAGAACTCCTCCTAACCCTAGAGGAGGGTTCGTTTGAAGTGGCGCTGATCTAGATGCCGTGGCTCTTATCGGGAAAAAAGGTTTCTGGACTTAGCGCGCGCGGGTTTGGCGTTTACTACGCGCAAACGGAAGGAAGGGTTCGAGCTGTAGTAATGGTAAGGAAACAGCTGAATTCATATATGCTGCCTAATTACACCACTGAGGGCCCCGTAGCGGTGGCCGATGAGCAAAAGAATAAGCAGGCATTTATCCTGGCGTCCTGCTACATGGCCGATACTGCGGAGATTCCACCGATGGAGTGCAAAAGGCTAGTACAGGAGGAAGGGCGCAAAGGGCGGTTGGTCATAGGCGCGGATGCAAAAGCGCCGCTCCACAATGGGGAGAGCATATACGAACGAGAGAGCCGAATCGCTATTTTGTTACATCCTGCAAACCAATTTGCAGATAGCCAACAGGGGAAATGTCCCTACATACATTGGTCCAACATTCAGCAATGTTCTGGATATTACATTGAGCGCCGAGCGTGATATATCAAGGTATGATTGGATGGTTCTTGATAGACCATCCTTTTCTGACCATACGTATATCAGCGTCAGCATCCCCCTAAAGAGGGTAGAGAAGGGAGCAACCTTTAGAAACCCTAGGTCAACGAATTGGACTAAATTCCAGAAACATGTAAAACAAAACTGGGACAACCCAAAGAGGTTGCCAATGTGAAGGGACTGGAGGAGTCGAATGAATTGCTAAGAAGGACGCTTATGACTGCGTATAACAAAGTTTGCCCTATAAGAAGATTCAGAGGAAAAGCAAAGCCGCCATGGTGGAGCAGTGAGCTGAGTCTTCTAAGAAGACAGGTAAAAGAAATGTTTAAGCTCGCATAGACCGCGGAAAGCGAAGCGTGTCGGGACGAGTACAGGATATCCTGAGGATCTACAAGCGTGAAATTGCCAGGGCGAAGAGAAACTTATGGAAAAGCTTCTGTACGGACATAGAGTGCTCCAGCGAAACAGCACCGTCGAAAATTCCCAGCAAGGGGAAACATAGTCCAGGGACTAATAAGGAAAGAGAACGGGGAATGGTACCGTAATAGTGAGGAATCCCTTGAGGTGCTTCTCGACACACATTTCCCATCGGGAGACGATTTAGACGAGCCAGCAAACATCACTCACACTTCTATCACGGAGCTAGTAGTGCCGGGCTTGGTGACCGATACCAAGATCGAGTGGGCAGTGAAGACATTTTCTAAGTTTAAATCGCCGGGCCCAGATGGTATATTTCCGGCCATGCTACAAGTCTCAAGTAGGGCGGTCGTGGAATGGCTTAAAATAATATTCGATGGGTGCATAAGGCTGAATCATGTACCGCGCTCTTGGAGAATTGCTCGTGTAACTTTCCTACCAAAGGCGGGGAAGATCGGTCACGTGTATCCCAAAGACTATAGACCCATTAGCATTACATCATTTCTGCTCAAAACCTTTGAGAGGCTGATAGATGTGTACATAAAGTCCAGCGTGGATGAAGCTGTATCTCCACAACACAGCATGCGTACACCAAAGGCAAGTCGGTAGACAACGCATTGCATAGGGTGGTAACAAGTATAGAGAAAACCCTGGAATATGAGGATATGCTCTAGGAGTCTGCTTGGACATTACCGTGACTTTCAATACTGTTGCAAAATCGGCGATTACGGATGGTCTTAATTACATTAAAGTACATCCTGCCTTAACCAGATGGATCGGCTGCATGTTAAATTGCGGAAAGATTACATCACAATGGGGATTGTATGAGGCCACGAAATCAGTGGACAGGGGCACGCCGCAGGGAGAGGTGCTATCACCTCTGCTGGGGACGCTGGTTATCAAGCAACTGCTCAGGCGATTAGATGAGAGACCCGTAAAACTTACGGCTTACGCAGATGACGTTGCAATTATCATAAGTGGAAAGTGCTTTCCAACGATTAGTTCTTTGATGGATCGGGCCCTTTGGGATATTCATACCTGGGCATCTAATGTAGGGTTGAAAGTCAATGCGGAGAAGACGGATATGGTCTTATCTACAAAGAGGTACAAGGTCCTAAATTGGACCAGGCCTAAGTTAGGAGGGGTGACTTTACAGGAGAAAGTTTGCACAAAAAACCAAGAAATCATCCTAGACAGTAAGCTTTCATGGAAGCTCAACGTGGAGGAGAGGGTCAAGAAGACCTCAACGGCACTCTATCCATGTAAAAGAATACTGGGATGTGCGTGGGGCTTATCGCCCTCTATTTCTCATTGGGGTTTACAGCGATTGTAAGCTCTATTCTATACTATGGAATTCTTGTTTGGTGGAAAGCCACACAAACAACAACATACCACAAACAATAAGAGGGGGTATGCAGACTATAGATGCTTAACATTACGGGAGCCCTGAAAACAATTCCGACGGCTGCACACTATGCCATTCTGCACATTCCACCTGTAGACCTGGTAGCAAAGAACATAGCATTAACAACCGCAACCAAGCTCGGTGCCTCGGAGCAGCTTGAGCGCCGACCATATGGCCATAGTAATATATCGTCATCAATCACAAGACGAACAGACTACCTGATTGCCTATCTGCGCTTCGAGGGAGATCTTAAGGCCACAATAGGGGTGGACGGTTGGCGCAAGGGTGCGCAAATGGCGGACTTGGCGATAGATGTGTACACAGATGGTTCCAAAGTAGTGGAAGGAGTAGGGTCTGCAATATACTGTGCTGATCCGGAAATAAGCAGATCATACAGGCTGCCGGATTACTGTAGCGTTTTCCAGGCGGAAATATTAGCCGTAACCAAAGCAGTAGAAACCCTGGAAGAGAATAGCTTAAGCTGCAACCGTTTTAACTTTTATATTGACAGTCAAGCAGCAATTAAGACAATAATCTCGCATAGTGCAGCATCTAAATGCATGTTAGAGTGTAAGCAGTCTCTGGAGAGAATCGGGACAGGAGAAGCATACATCTATATTGGGTCCCAAGGCATATGGGAATAGATGGGAATGAAAAAGCAGACGAACTAGCTACAAAGGGGGCATCTCTTGAAGCTTGCTCCGTAGACGCCCCAATTAGACTGGGCATGATTAAGCGAAGGCGAGTGGTGCATATGATCGACCAAGAGGGAAAGGCGTTGGTTCAAGCACGGGGCTGTAAAGTTTTGAATATTATGTGTAGGTCTTACAACCTTAGACTAACAAAGTTGCTTCTATCATTAAAAAGAGAGGACTGTAGACTCATGACGGGTATTCTGACTGGACACTGCCTTCTGGCGTCACAAGCCTTTAAATTAGGCTTGGTCACTGATAACAGATGTAGGAAGTGCGGGTTGGAGGAGGAAACGATCGAGTACGTTCTGTGCTCGTGTCCTGCACTTGCCAGCTATTAAGAGTAATACAGCTGTCAGATCTAGAAGCAGCAAGTGGCTTAAGTCCTAGGAAGCTTCTAGTATTTGCCAAGAGGACGGAGTTATTTTATAATATAGGTCCTGGTTTTTGATCGGGTTTTTCAGTTTGGTCGCTAAAACAAACTTCTGATAACACTATGGACACATTCAGTCTATGCGAGGTTCTCATGGACCGGCCAGTTCAACCTAACCTAAATAAATATTGCTACAGAGTATGGGATGGCCTCTATTCCTATATTTTCGCCATTTACGATGCGAAATTGCGCACAACGACAAACAGGATCGCGAAATAAATGCGCGAATTCATTTTAAATTAAGAACTTCTACACAACATTTTAAGAATAAAGTACACCGAGACCACTTTTGTGGGCGCTATTTATACCTAATTGAGCCACGCGAATAAAAAATAAGTAAAAACCTTTCAGTCAAAATTTTAGGATTAACCAATACATCTTAATTAAAGTCAAGGCTATACGATAAAAAATCTTGTTTGTTTTCACTCGATACTTCACTACATAGTATAAAAAAAAGTCGCTTTTTCTGTCCCCATGTCCCTTTGAATGCTTAAACCTTTAAAACTAACCAACGGATTTTGATGGGATTTTTTAAATATATAGACTAGTTGAAGTGGAAGGTTTATATGTATAATAACATCCATTAGGTAGTGGAGAAAAAATTTTATTTTTGAAGTTTCTAATGTGATGTCGTAATTAATTACATTTTTCCGCTTACATTGCAAACGTAGGCTGAACCCGACGATATAACTCAAGAAAGAATGAACCGGTTTGGCTGAGAATTGGTGGAGAGGTAGCTTAGAACCAGGTTATGGGCATAGGATTATGGATAGGGTCTTGTGATCAAAACGTGGACCTGGGTACTCATTGGATATGTGTGTAATATGGATATCAAATGAAAGCTGTTGCTGAGAGCTTTAAAGTAATTTTCATTGTGATAATAACTGGCAACTCTGATAAAAATGCATGCGAAGCCGAAATAAAGACATGAATTAATAATACCCACATAACTATTTACACACGCCCTATTCTATTTGCCTGAAATTTGGTATATAAATTTGCTTATATTACTATGTACGATTCTTTTTTCCGGGAAGTAGACCAGAGACAGACTGGGACTTGGATTAGGATTAGGACTGGGATTGACGCTCTATGGGACAGGCAATAAGGGATAAAGAAGAATGAGAAGAACTTGAGGGAAGAGAAAAGGGGGAGGAGAAGTAGACTGAAAAAGAATGGACAGAGACGAAGTTAGAGATAGATGAAGCGAAGAAGACAGAGGGAGGAGTGAATAAAAGGATTAAAAAAAGTGAAGAGGGGGAATGGCAGACTCAGACGGAAAAAACTTATTAAAATGTATGCAGATAGACCAAATTTAGGGCACAACAACGTCTGCCGGGTCTGCTAGTAAATAAATAAAAGCAAAGCGCCGAGTTTATCTTCTTTTAAGTTTTGCTACAAATGGCGCGACGACACCTGCATGTTTTTACCAGGGGCTGAAACTGTTATTTCTTTTATAATATAAGGCCTTATACTACTTAAACTTATTAATTTTGAACTTTAAATATATTTGGACCAAGATAAAAATTATGTTCTGCTTTTTATTCTTTGAGTCCGATAGAACTAGTTGAACTCGGACTTTTAAAAATAAAAGTCCGGAAATAAAAGTTAAATGCGGACTTTTATTTTTTAAGGCCAAATTAAAAGTCCCGCTTGCTAACTAAGAAACGGCTTATCTGAAATAAAAATTTTAAACTCAAATAATAAAAATACAAATTTTACTTTTATATGTGGACTTTTATGGAAAAGGTTCGAAAAATAAAAAAGATGTCTGATTTGACATGATATTGCTATATGGATAACTGAGACTCAAACAATTTCACCTAGGACAATTTTTTTACCAGGACTTTTCCGACTCTGAAAAAAAAATAATTATTATTTTCCGTCCCTGGTTTTTACCCGTAGTCCGAATGGCTCCTGCAAGGCAGACGAGTTTTCACTGAGGAACTTTTCATGGCAGAAAGACTCGGAGTGTATGCTAACACTTCCGACAGGCGACGCCGATTAGAAAAATTTGTTCTGATTCAAAAACCTTGTTTCTTCATTTTTGATGTTATTCTGCTGCAAGTTGAATCCAGAACTCCCGGTATGGTAGTCGGAGCACGATGCCACAACAGTACCGCGGTCGCCTCGATCAATTATAGTTTGTGTAAATTTTTGGCTGAAAGTTCCTGCTAAAATAAAATATTTTTTATGGCAAATACAAAAGCCTTATTAAGCGGTTATAATGACATTTTCTATTTTTCTGTTTTCTGTTATTGGAGCCTAATAAGCCTATTTAATTAATGAGTATAATGGAAAATTTTAATTAGTTAAACAAACGGAACTAATTTACGCATATACCAGCGAAATAAAATGAACGTGGCTTTGACGAAATATTTTGTTATACTTAAAAAAAAAATGTTCCTAGTAATTGTTTGTTTATATAAGTGTATATTTCCACAGTTGAAAGGTGTTATCAAATTGATATCTGTACAATGGGTGTATATTTAGTGAATAAATACAGAAAAGTTCAAAGGGTTCACTTAATTATTCTTATCTGTTTCCAAGCTGCTAATAGATTCTATTGTATGCTGCCACAATACCAAGTTGGGAGCAGTGCACGAAATTCTGAGCAACAACACTGCTTGAACTTGAATGGGCTGACATAATCAATATCTTTCATTAAGTGTTAATAAATTATTAAATTGTTGTGGATTAAAACGCCTGTTCATCTTTCACATATTCGTAGCACTAGCCTAAAGCCGCGTCCCAGTCCGCACGATATGCCAAGATATGATCTTGAAAAAAGTACTGAGGCCGTCCAGAAACTAATCTTTAAATAGTTCCGATATATCGCGTGATATGAGCAGTCGAGGAGATACGCACACGGTGATAAACAGAAGGAAGGATATAGTGGACTTCATAAAAAAGAGAGGATCCAATACTCCCCTGAAATACTTTTTATACTCAGTTGAACAGAGCTCACAGAGTATATTAAGTTTGATTGGATAACGGTTGGTTGTACATATATAAAGGAATCGAGATAGATATAGACTTCCATATATCAAAATAATCAGGATCGAAAAAAAATTTGATTGAGCCATGTCCGTCCGTCCGTCCGTCCGTCCGCCCGTTAACACGATAACTTGAGTAAATTTTGAGGTATCTTGATGAAATTTGGTACGTAGATTCCCGGGCACCCATCTCAGATCGCTATTTAAAATGAACGATATCGGACTATAACCACGCCCATTTTTTCGATATCGAAAATTTCGAAAAACAGAAAAAATGCGATAATTCATTGCCAAAGGCGGATAAAGCGATAAAACTTGGTAGGCGGGTTGATGTTATGACGTAGAATAGAAAACTAGTAAGATTTTGGACAATGGGCGTGGCACCGCCCACTTTTACAAGAAGGTAATTTAAAAGTTTTGCAAGCTGTAATTTGGCAGTCGTTGAAGATATCATAATGAAATTTGGCAGGAACGTTACTACTATTACTATATTTGTGCTAAATAAAAATTAGAAAAATTGGATGAAGAGCACGCCCACTTTTTAAAAAAAAATTTTTTAAATTCAAATTTTAACAAAAAATTTAATATCTTTACTGTATATAAGTATATTAAGTCAGAATTCAACTCCAGTAATGATATGATGCAACAAAATACAAAAATAAAATAAAATTTCAAAATGGGCGTGGCTCCGCCCACTTTCATTTAGTTTGTCTAGAATACTTTTAATGCCATAAGTCGAACAAAAATTTACCAATCCTTCTTAAATTTAGTAGAGGCATAGACTCTATGACGGTAACTGTTTTCTGTGAAAATGGGCGAAATCGGTGGAAGACACGCACTTACCTGAACTCACTTTATATTGGTATAAAAAAGGGCCGAAATCCGACCATAACCACGCCCACTTTATCGATATCGAAAATTACGAAAAATGAAAAAAATGCCATAATTCTATACCAAATACGAAAAAAAGGATGAAACATGGTAATTGGATTGGTTTATTGACGCAAAATATAACTTTGGAAAAAACTTTGTAAAATGGGTGTGACACCTACCATATTAAGTAGAAGAAAATGAAAAAGTTCTACAAGGCGAAATCAACAGCGTTTGGAATCTTGCCAGGTATACTGTTAGTGGTATTGCATATATAAATAAATTAGCAGTACCCGACAGATGATTTTCTGGATCACCTGGTCCACATTTTGGTCGATATCGCGAAAACGCCTTCACATATACATCTAAGGTCTACTTGCTTTTAAAACCCTCATTAATACCTTTAGTTTGATATCCATATCGTACAAACACATTCTAGAGTCACCCCTGGTCCACCCTAATGGCGATATTTCGAAAAGGCGTCCACCTATAGACCTAATGCCCCCTCCCTCCTAAAATGCTCAGTAACACCTTTCGTTTGATACCCATATCGTACAAACATTCTAGAGTCACCCCTGGTCCACCCTAATGGCGATATATCGAAAAGTTGTCCACCTATAGACCTAATGCCTACTCCCTCTTAAAATGCTCAGTAACACCCTTCGTTTGATACCCATATCGTACAAACATTCTAGAGTCACCCCTGGCCCACCCTAATGGCGATATCTCGAAAAGGCGTCCACATATAGACCTAATGCCCACTCCCTCTTAAAGTGCTCAGTAACACCTTTCGTTTGATACCCATATCGTACAAACACATTATAGAGTCACCCCTGGCCCACCCTAATGGCGATATCTCGAAAAGGCGTCCACCTATAGACCTAATGCCCACTCCCTCTTAAAATGCTCAGTAACACCTTTCGTTTGATACCCATATCGTACAAAGATTCTAGAGTCACCCTTGGTCCACCTTTATGGCGATATCTCGAAAAGACGTCCACCTATAGAACTAAGGATTACTCCCTTTTAAAATACTCATTACCACCTTTCATTTGATACCCATATCGTACAAACACATTCTAGAGTCACCCTGGCCCACCCTAATGGCGATATCTCGAAAAGGCGTCCACTTATAGACCTAATGCCCACTCCCTCTTGAAATGCTCAGTAACACCCTTCGTTTGATACCCATATCGTACAAACATTCTAGAGTCACCCCTGGCCCACCCTAATGGCGGTATCTCGAAAAGGCGTCCACCTATAGACCTAATGCCCACTCCCTCTTAAAGTGCTCAGTAACACCTTTCGTTTGATACCCATATCGTACAAACACATTATAGAGTCACCCCTGGCCCACCCTAATGGCGATATCTCGAAAAGGCGTCCACCTATAGACCTAATGCCCACTCCCTCTTAAAATGCTCAGTAACACCTTTCGTTTTATACCCATATCGTACAAAGATTCTAGAGTCACCCTTGGTCCACCTTTATGGCGATATCTCGAAAAGGCGTCCACCTATAGAGCTAAGGATTACTCCCTTTTAAAATACTCATTACCACCTTTCATTTGATACCCATATCGTACAAACACATTCTAGAGTCACCCTGGCCCACCCTAATGGCGATATCTCGAAAAGGCGTCCACTTATAGACCTAATGCCCACTCCCTCTTAAAATGCTCAGTAACACCCTTCGTTTGATACCCATATCGTACAAACATTCTAGAGTCACCCTTGGTCCACCTTTATGGCGATATCTCGAAAAGGCTTCTTTCCACCTATAGAACTAAGGATCACTCCCTTTGAAAATACTCATTAACACCTTTCATTTGATACCCATATCGTACAAACACATTCTAGAGTCACCCCTGGCCCACCCTAATGGCGATATTTCGAAAAGTTGTCCACCTATAGACCTAATGCCAACTCCCTTTTAAAATGCTCAGTAACACCTTTCGTTTGATACCCATATCGTACAAACATTCTAGAGTCACCTGTCACCCTGTCCCACCCTAATGGCAACATCTCGAAAAGGCGTCCACCTATAGACCTAATGCCCACTCCCTCTTAAAATGCTCAGTAACACCTTTCATTTGATTCCCATATCGTACAAACACATTCTAGAGTCGCCCCTGGTTCACCTTTATGGCGATATCTCGAAACGGTGTCCACCTATGGAACTAAGGATCACTCCCTTTGAAAATACTCATTAACACCTTTCATTTGATACCCATATCGTAGAAACACATTCTAGAGTCACCCCTGGCCCACCCTAATGGCGATATCTCGAAAAGGCGTCCACCGATAGACCTAAGGCCCGCTCCCTCTTAAAATGCTCAGTAACACCTTTTATTTGATACCCATGTCATACAAACACATTCCAGGGTTACCCTAGGTCCTTTTTACTACATTGTGATTTTCCCTTATATTGTCTCCAATGCTCTCAGCTGAGTATGTAATATTCTGTTACACCCGAACTTGGACTCCTTACTTGTTTTTAAATGATCTTGACGTAGTTCCGAAAACAAGGAACAGATCTGGGGATAGTTAAAATATATTCGCTGGCAGTCCTTCCGATATGATTCCCTAAACAATCGTGAAATGCTTTCGAAAACAATCTTGAAACTATATGGAGTTAGTCCCCAAAAACTCTGGACAATAATATTACGTCGAAAAAACACGCCTGAGAAGATCTCGAACACAGTCTCTAAATGGTCCCGAAATTATCCTAGAAAAATTTAAAATTGTCCCGAAAATGTTCCTTAAATAATCCCGAAACGGTCTTTTAATAGTCTCAAAGTATCTAAGCTATAAGCAAAAACTTTTCAGTCAAAATTTCAGGAATTTCAAATAACAACAGTACATCTTAATTAAAGTCAAGGCTATACAATAAAAAAATCTTGTTTGTTTTCACTCGGTTCATTATAAATAAAATAAATAAATAAATGCAAGGCGCGATAACCTCCGAAGAAATTTTATGACGACCTTCTTTTCCAATTTGCGTCGCGCTTCTTTTAATTATACTCAGTTGAGCAGAGCTCACAGAGTATATAAGTTTGATTGGATAACGGTTGGTTGTACATATATAAAGGAATTGAGATAGATATAGACTTCCATATATCAAAATAATCAGGATCGAAAAAAAATTTGATTGAGCCATGTCCGTCCGTCCGTCCGTCCGTCCGTCCATTAACACGATAACTTGAGTAAATTTTGAGGTATCTTGATGAAATTTGGTATGTGGGTTCCTGCGCACGCATATCAGATCGCTATTTAAAATGAACGATATCGGACTATAGCCACGCTCACTTTTTCGATATCGAATATTTCGAAAAACCGAAAAGGTGCGATAATTCATTACAAAAGACAGCTAATGCGACGAAACTTGGTAGATGAGTTGAACTTATGACGCAGAATAGAAAATTAGTAAAATTTTGGACAATGGGCGTGGCACCGCCCACTTTTAAAAGAAGGTAATTTAGAAGTTCTGCAAGCTGTAATTTGGCAGTCGTTGAAGATATCATGATGAAATTTGGCAGGAACGTTACACCTATTACTGTATGTACGCTTAATAAAAATTAGCAAAATCGGAGAAGGACCACGCCCACTTTTAAAAAAAATTTTTTTTGAAAGTCAAATTTTAACAAAAAATTTAATATCTTTACAGTATATAAGTAAATTATGTCAACATTCAACTCCAGTAATGATATGGTGCAACAAAATACAAAAATAAAATAAAATTTAAAAATGGGCGTGGCTCCGCTCTTTTTCATTTAATTTGTCTAGGATACTTTTAACGCCATAAGTCGAACAAAAATTAACCAATCCTTTTGAAATTTGGTATGGGGATAGATTTTATGACGTTAACTGTTTTCTGTGAAAATGGGCGAAATCGGTTGATGCCACGCACAGTTTTTATACACAGTCGTCCGTCTGTCCTTCCGCATGGCCGTTAACACGATAACTTAAGCAAAAATCGACATATCTTTAATGAACTTAGTTCACGTGCTGACGTGAACTCACTTTATCTTGGTATGAAAAACGAACGAAATCCGACTATGACCACTCCCACTTTTTCGATATCGAAAATTACGAAAAATGAAAAAAATGCCATAATTCTATACCAAATACGTAAAAAGGGATGAAACATGGTAAGGTAATTGGATTGTTTTATTGACGCGAAATATAACTTTAGAAAAAACTTTATAAAATGGTTGTAACACCTACCATATTAAGTATAAGAAAATGAAAATGTTCTGCAGGGCGAAATAAAAAACCCTTAAAATCTTGGCAGTTATTACATATATAAATAAATTAGCGGTATCCAACAGATGATGTTCTGGGTCACCCTGGTCCTTATTTTGGTCGATTTCTGGAAAACGCCTTCACACCACTCCCTTTTAAAACTCTCAATAATACCTTTAATTTGATACCCATATCGTACAAACACATTCTAGAGTCACCACTGGTCCACCTTTATGGCGATATTTCGAAGCGGCATCCACCTGTAGAACTAAGTCCCACTCCCTTTTAAAATACTCATTAACACCTTTCGTTTGATGCCCATATTGTACAAACAAATTCTAGGGTCACCCCTGGTCCACCTTTGTGGCGATATCTCGAAACGGCGTCCACCTATGGAACTAAGGATTACTCACTTTTAAAATACTCATTAACACCTTTCATTTGATACCCATATCGTACAAACGCATTCTAGAGTCACCCCTGGCCCACCTTTATGGCGATATCTCGAAAAGGCGACCACCTACACAACAACCATCACTCCCTTTTAAAACCCTCATTAATACCTTCAATTTGATACCCATATCGTACAAACACATTCTAGAGTCCCCACTGGTCTACCTTTATGGCGGTATTTCGAAACGGCATCCACCTATAGAACTAAGTCCCACTCCCTTTTAAAATACTCATTAACACCATTCGTTTGATACCCATAACGTACAAACTCATTCTAGAGTCAACCCTGATCCACCTTTATGGCTATATCCCTAAATGGCGTCCTCCTATAGAACTATGGCCCACTCCCTCATAAAATACTCTTTAATTCCTTTCATTTGATACACATGTCATACAAACACATTCCAGGGTTTCCCTCGGTTCATTTTCTTACATTCTTATTTTCCCTTATGTTGTCACCATAGCTCTCAACTGAGTATGTAATGTTCGGTTACACCCGAACTTAACCTTCCATACTTGTTTTTGCTACAATTTGGTGGGACGACACCTACATGTTTTTACGCCGACTCCGAACTTCATCTGCATGGAAGACGAGATATCACTGAGGAGCTTTTCCCGGCATAAAACAAATTGGTCCCGTACCGCCAATTTGTAGGAAAAAATTAAAAAAAAGGAGCACGACGTAAATTGGAGAGAATCTCGCCAAAAATCTTTTCGGAGGTTATCGCGCTTTACATTTATTTATTTATTTTATTTCTAACGGTTCTGATCTGGACTCTTTTGCTGGATGGTGCGCAGACAATAATTTATTTTTAAATTCAAATAAATGCTGCGTTGTGTCTTATTCCATAAAGACAACTGCCACATACTTTATCTACAAACTAAATGCTAAATCTCTTAATCGTTGTCAAGAGAGTAAAGACTTCGTTGTCATTTTTAACTCCAAACTCACTTTTTCTAGTACCATTGACTTTGCTGTTTCAAAATTTGTTGCAATGGTTGGGTTCAGTAGACGTATAACTTTACACTTACACACACAGTAGTCTTTAAGGACATTTTGACGTTGAAGGCACTTTATATATCCTTGGTCAGAAGTGCTCTTGAATATTGCTCAATAATATGGAATCCTTTCTATGAATCTAACTCCTATAAAATTTACAAAGTTCCAAATATTTTTACAAAATTGCTTCACGTATGCTTCACTGGACAGACGGCCTCCCATCATATATCAGCAGGTACAAATTGCTTGGTCTTCAGGCTTTGCATGACAGAAGAAATTTTATCTCACTCATGCTTGCCTATAATGTAATGAACTTTAGCACGAATTGCTCTGATTTATCTAATTTGTTCATTCCATATATTCCACTGCGTGATCTTCGGCATAATAGATTATGTATCGAAATAATTAATAAAACGAATTATGCTATGAATGGACCTATAACTAGGACTATACATCTAAAAAATCGATTCAGTAGTGTTATTAATTTTAACAACAGCTTATATAAGTTTAAGCTTGAATTGTTTTCTATTTTTAACTAGTCTGTAAGAAAGTATGTAGTTATCGACATGTAAGGATTGAAGTAGATTATGCTCAGCGCAAAGGCTTTGTCATACACCAAAGGCATGTCTCAATTGGGTAAATCAAATTTCAAGTGTTCGCTAGCACAATATATAGCTTCTGCAACCCAATTGTCAACTCACCTAACCGTGGCGAATCCTGTTTCATTGAGAGCCGAGACTCTGGCGACACCGAGTTCCTCATGGAGCTAGGGGGTGGGGAGGGCGGAATGGCCTAGAAGATTTAATGTGGTCATATAAATCGTTCCCGAGATGGTCGAGCTGGTTGCACAAAGGGCCATCAACATCGGCAAAACTCCCCAAAGCCTTCGGGGTGTTTATCGTGAATACAACAACTGAATGACTAATTAATTAAATAAATAAATAAAATGCACGCACAAATAAATGAGTAGTAATTCAGATTGATATTATTGACAGGTTGACTTAGCACATTTTTTTTAACAGCTACGACTTAGCACATTTAGACATCATTGCCCACAACACGTAAAAATTAAAAATTTAAATATTTTTTTTTGTATGAGTTAATCGCGGATTGCCCGTATTGCTTTGAACTTAAGAAAACATTTATTTCAAGCAATTTTTAACTTTATAATTTATTTAATAATTTGTCAAAATTTTAAACAACGTGATATCAGGACGGACAAGGCGACAGCTGTTTCGATTATACCTTGTAAATTGGTTTGTATGCAAACTAGTCCCTCACTTTTTGGGATACCTTGATAAAATTTGGTGAGCGGGTGTATTAGGGTGTCCGATTAGACATTTGTCGGTACCGGCCGGATCGGACCACTATAGCATATATCCTCCATACAACCGATTTTTCAGAAAAAGAGGATTTTTCTCATATCTTCCTCAATTTAACAGATTGAAGCTTCAAACTTCGCCATATACTTTCGTATATTGCACATATTGTTGTCGGAAAAAATTTATGAGATCGGTCGTATATATAGTATATATCCCCCACAACCGATTGTTAATATAAGAAACTTTTCGTAATTACAGCCCTATTTTAAGAGCTAGAAGCTTCAAATTTCACCGAATGCTTACGTATATAGCATATATTGATGTCTGAAAAAATCATTGAGATCGGTGGTATATATAGTATATATCTCATACGACCGATTGTTCAGGTAGGAAACTTTGCGCAATTTCTGCCCCATTTTAACAGCTAGAAGCTTCAAATTTCACCGAATGGTTACGTATATAGCATATGTTGTTGTCTGAAAAAAGCATGGGGTATATAAGCTGTCATTTTTGCCCCTTTTTACGTCTAGAATCTTCAAAATTCATCAAATAGTTACGTTTACGTCATATGTTGTTGAAATACGTGATTCGTAGTCATATTTTTTACACGCAGACCACAAAAAACCTGAAACTTTGCGTAATTGCGACAGCACCGCGCACCTGTATTTTCTAGAGCAAGTTCTTACTAACCCATAATACCAACAGTCAAAATATAGATCATATGCTTGATGAATTCGGAGGATACGTTGTGCTTTCTACAGAGTCAAAACCCGAATATACCATCACAGGATTAGAAGGCAAATTATGTCGACCTACGAAGAAGGGTCAGCACTAAATGCCCCTAATAAACAAGCAGGCGTATGATTTATTGCACATACAGCATGATAAAGCTCCTTGGACACAGGTGAAATTTATATGAGGCCCAGGAAAAGAAGTCTCCTAAACGGACGAGGTTGAAAAGGCCTTCGAATTCCTTAAAACAAGAGGACAGGGGGACCACTCAGATGTCAAGACAAAGGATGTTAAAGGTGTACAAACAGCCAAATGGGACTGGGAGTCTTACGGGTGAACTTTCAATACATCATTTGTCGCTCGGTAAGAGAAATGCAGAGGACACCAATTCTAACATGCTAGAAGCGAGCGAGGTAGAAATAAATCTCGAAAGCCTTAAAACAAGGAAGCTGGAAGAGAATGCAAGCATTGTGAAGAAGGTGTTATTGGGGAACAAATAGCCAGTCAAAAGGGACTGCGAGTCTGGCGGTTAAAAAGCACTTATAAAAAACAAGATTTCACTTGGTCATTAAAGCTTGAAAGCCCAAGTAGCGCTACAGCAGAAACATGTATAGATGCAGGTACAGTAGCAAACAGAAAAACAGCAGTGCTTATCGCATTTCTGCAATTAAATTTTTATTTTTTAATTTTCGGTAGACTAAGAAGGAACTAGTACATCGAAGATCTTGTATTTCAAGCACCGGGCAAAGCAACATTATCCATTTAGAAACAAGCTTTTTTTCTCCCGCAGCCGGTTAGGGGGTCAGAATATACCCGCGGTAAGTATGCCTGTTATAAGAGGCGGCCAAAATACCAGATTTAAGGAGCTGTGTAGCGCAGCTCTTTCAGGTTGCCAATATATAGCTTCTGGGGAGGGAAGGATGGCCTGAAGGTTTAATGTGGCCATATAAATCGTTCCCGAGATGGTCGGGCTAGCACCTTAATGGTGTTGTGTTACCGGAGCGTACCGGATCTGTATCCGGCAAAGGACGATCACATCGATAACACTCCCCAAAGTCTTCGGGGAGAAGCCTTATCGCTACAAAAACAACAACAGCAACAAGCTTTTCTTTAACTAGAACAAGTAAGGAAGTCTAAGTTCGAGTGAAACCGAATATTACATACCCAGCTGTACACTTGAAATGCTGTTGTTGTTTGTTTTGTGTGCTTAAAGTGTTACAAGGCTGCGCAATAATACATATACATATGGTTATATTCTGAACTAATTTTTCTTCGAGTTAAGGCTCCCGAAACATTAAAAATTGCTTAGTCATAAAAGGGGCGGTGCCATGCCCATTTTTTTTTATTGAATTTTCCCTATTTATTGTTATAAATACAATTGGGAAATGAAATACCATTGATATAAAGCTCTTGTTGGCAAAGATATAGCTTATTTTATTCATCCACGACCCTTTTAAAAATCTTTTATATAAAAGTGGGCGTGGTCCTTGACCGATTTCTTCCTTTATACCTGTACTAACAACCGTTATCCAATCAAAGATAAAATAATACCCTGTGTACAAGTACAGCTGGGTATGAAAACGTTTTTCTAAGCGGGGTCCCCCTCTGTAGTGATTTGGCAAGCACTTTTAGTGTATTTTTGCCATGAAAAGCTCCTCAGCGAATACTTATCTGCTATGCAGATGGCGTTCGGAAAGTATTAAGGTCTCATCCAGCCAATTCTTAGGTAAAACTGAAAAGGGGAGAGAAAGGTTCTTCAAAATATTTACAGACCTCTATACGCGTTGGCGATGACGAGTACCGAAAAATATTTAACGATGAGCTGTACCAGCTTTACGCAGATATCAACATAGTCTAGCGAGTTAAACCGTAGCGGCTACGCTGGGTCATGTTATGCGAATGAAAGATGACGCTTCGGTTAAGAAGGACCAGGTGGAAAACGATTAAAAATCCCTTGGTGTGACCAATTGGTGGTAGTTGGAAACGACTGGCGCGCCTAGTTGGACGGCCAGACCCATTTAAATGGTCAAGCCCCAATTAAGTAAGTAAGTAAGTAAACCACTGAAGCAAAAACTAAAAGCAATACAATTAATTAAAAAAAGTGATAATAAAATAAAATTATCAACTTCAGAATAAGTGAAGCAAATAGCAACATTTTCTTTCATTCGTTTATCAGGTACCATTCAAGTACCTGTAAACCCAACCACAAAATGTTGCAGTGGGCTGCAAACTAAATATGCAACAGTGAGTAGAGCAAACTGATCAACGCTCATTGGCAGCGCCTCTAACCTAACTGATTGAGTGCCTAAGTAGCGAACTGACGACGTTTACAACGTGAACTGGCCGGTGTTACCGAATACCCTAAAGCGACGCACAAACTCATAAGACCAAAAAGCCGAAGCGGTTTGCTACTACTCAGCCCCCACATGGCAATGTTCCCACGAAACAAGTTGGCGATCTGTGATGTGTATTTTATTATTATTTTCCATTCTTGTATATGAATTACTTTAACAAACCATTCCATTTTTGCCCACCGCCCCCTTATATGACACAGTAGTAAACAGCAGTCCATCAGCGTTCTGCTTTTCTCCATTCTTCATGCTATATTCTTTTGGATTGTCTGTCTGTCAGGACGCGTCCAGGTGGACAATTCCATATCTGCACTTGTAACTTGCTATTTTTTGCCTTTAACTTAAACTCGTTTTGCGGCTATAAAGTACAGCGCATGCGTATACGGGTATGCGAGAGTAAGGATATGCTATATACGCGTACTGAGATATTTACATTTGTTACGAGTTTACTGCATTGGCCGCTTGCACTGGTACAGCGATCGAAATGTATTGATGACTAGTTGCGTTCGACAGCCTAAAGATATGGGTCACACACGCTCTAAAAGCTGTCACCAGAACCCATTTTGTGGCAGTGCAATGCAGGGGAATGCGTTTTTTAAAGTGTTTAAATAAAATAGAAGAAGTTGTGATTGCCTTGTAGTTAAAACTATACTGAAATGTCTTTAATGCGAATCTCGGTGCCACGTAATGCTAATAATAGGCTTATGCTCAATTTATCAACTATAGTGTATATAATTTATAGTGGGATGACTTGGTGGAGGAAAAGAAAATGCAAAAATGCTTATGTGGGAAATTCCCTAAGGATCAATCAGAGCAACTTTGGCCAAAGGAAGTTTACGAAATAGCGGTTATTTGGGAGAAGTTTTTATTCCTTTGCTCCCATAAGCAATTCTATCTTACTTCCACACCGTCCACAGTTCCGAGCCAAACATCAACAAAATTATAATAAAATATTTTAAACGTGTAATTTTTGTAGTGACGTCGCCACTAAAATTATGTAAAATTGTTGCTTGTTTACGAAGCTCCACTATGCGCAGACCAAAGGAAATTACGATTAATGTTTTACGTGAGTACCTGCCTTTGGTAGACCTAACCCCACGGTTTCTAAAACGGATTTAAATGCATGATTAGTGGCTCAACTATCGGCTCCATGTTGCCTTCCTCAACACTTCATAGCCGAATCATTGGTACCAAATTAGCTTATAATCGGATGTTTCAATCACAAGTTCTTACCTTGGTGAGACATGGAGTCTATCTAAGATCCAACCATTTTAAGGATAATGGCATTCGGTTGTAAGGCAACTCCACTTTGAATTCCAATACCGTTCCATATAAAGCACAAATATTTCACTGTAATATGTTCTGATGTTAGGGCTCATCAGACCCATGATACAATTCCACAATTTCAGTACAAGTATCAGGGGATGTGAACAACCCGTTCTGAGCACCAGGAATAATAATAAAACATAACCTACTTCACAACTAAAGGAGTGTGGTAAACCTCTCCAGCACATCACCATCAAAAATTTCCCTTCGCTGTGAATAACTACTTCGGCGTCATCTATGAAGTTGAAATGACTATTCGCCGTGAATAACACATTCCGGGCAACATGAATAGTCACAGGTACTACCCTCATTTACTTTTAAGATACATCTTCATTAATCACAGGTACTAGCACATTTACCGCCACCGTTCAGCATAGCCTAACGCAGTTTCAAACATTTCAAAAAGAAGGGTGGGCACAAACCCACTCTTACAATAATTAAATGTAATTAACAAAAGAAAAGCATCTGCTTTTACTTCTAAGCAGTCTCCCAACTTTTAATCATCTGTTTTAACTCCATTCACAATTTTGGGATGTGATGAACCTTTTCTTTGACATTCCGCAGAAGAGTCTTTGAAATATTCATTCTTAGGTTAGAGCAGTATTGACGCAGTTTACCCTTGTGGACGGAACAAGAGTAAAATATATGCCAACTTTCCACCGAAGAAGACCGCATGCTTTATTGTGTGATTCGAAGATTGAAGCGACCGCATTACTCCGAAGGGAATACTTTCTTGCAAACTCCAACGAAGAAGAGACAGCATAGCTTCATTAAGTATGATTTATTGTCAATTTTCACGAAAGTGAATTCATCGTATTAAGAAAAAATCAAAATACGATTTGAGCAGCCCCCGCGATTCATCCGAATCCTCAAGGCAGGAGTCGATACCTGAATACAAGCATCATGCGATACATTGTATCAGATCACAACTGGGCTATCCTGCTCCCCGAAGTACAGTTTTTATAACGATCTTGAAAGGTCACACAGACGGATACTGCGTCCACTCTGCTCCCTTTCGAGTAAACTTCACCCATAGATTGGTTAGCCGTGGTATTGTGATCACCGTTTACGATCGCTATACCTACCGCTGGTAAATTCTTGGCCCCTAGCCCATAGGAGGGTGACCAATGTAAAGCTGGTACTGCTGTGTGTTTAGCTGCAGAAAGATCAGTTCTAGTTAATTTACTCAAGAATTCACAAAATCAATATTTATAGGCATGCCGCAATACGGACTTGGTAAGTTTTGGTTGCCGCTGCCTAGGTAAAGGACAGCTCCGTCGTTTTGTTACCACAATTCCAACAGTGATACTTCCTTCTAATTATTCAGCATGTTACTGCGCGGCTACGCAAGCAACGCAAGGGGCACATATTTTAGAGACATCACGACTGGAAATTTTACGCCTCGTCCTTTAATAATACAGAGAGCTTAGCATTAAATGATTCCACCGCGTCGTCTTCTATACGGCTAATATAGCTGCAATTGTCAAAAATATTGAGGCGCACTGTTGGTACTCCAATTTACATTGATAGAAGAACTTTAGTCAATTATAATCCCTGGTTTCGGTCAGAAACACTTGAAAAAGGTGGATATTACACCGACACTGGCACCAAGTTCAAGGCTCCTCCTTCTACTGACAGCTCCTACCCTCAGGCTCTAAAACAGGTCTTTCACGACTACGCACGAGGTTGGAAGAACGTCCTCGTGCAGCGTAAAGTGTCTGTCCGTTCCTCTGACCCGTTGCTCTCCTCGACTTTGCCAAGAAAATTCTATCACTCAGCAATTTTCATATATATTATAGCAAAGTCAATTCGACTACCAGTGTTATTAGAATCCTTTCAAATCGGATGTCAATAAAGGCGCCAGCATGCATGCATTCATTACTCGTAAGTTTCTCCTCGTTACACGTTGGGAAGGTCTATATCTTTTCAATAAGCGCGCTTAGAAGACGAAAACTGCCGATTCCTGCCAATCCTAGGAAATCCGAAAAATGAGTGTCCATTAGAAAGATTCTAGGGATTCACGGTACTCCAACTGAGCAGAGTATCTTGAAATAGTCTTCCAGAGCATCATCAGGGACTTATTACACCCTTCCACGTAGGAAAGAGAAATAGGTTGTATTAAAAAAAAGCAAAAAGTGAATCACTTTTAACGTTGGCTTCTAAGCTTGCCGTGTTGAATATACTCATTGCCGAGTATAGGTATTCATTGCTCCAGCCAATTCATGACACCAACTTATCTCAACGGGAACTTCACATTCACTTCTCACACAATTACAAATAGCATCAGTTAACGAACATTACAATTCGACAGTAACCAGTCTGCGAAGTAATGACTACAGAGTTTTTACACAATCCAATAAGTGTGAAACCATTTTCTACAAATAATCATGGCTCCATCAACTTTAATACACGATAATATCTTCCACACGACACATTTAATATTTACTACTCCTGCCCGCGCCTACTATCAAAGGTTTGCCGTTTCATAGAAAGAAACCGCCAACAAGAAACATAAAATATGCAATCTAGTATGTGGCTTTTGAGTGCCGTCTGTGGAAGCCGTAAAAACATGGCATATTAGTTAAGCTATTGAAATGTAAACGGTATTAACAAAAAAAGTAGCAGCTTCCAACTGTCAATTGACATTTGTCGCTTGAATGAAATCGGCAGCATTTATTCTGCATTTGCGAAGTTGCTTCCTTGTGTACATGAATGCATATCTCACTTAATTTGAATGGTGTACAATTTGGCTGTTCTCGAAGGGGACTAAGTTTTTAAAAGGCCAATTCGAATATAATATGCGCATGCGCGCAGCTGCGTTACTGACATACGCAGTTCAGTCAGTTAATTGGCCAAAGGTGAGCTCTTTCTGAAATATTTATCGATAATCAATTTAGAATTGTGCTAATAAAATGAATTCTTTATATTGTAATAATAATAGTTTAGAGAGATGATGTGTTCTTCCTTTTGTGAAAATATGAGAGGAACATAATTGATTGGTGTGCATAACGTCCCTGAAGTTAGAACATTTTTTCCAATCCATTTTGTGAGAGTAAGGAAGAGAGAGTGGGAGAGTTAGAGGGATAGGGAAAAGGAATATAGAAGGAGTTGCAGGGGGTTTTTGAGTAGAATGAGAAGGAGAGGAAAAGTAAGGGGGAGTGGAAGAAGGAGAAGGACAATATTTTATAAAAGCCTGCAATAATTTTCATACTTCACTTATGGTAGCCATAATTCAGATAAAGTTAAGTGCCCACAGCTCCACACCGAAAATTTATTTCAATTCGTTCCGGCTTCCGGTTTTAATACTACGTTTATTTTCATTATGAGGGGCAAGGAAGGAAAAGGGAGAGATGCGAAAAAGAAGGAGAGATGCAAAAAAGAGGGAGATGTATAGGGAGAGGTAGAGTAAGAGCGACAATATTTTATAAATAGCGTGCAATAACTTTCGTACATTGAGTTACTTTTGGTAGGCATAATTCCGATAAAGTAAAGTACTCCGCCGTTTTAGAAACCAGCATCACCCGAAGAATCAATACTAACCTAAAAAACCGCAAGATGTTTGGATTAAAATATTGTAGACAATTTAAGGAAATTCCTGCTTATTATGCAACTGCTTTTATAGCTCAAATCTCTGAACTGTCGAATAAATAGCTCAAATATTCACTATAGCAAAATGTCTTTTACTTACAACTCTACTGTAGTAGTAGCACTTCGCAATTACAATAACCGCGTAGTTCACTTATACGTTTTAAAATCAAAACCGATTCATTATCCCTTAGCTCGCGCTGCTTTATATACTCTCTGTTGCCTCGTTGGCATATTTCTTCTAAGGCCTAGACTTTTGGCGAACGCCTACTTATTTATTTCTCCTTTATGTATTTGATATTCACGTTTATCTTCTAGTTATATGCGAGTATGTGTGTTAGTAATAGGTTCATCTCTTACGCTGTAAACATCGCGAGTACTCCATGCATGCATGTATGGAGTACTCGCTATGGACCAGCCGAGTGCTCCAAAATTAACCACAATTCATATAAAAAAAAATATATGGTCCAATTAACATTGCCATGTCCTAGGACTGGACCATATACTCCAGCTCCGCATTACATCAGAGTAATCCATGGAGTACCCACAGTCCAATAAACATCGTGTAGTGATTACAATCGCTAAAAACGAGCAATGACCGGCTTACAATATTTTCGTGTAGAAACATGAGTTGGTCGGTTGCTGCATTACAGTGGAGTATAATGGTAAATACTCCAGTGGACCACATGATCCAACGATTTTTGCAGGATAGCTGCTTCCTACATGTATGTGTGTGAAATATTCTCTTTGCTGTTAGCTGCGCCGTTTACATGAATGTGTGGCTTCTTGCTTTACTATTGTTGTGTTTTTATTTATTAGCAGCATAGTGATGTATAGAAACGCTAAGATTCGCCACAATATATAGCCAACAACTCAACCCAGGTCATCAATAAAAGAGAGTTTTGCCTCTGCTGACAGAACCCACAAAGCGCTGCTTCTCTCTCACCTCACGAACTTTTTACTAGTCTCCCAACTTTGGTTAGTAGCTTCGGCTAGTATAATATAATGGATTTCGTCCTGTACACTGCGAATAGGACAGCCAAAGTTAACAGCTTACCCAACGAGGCCATTGAAGAACTCTTATTGGGGTAAGAAACTAAGTTGCTGGGACCTCATGAGAAATGGTTGTTTGTGCAGAATTTTTAAGTAGACCATTACATCCCGCACTTGCATAAAAGAATTTGTTGTAAGTAAGCAAGATATTATTCGCACTATTAAAAGGACTAGGCAGGTAGACGTTGTAGGGTCTGCTGTCATGGTCGCGTTTCGTTAAATATGGGCTTTTTGCCGAACCGGTCTTTTCATCGAAACATTTCAGCTTCTTGTGGTTTCGACTTTCGCTTTATAGACCTCGTCATGCGACGGGAGGTATGATCCGGACGGATGTAAATAAAGGCCAGTTTCAATACTTTCTAAATGACATAAAGAGATCAGAGACGCTGGAACAAGGCTTTCTAAACGTACACGAACCATAGAAGAAAAGGGAACAACCGGCAAAAGCAATAGTGCGGCTGGAGAGGATAATGCTTAGACTGCGGTAGGATGAGTGCCGCATTGAATTTCGATGCTTCTTTAAAAAAAAATGCTAGTCATTGCGCCATATTTCGATGGTTGTGTTTACGAACAGAAGAAGCTGCCCGGATAGCGAGGACGTTTTTCTGCTGACTGGTCTATAAATTTTCTGGGCACACGGTTTTATGACACTGCCGAGACTTATTACCAAGATATTTGAGTGTCAGATACCCGGTAGCGTAATTTCATCATACGAATGTCCAATTTTCGGATAATTCGATGCCGTGAATAAGATAATCAAAGACTAAGTAAGCAATAGAGCCAAATCGCGCTTCGCAAAAATACTGAAGAGTCTACAAGGATTACTGTTATTATACTTAGTACAGTTGTCGGCGTAGGAAATTATATTAAATCCTTTTGATGAGGAATGGAGTTTGGCTAAACACGTTAACATCTCCCTATCGGACCGCTTGTTAGATGCCTCGTTCCCAAATTACATGTATGCCACTTAGATGGGCAAGGGTAGGATTAATGTCATTCTCATACAAACTACAATTTTGGTTTATCCCAAAACTTCTCTGATTCCGAAACTTTACGTATTAAAAAATCAACAGCGCTCTGTCGACCCATGTCACATAGACCTATAAACCGCAATTGCTAATATTTTAATATAATTTCGCCGTTTTTATATCATTTTTCACCTTCTTCCGAAACTCTAAAAACCACATGACAAACTCCAACCGTCAACAATGGCATAAGCGATGCTCAGTGAAATGCAAAAACAATGGAACAAAACCGCAAAATGCAAATGCAATTCAATTAGGGCCCATTAAATATACAACATGAACAACAAGCTTACATATAAACAGAAGCAGCAACAACGATAGCACTTAAACAGCAAATATTTCGCAACGAAGTTGCAAGAGTCAGAAAAATATGAAAACAAGTGCAACAGATGAACTCGAGCTCGCTGACAAAAATGTGTGTAGGTACTCTGAGGTGATGTACTTCTAGTGAATTCGAAATCATTACTATTTCGTCCTTACTCTCTTTTATGTACTATAACGAACTTTAGGAATTTCCTGATAATTATACACCTTCTGCTAAAGTTCGAATCGCTGAACTGTCGAATAATGTCTTTATTTAGATTACTTTGGGAGTAGTAGAATTATACTTCACTAATAGCGTGTCAAACTGCACGTCAAACTAATTAGTTATTCCTCAGAATGCGCTGATTTTATACACTCTCTTGCCTCGTTCGCATATTTCTCCTAAGGTCTAGACTTTTCACGACATTGCCTTCTGGAACAGTTGTACTTGGTTATTTTGCTATATACACGTGTATCTATATTTTAAGTTTTTCTTCTAGCTATATGCGTGTGTATGTGTGAGGAACAACTTCTTCTCTTAGCTGATGACTAAATATGTATGTGTATGTGTGATAATCTCTTTACTTCGAGCTGCTGGTTATGTGTGTGGCATATTCTTCGTTGCCTTGTACATAAGTGTGGCTGCTTGCTTTAATGTGTGCATGTACATAAGTGTGGCCGCTTGCTATTTTCGTTATTGTAATTTTACTAACATCATAGTGATGCTAATTTTCTCCTCAATACTTTTAACTAGCGAATTTAACATGGCGATGTTCTTGGTGGTGGAAATGGCTCGCTGAATTACCTTTTATATAGTTCCAAATTAGCGAAAATCTAGCCACTATCGAGCTTGTTCTTATGTGGTACTGTAGGTTTAGAACTGAACCAGAAATTTGTATCACTAGCTACTGACTTTCCTACAGGGTACGTTATTGTGTATGTTGATGTGAATGAATACATGTGTTTATTTGCGGCCATTGCAACACACGTGATAGCATAGAATAAGAAGAAGAAATTATTGCCGACAGGTTGTAATTTTGCGGTTGCAATAAATCCCATATTACCGATATCTGCCCGTCTGTGAATGAGTCGTTCTTGCTGTAATTCTTCCTTTCCACAACAGCTTAAGTGCGTCTAATATCGATTTGTTTTATTTTAGTAGAAGAAGTTCTGGAACAAAACATACAAATGTATCAACGAATGGGCCACTCTGTGACTTAAGCTAACACAAAATTAAATGCAAAAACTAGTTTCCAAAAATTATTGTTTTATCTTATTATATATCAGTTTTAGCCAGTGGCTGTAGGGTGGGGGGAATGGTATCAAAAAGTTTCATAAATTTTGTTTTATTTTTTTAAAAGCGGTATTCATGTATAAATTGCCATGCATCGTTAAATGCCAACAATTTTTGTCTACTGCTATTTTCGTGCTCAAGAAAAATGCAAAATATTTCTTGAATGTTTGCTTTTGATCTGCGTACAGCGCTTCATAATACCAAAATGTAAGCTTTCGATTTCAAAGTATTTTCGAAAATTTGTATGTATTCTATTTTTAAATACTTTTTGTATTTTTTAATTGGTACTTTTGTCATCACTGGGTGTGTACATTTCATACTTATATAATTTTAATAAAACAATGTAAATAAATTTTATGTTTAAAGACATAGAGTGAATTTTCCACAATATTTTGTAAACCGTTTTCAACAGTGGAATTTATTTACGTGACATAAAAAATAATTATAACCTTTGCACAGGGTATGACCAGTATTTCCATTAGGAGACGAATGTAGTTTTCCGGTGTATAAATATCTTCTACACGTTCGACCTACGTATTGTCCGGCTAGTTCGCTAAATTTAACATTTTCATCACTTATTCGCACTAAATTTGTGTACACTGTATTATGGTTATTTTTTTGAAAAGGGTTCACCAGTGATTTGGATTCGGCATTTTGTTCACCAATATGCTCGTATTTAATAACAATGCAAACAAAATAATTATTAATAACTCTGTTTTTATTTATTTATTTATTGAAAATAAAATTTTTAGTACTAAAGGTTTCGTAAAACAAGCAACGTTTTCAAACTATGTCAGATATCAAGCATTTTTTTCGTAGATTATCCCAGAAATGGTGGTTTACATAAGCTGTTCTTTAAAATTTCCATCTGCAAGGCGGAGAAATTATTTAAATATTCAATTGTTTATAGAAAATTTATTGCAAACCAACAACAAAAATAATTTTTGCAAAAAAGAAAATAAACAATTTTGCGCTGTACTTGAATGTCTTTTGAATCTATACCTAAAAAATTGTCCCATGTGGACGCTTACTTTCGGATAAACAATTAATTTCCCAAAACAATCCAAAAATATTTAATTGCCAATTTAAAAAAAACCATTCAGAATTTTGCAACAAAATTCACACAGTGTTCTTCTCGACCACAAGACTCGGCGCTGACCAAATATCATCGCAAAAAATTGACTTTGGTGAAAACGGTGCTCAGTTGAAAAAGCCTTACCCATTATCGTATTATATATCAGTTTTAGCAAGATCAATGACCATCATTACAAGATTTGTTAGTGTATGATTTCAATCCAAATAACTTTGCAAAGTAGGGAGTTATTGAGGGAAATTTAAAACAGAGGAGTGGTTTTTTTATCTTAAAAATAACTAGCCCTTACCCTTAATCCGTAAACTAGTTCCGAAAGTATATAAATCTTGAGACAATCCCGAAATAGTTCTGAAGCAACCCAATAAATAGTTCCAAAATGTTCCGCAACAGCCACGAAAATGTCTGAAACAATATAAAAAATAAGCCACAACTATCTCGAAGACTGCTCAATTTTCCAAAATTATTAATTATGGATAATTGATGTATATTGGAACAATTTTCTGTCATGCCTTGTCAAATTTGGTTTGGCTACAAACCGGTTTCAGCGTTGTGCGATCTTCAGTGTCATTTTCCAACGATAGCTCTGAAATGCTCCGAAAGCAATCCCGAAATGGTTCCAATATGATTCGTAAACATGTTCGAAAATGCTCAGATATCGGTATCTAAGAATTTTTGCGATATTAGCCCAAAAAGAAGCAAGAAGCTGATCCCGAACACAATCCCGACAAGGTAACTAAATAGCTAACAAGTCCTAAAATAATATTGAAATGGTCTTGAAATGTCAACAGTGTTATTCCGATCTGAAATTTACTCCAAAACTACCTCGAGAAAATCCAGAAATGATTCTCAGATTGTATTGATATGATCCCGGAAGGGTTCCGAAATTAATTTTCCAAATCCCAAAAACTGGGCACTTTTTCAGCTCAACTAGTTTGGATGAAATTTGGCTCACAGACAGCTAATAGTCTAAATGGATTTATTGGGGATTTCTTTTGCGAAGATAGTCTCCAAATGATTCCAAAAGCTGTTCGAAATCATCAAAATAGTGCTGAATAATTTTGGAACGGTTTTCCATTCTCCAACGAAATTGAATACTTAGGATGCCACAAATCGTTCCAAAGTAATTTTAACTCTTGTTCTGTAGGAAAAATTAACAAAAATGGAGAATCCTTGGCCAATCCAGTAAATAATCCGAAATAACGATGCGTTATTCCTGAAAAAACGTCGACACAGTTCCGAGTTTTTCTCGATATAGTACAGATGTAGAAGCAGCTCCAATATTCTCATTAAAACAATGATCCCAAAGTTGTCCTCAAATCATTGTTTAGTTCTCCAAAATTACTGGGCATCGTTTTATATATAGCCATATATCATACATACATATATATGTAGTATTTTATTTTAATGTTCATTAATTCATTTCATTTTGCAATATAAGAATGTTAATAATAGTGCATAGTTTAGATTAATAGTAGATAAATTATTATTAAGTTCAATATAGTTAAATTGATTATTTTTATTAAAGTTGTACCGACTACTTTTTATATTAGCAAACGGGTCCATCGAGATTGGGTGTCCGTGTTCAACTGTCCTTTTTGAATCGTTCGTTAGCTGTTCGTATCGTTTTGTAGTTGGCGTTGGTTAAGTTCGGAAACGTAGCGTCCAGTCTGTTCTAACGTCTACAGGGTTGCATTTGCCTTAACCCTTCCTACATATATACCATTGGTCTAAGTCAAATACTTATGTATACTTCCAGTTATGACCATTTATAAAAAAAGGCGTCTTCCCAAGAGCGCCAGAGAACAGTCTAAAGCTTAAATAATAATAACAGTAATAGCAATGTTATCATCATTATAACAATTTGCGGGTAAAAAGACGCTTATCATCACTTAGGTAATGCTTAAGACCCACCTAGCGGAAATTATGGAAAACTGGCGACAGTAGTTAAATAACTCGCTACAAAATGGGTTGAGCTTAATAGCGAAGATACGCGCTTCCGTTGGTCATAGTGTATAACGTATTGCTGAGTCGATTGCGATGAATAGTGGACAAACACACATTCCGGTCATAGAAGTGGATAATAGTGTAGAGATGAAATGGAGATACATATTTCAATTTCAACTCAGTATAATTCTGTATCAGTTCTAATTTTTGCGCAACAATTTCATAAGTGTAGATAAGGTAATGCACTTAGCAGTCCATATAAAGTTTAAGTGCACATGCATATACATGTAAAAACAAAGCTAATAACAGTAATGGCGATTTCATCAGTTTTATTTCATATTCAGACTAAAAGAATTTTTGAACGAAAGAGAAGGAACACGAAAAAAACCCAGCGGGTTAGGGGGATTAGAATATACATGCCGCAGGTATGCCTGTCTTAAGAAGCGACTAAAATACCAAATTGAGTCAACGGGTTGTGTAGCGCAACACTTCAAGGGGTTGCCAGCGCAATATGTAGCTTCTCCAACCCATTTTCAACGTCACCTACCCATGGCGAATCCTGTTTCTTTAACAGCCGAGGCTCTGGCGACCAAAATTTCCTTATGGAGCTAGGAGTTGGGAGGGCGGTATGGCCTAGAAGGTTTCATGTGGTCATACAAAATCGTTCCCGAGATGGCCGGGCTAGTACCTTAATGGTGCTTGATACCGGAACGTATCGGATCTGCATCTCGCAAAGGAGCATCAACATCGATAACACTCCCCAAGGCCTTTGCGGAGTGTCCTTATCGCTACAAAAACAACAACAACATGAAAGAGGGAGTATTCTTGAAAATAAACAGACCAGAAAGGTAGAGAGAAGTGAAGAGCGCAGCGGTATAAAACGAAGCACTGTTAACCCAAAAACAGCAGGAACGATCAATTTGTCGACTTTAGAGCAACTTTTGGCGACGTGAAAAAAATTCAAAATACAAAGTTTAGCTTAAACCTGGGCGGTTCAAATTCCAAAATAAATGAGTCGGTTACATATAATCGTTTTAAGCCGTTTATAGCAACTGATTTCTTCCAAGTTTCAGTTGACATAATATTTAAAGAAAATATTTATCAAAGGCCCGCATTTGTGCAATGTTGTGCCATACTCATGCCACTCGGAACATAGAATAAACAAAGACTTTTTCATATATTTGACAACCTTCTTCATTTCACAATTTCCATTCCTATTTTTATTGCTGTTCCATAGTTTATGTTTGCATTTTATTTATCATTTGATTTAGCTATGCTTTCTCTGCTTTGTTGCACATGCAACATGCCTATGAGGAACGTACATTTGTTGCAATCTAAAAAGCCAGCCAAATAAACGCCACACATTTTTTTATCATATGTCAACTTACTATGGGTGCATTTGTATTTTGCTGCAAGTGTTTTTTGTTTTTTGCCAGCATATGTTTATTTTTTATTATACTCAGTTGAGCAGAGCTCACAGAGTATATTAAGTTTGATTGGATAACGGTTGGTTGTACATATATAAAGGAATCGAGATAGATATAGACTTCCATATATCAAAATAATCAGGATCGAAAAAAAATTTGATTGAGCCATGTCCGTCCGTCCGTCCGTCCGTCCGTCCGTCCGTCCGTCCGTCCGTCCGTCCGTCCGTCCGTTAACACGATAACTTGAGTAAATTTTGAGGTATCTTGATGAAATTTGGTATGTAGGTTCCTGAGCACTCATCTCAGATCGCTATTTAAAATGAACGATATCGGACTATAACCACGCCCACTTTTTCGATATCGAAAATTTCGAAAAACCGAAAAAATGCGATAATTCATTTCCAAAGGCGGTTAAAGCCATGAAACTTGGTATATGGGTTGCCGTTATGACGCAGAATAGAAAACTAGTAAGATTTTGGACAATGGGCGTGGCACCGCCCACTTTTACAAGAAGGTAATTTAAAAGTTTTGCAAGCTGTAATTTGGCAGTCGTTGAAGATATCATGATGAAATTTGGCAGGAACGTTACTACTATTACTATATATGTGCTAAATAAAAATTAGCAAAATTGGATGAAGAACACGCCCACTTTTAAAAAAATTTTTTTTTTAAATTCAAATTTTAACAAAAAAGTTAATATCTTTACTGTATATAAGTAAATTAAGTCAAAATTCAACTCCAGTAATGATATGATGCAACAAAATCCAAAAATAAAAGAAAATTTCAAAATGGGCGTGGCTCCGCCCATTTTCATTTAGTTTGTCTAGAATACTTTTAATGCCATAAGTCGAACAAAAATTTACAAATCCTTCTGAAATTTGGTAGGAGCATAGATTCTGTGACGGTAACTGTACTCTGTGAAAATGGGCGAAATCGGTGGAAGCCACGCCCAGTTTTTATACACAGTGCACCGTCTGTCCTTCCGCTTGGCCGTTAACACAATAACTTGAGCAAAAACCGATATATCTTTACTAAACTTAGCCCACGTACTTATCTGAACTCACTTTATCTTGGTATAAAAAATGGCCGAAATCCGACCATAACCACGCCCACTTTATCGATAACAAAAATTACGAAAAATGAAAAAAATGCCATAATTCTATACCAACTACGAAAAAAGGGATGAAACATGGTAACTGGATTGGTTTATTGACGCAAAATATAACTTTGGAAAAAACTTTGTAAAATGGGTGTGACACCTACCATATTAAGTAGAAGAAAATGAAAAAGTTCTACAAGGCGAAATCAACAGCCCTTGGAATCTTGGCAGGAATACTGTTAGTGGTATTGCATATATAAATAAATTAGCAGTACCCGACAGATGATTTTCTGGATCACCTGGCCCACATTTTGGTCGATATCGCGAGAACGCCTTCACATATATATCTAAGGGCCACTCGCTTTTAAAACCCTCATTAATACTTTTAATTTGATATCCATATCGTACAAACACATTCTAGAATCACCCTGGCCCACCCTAATGGCGATATCTCGAAAAGGCGTCCACCTATAGACCTAATGCCCACTCCCTCTTAAAATGCTCAGTAACACCTTTCGTTTGATACCCATATCGTACAAACATTCTAGAGTCACCCCTGGCCCACCCTAATGGCGATATCTCGAAAAGGCGACCACCTATATACCTAATGTCCACTCCCTCTTAAAATGCTCAGTAACACCTTTCGTTTGATACCCATATCGTACAAACATTCTAGAGTCACCCTGGCCCATCCTAATGGCGATATCTCGAAAAGGCGTCCACATATAGACCTAATGCCCACTCCTTCTTAAAATGCTCAGTAACACCTTTCGTTTGATACCCATATCGTACAAACATTGTAGAGTCACCCTTGGTCCACCTTTATGGCGATATCTCGAAAAGGCGTCCACCTATAGAACTAAGGATTACTCCCTTTTAAAATACTCATTACCACCTTTCATTTGATACCCATATCGTACAAACACATTCTAGAGTCACCCTGGCCCACCCTAATGGCGATATCTCGAAAAGGCGTCCACCTATAGACCTAATGCCCACTCCCTCTTAAAATGCTCAGTAACACCTTTCGTTTGATACCCATATCGTACAAACATTCAAGAGTCACCCTGGCCCATCCTAATGGCGATATCTCGAAAAGGCGTCCACATATAGACCTAATGCCCACTCCTTCTTAAAATGCTCAGTAACACCTTTCGTTTGATACCCATATCGTACAAACATTGTAGAGTCACCCTTGGTCCACCTTTATGGCGATATCTCGAAAAGGCGTCCACCTATAGAACTAAGGATTACTCCCTTTTAAAATACTCATTACCACCTTTCATTTGATACCCATATCGTACAAACACATTCTAGAGTCACCCTGGCCCACCCTAATGGCGATATCTCGAAAAGGTGTCCACCTATAGACCTAATGCCCACTCCCTCTTAAAATGCTCAGTAACACCTTTCGTTTGATACCCATATCGTACAAACATTCTAGAGTCACCCCTGGCCCACCCTAATGGCGATATCTCGAAAAGGCGTCCACCTATAGACCTAATGCCCACTCCCTCTTAAAATGCTAAGTAACACCTTTCGTTTGATACCCATATCGTACAAACATTCTAGAGTCACCCTGGCCCATCCTAATGGCGATATCTCGAAAAGGCGTCCACATATAGACCTAATGCCCACTCCTTCTTAAAATGCTCAGTAACACCTTTCGTTTGATACCCATATCGTACAAACATTGTAGAGTCACCCTTGGTCCACCTTTATGGCGATATCTCGAAAAGGCGTCCACCTATAGAACTAAGGATTACTCCCTTTTAAAATACTCATTACCACCTTTCATTTGATACCCATATCGTACAAACACATTCTAGAGTCACCCTGGCCCACCCTAATGGCGATATCTCGAAAAGGCGTCCACCTATAGACCTAATGCCCACTCCCTCTTAAAATGCTCAGTAACACCTTTCGTTTGATACCCATATCGTACAAACATTCTGGAGTCACCCCTGGCCCACTCTAATGGCGATATCTCGAAAAGGCGTCCACCTATAGACCTAATGCCCACTCCCTCTTAAAATGCTCAGTAATACATTTCGTTTGATATCCATATCGTACAAACATTCTAGAGTCACCCTTGGTCCACGTTTATGGCGATATCTCGAAAAGGCGTCCACCTATAGAACTAAGGATTACTCCCTTTTAAAATACTCATTACCACCTTTCATTTGATACCCATATCGTACAAAAACATTCTAGAGTCACCCCTTTCCCACCCTAATGGCGATATCTCGAAAAGGCGTCCACCTATAGACCTAATGCCCACTCCCTCTTAAAATGCTCAGTAACACCTTTCGTTTGATACCCATATCGTACAAACATTCTAGAGTCACCCCTGGCTCACCCTAATGGCGATATCTCGAAAAGGCGTCCACCTATAGACCTAATGCCCACTCCATCTTAAAATGATCAGTAACACCTTTCGTTTGATACCCATATCGTACAAACACATTCTAGAGTCACCCCTGGCCCACCCTAATGACGATACCTCGAAAAGGCGTCCACCTATAGACCTCACGCCCACTTCCTCTTAAAATGCTCAGTAGCACCTTTCGTTTGATACCCATATCGTACAAACATTCTAGAGTCACCATTGGTCCACCTTTATAGCGATATCTCGAAAAGGCGTCCACCTATAGAACTAGGGATTACTCCCTTTTAAAATACTCATTACCATCTTTCATTTGATACCCATATCATACAAACACATTCTAGAGTCACCCCTGGCCCACCCTAATGGCGACATTTCGAAAAGACGTGCACCTATAGACCTAATGCCCACTCCCTCTTAAAATGCTCAGTAACACCTTTCATTTGATTCCCATATCGTACAACTAGAGACACCCCTGGTCCACCTTTATGGCGATATCTCGAAACGGCGTCCACCTATGGAACTAAGGATCACTGCTTTTCAAAATATTCATTAACAGCTTTCATTTGATACCCATATCGTACAAACATATTCTAGAGTCCCCCCTGGTCCACCTTTATGGCGATTTCTCGAAAAGGCGTTCACCTATAGAACTAAAGCCCATTCCCTTTTAAAATACTCATTATCACCTTTCATTTGATACCCATATCGTACAAACACATTCTAGAGTCAGCCCTGGTCCACCTTTATGGCGATATCCCTAAATGGCGTCCATCCATAGAACTATGGCCTACTCTCTCTTAAAATACTCTTTAATACCTTCCATTTGATACACATGTCATACAACCACATTCCAGGGTTACCCTAGGCTCATTTTCCTACATGGTGATTTTCCTTATTTTGTCTCCATAGCTCTCAACTGAGTATGTAATGTTCGGTTACACCCGAACTTAGCCTTCCTTACTTGTTTTAGTATATGTCACTCTTGCTCTGTTACAACTATTGCCGTTTTTTATCGTCGCGTATTAAATCGCATAAAATGGGGAAATGTAAACCCACTTCGTTTAGAGCTCGAAGGGAAATAGTACAAAGACCATGGCAATGAAACATTGCCAATAAGTATCGAGTCCAGTTGGAATAGGAACACACACCAATTCAGAGTTGATAGTGATGGCGCACTTGCAACATGACTGAACACAACATGCAGCATCAAACTATTTGTATGGATTTTGTATAGTTTAAGAGCATAACTCTCTCAAAAGCGGTTAATTTTATGCTCAGCTAATTCCTAATCGTTTGTTGTTATGTGAAAACATCGTTACTATTTTCAAAAATTTTCTACTCGATAAATATATCTATGGATGTTAACGTAAAGATAGTAAGCTACTGTAAGCCAAAAGAGCTTTTTTCAATAGGTTCTCTCTTTTCTCTCGTTTTTTCTAACGGCTATTTATGGGCGGAGCAATGATAGACTGAGCATCTGTGGCAGCCTCGAAACAATATCGAAAACAAAACTGAAATAGGTAATATGCAAAACAGTCTGGAATTGATTTCAAAAAGTTTCAGGAGTAGTACCGAAATGATTCTTTAACAATCCCGAAATAGTTTAGAAGTGTTAAACTATCCTGAAACGACTCCCTTGTAGTCCCGACAATATACCGGAAGCAATTCCGAATTAGCCTTAAAAAACACCATAAAACCCGAAATTATCGCTAGATTTTCCTGGAATGACCGTAAACATAATGCCGATATGATTCGGAGGTAATCTTAAAATTTTCCGGAAACCAAGTCTGCAAGAACGATAAAAATGTTCCCAGCATAACCAAAAATTTACCCTTTCTGAAAAATCATGACGAAATGATTTGGGTCTAGTCAAGAAATGAATTTGAAACCGCTATGCAATGATCTCATTCCTAATATTAGCCGTGTTTTTTTACACGCATATACGTTTACGTTTGCGCGTAACAAAAAAACGCTTATCGTCGCTTAGATAATGTTGAGGAGACCCATCTGGCGGCAGTGGTTAAACAACTAGCTATAGAACAGGGTGTACCTAAAGTCGGAGACACAAACTTCTGGTGGCCCTATTGTGTAACATATTAGAGCTTACGATTTCTTCTCGAACACAAGCGAGATTTTCGAGACCCGAGAAATCGAGAGCTCGACGTCTCGCGAAATTCTTGTGGCTCGAAATACTCGTAAATCTCGCGAGCTTCTCGACATTCTTACTTAATCGCTGTATGGACAGTATTTATACACTTAGTTTTTTTTTACTTGTGACTTTTTTGTTGATTATATTGCTTCAATGACATTTAACTCAAAACATATTTATTATACATATAATTTTGTTCGCAATATTTTATTTTTCAACGAGACATCAGGAACACCGCTTCTCGCGAGATTCTCGAATATCGAATTACTCGTAATACTCGCCATCTTCTCGACTTTCAATTCAGTCGCTGCATTGGCAATATTCTATATATTTCGGGGTTTTTTACTTGTGATTTTGCGGACATTTTGACTTGTGCTCCAGAAGAAATTGTGAACTCTATATAAAACAGCCAAAGAATCGATTAAGTTGAATGTCTAGAAGCTCGCCAGCCTTAAGAGTAATTCGAGATCCGAAAATCTGGCGAGAAGGCGAGACTCGCGAGAAATCTCTTCTCGAACATGTTCGAGAAATCGTAAGCTCTATAATATATAGCTGAATATGTTGCGATGAATAGTGGATACACACCATTTTTAGAGGTGATACATAGAATGAGTGCTGAGGTGAAAAATAGACACATATTGCAGTTACATCTGAGTATAGTGCGTATTGAAATTTAGTAGTACTAATTTTATGCGCAGGAATTTCAGAGGTGTATTTAAAGTTCAACGCTTAGCAGTCCATATAAAGTTTAAGCATAAACGTCTATAGATGCAAAAAAAACAGAGCTATTATTCTGAATTTGTACCAAAGTAGTCTCAAAGCGATACTTAAAAAATCTCAATATTGTTGCGTACCCAATTGCAAAATATTATCTAAACAATAAAAAGCACAAATCCCAAAAGGTCCAGAAATTGTTCCGAAAATAGTCCCGAACGCATTCCGAAATTTTCCTGAAATGGTTCCGATGTTTTGCCGAATCACAAAAAAGCCTCTAATCGCTCACGAAATTAAATTCGAATATGTGCAAAATATATACTGAAAATAGCCCGAAAGCATTCGCAAATAATCCTAAAGTAGTTATGGGACTGAAAGCAGTTCTAAAGTTATTTTTCGTGAAATAGATTTAATCAAAAGTGGGCAATGCTAAGCCCATTGTCAATATTTTTCGCATGTACGGACGATCAATTAATCACCCCTGTGTTTTATCAAGAGCACTTTTGTGCATAGCAACGGTAGCAAAGTAATAAAACAACAAAGCCTGAGGGGAATTCGCGTTGCACTGATTGGTCACAGCTTCCTACGCCAAGAAAACGCTCACTAAAAGTAAGTACAAAAAAATCAAGATTTTATCTTATTTTTGTTATGCCAACAGTCGGTTTTTCCAACAGCTGTTGCACCGGCAGCATATCTTTGAGAATGGGCGCACAATCCGCTAACGACGGAAGCAATTCAAAATAGCCAACGGCGAAATGGTGTTAACGCCGTTCATTGCCGTTAAATGGAATTTATTTCTAAGAGGCATTGCATTTATTATTAAAGCTTTTTCGTATGTTTTTTCTGCACACCTAGCATGGGTAAAAATAAAAAATATTTGGGTAGACTTACAGTGGAACGATACATTTCGTAACTAGGCGCAGACTAGTTCAAAAAGTAAGCATCTATGAAATTAACAATATTGTAACGAATTTTGGGAAATTCCGCTTATTTGAGAACTTCTGCTAACGTTCGAATTGCTAAACTGATGAATAAATCACTCAAATGTTCAGTATTGCAAACTGGTCTTTATGTAGATTACTTTGGGAGTAGTACAATTATACTTCACTTCCCAATAGCGTGTTTAAATCAAAACTAACTACTGATTACTCAGCTTTCGCTGATTTTATACTCTCCGTTGCTTCTTTCGCATATTTCCCCTAAGGTCTAGTAATTTCACGAACAGTTGTAGCTCATGCTTGGTCAGTTACTAGCTATATACATGTATATGTGTAATCCACGCCTCTCCCATAGGCATATGCGTGTATATGTGTGAGTAACTACTTCGGCTGATGACTACATATTTGTGTGTGTAAGATATCTCTTCGTTGCCTTGTACATAAGTGTAACTAGCTTTAATATGTATATGTTCATAAGAGTGGTTGCTTAATGTTTTTGTTGTTGCATGATTATTTACTAACAGTCTAGTGATGTCAACATTGGCCACAATATAAAAAAGGAAATGTTTGAATTTAGCCTTCTCTTACCACAAGATTTTAGGTAGAGGTTTTGTTTTTTTAGAGTTTTCTAATCCCTATCTGCTGAGGTGAAAATAAAATTATTTACTGTTGTGGTTATCTCCCATAACATACTGAAAAGTTTTGAAAACAATTTCTGAACAATTTTCTAAACTTCCAAATAAAAAATCGATAATTTTTAGTGGCGGCCGCTGAGGTGTTGTGGTAGCGTGCTCCGTCTACCACACCGAAGATCCTGCGTTCACGCCCCGGACAAAGCAACATAAAAATTATTGAGAAACAAGTTTTTTCAATTAGAATAAAGTTTTCCTAAGCGGGTCGACACTCGGCGGTCATTTGGCAAGCACTTCGATTTTATTTCTACAATGAAAAGCTTCTCAATGAAAACACCCGCCAATTTGTAGAAAAAATTAAAAGGAGCGCGACGCAAATTTGAAGAAAAACTCTGCCTAAAAACTCTTCGGAGGTTGTCGCGATTTATATTTACTTATTTTTAAAGTGGAATTTTAAAACAGTTTTAGTGGACTTGAGTTTTTAATTTCTTTTCTGCAGACATGATTAATTTCTATATAAAAATAAATACTTTTTATGCATTATATGGGTTATTACTATTAGGCCAGGAAGCACAGCGACCTTTGCGCAGATCTATTGTGCATAACCTTTCACCCTAATTTTGTATGTGGAGGCTTTTGATGTATCTAAGCACCTCTTCAGGCTTTTTACTCCATATCACGTAGGGATTAAGAGTCACAACACCTAGATGGGAGAGTGTCTGCTTTGCCAGAGCGACGCATACGCAGAGAATGTGAACAGGCGATTCATCCTCCAGCTCACAGAAACGACAAATTTGAGTATCGGATAGACTTAACTTACTTAGGTGATATGGTAGACCACAGTGTTCCGTGTAGTACCCAGTGAGAGTTTTTATCGAGATCCACTGATTTTATCATATCTCTGGAACGGGTTGTCCGATTTTGTTGCAGAAAACAGCATGTAATTGCAAATGAAATTACCTTAAAGAAAGAGACTTACTTACAACTTTTATTAGATGATCGTAAAACTGTGAACATTCCAAATAAGGCAAGCTTTATTTCATGAAAATCCATGAATAAACGGTAATATTATTAACAATTAAGTGAATGAAGGAAAAATACGTATTTTTAATATTTTTGTTTATTTAGCTATTTAAGATACTTTTATTAAAGAAATTCTACAAAATTTAGTACTTGAATTATTCAAAAATATTTTCTACTTTTTGCTTGTCGTTTAACAAGTACTGTGTCAGAGGCTTTGGGCAAAATCATCTGATACGCTGGAGATTTTTGAAGACGAAGAAATAGGAGATGGAGGAACTTCAGTATACGTATTATGTTGATTTTCAGGACATGGAACTCCATCTGAATCTAGCACGGGAAGAGTAAAAGCACCAGCTGAAATCGTGTGATAAGACCAAATCGTATGTCTTCCAAATCATTTTTTTTTTTACTTAAATAAAAGTAAGAGTTAGCATCATGATCACATGTTTCTCTCCACATCATAGGTTTTTCAATTTGCATGTTTTCTCTGTGAAAAATGAGTATCATAAATATTTTTAATTAATAAATGTAATTGTTACTTACTGAGGGTAGGATTTCCATTTCTTTAAAATATATATACAGCTATCACAAATTGAATTTGGCGTCCAATATTGGCTCAAATTCTCAACATCTATTTTAAAATAACTCTTATATGAATTTTGTAGTGAAGTAGTGAAATTTCTCCGCCCTTTTGCTGTAGTCTAAAAACCACATACATAACAAAATAAATTCGGGTCATTTTTGCAGACAAATTTTCTACTATTATTATTAATTTTTTTTAAATTCACTAACCAATTAATAGTTTTGCTGTTGTTGACAATTTCACTTTTCGCGATCAGGAATGCTAGTTAAATAACATTGAATGAACTAAATGAATTACTTTAAATAGTCGCAAGCCACCTCGATTTTCAAAAGCATGTATCTTTTTTTTCCTTAAGTTTGTCACAATCGGCGACAATATATCGTACAGGGAAGACATCTAGTGGGTCTGTAAATTTTTTAACCACTACCTGCGAAAGGGTTTGAAAAAATGGGTTTTCAAAAAAACTTCACATGCTATGGGAAATGGCCTGTGCAGGCTGGGATGTTCAGTAGGTAGGTGTAACAGCCTCTATGACGGAGTGATAATTTGATTTTTTTGTTTTTATGATTTAAGCATTCTAAGAACATCGCAATAAATGCCTCAAAGGAAAAAGTTGTATATATTTAATAACAAATATATATGACCATACTTCTTTCTTACGAAAACCCGCGTTGGCAACATAAATTTTCCATACAGTATGAGGCATTTTTTCTTATGATCTGCGTTTTGCCTTAAGAAAAATTGACGGGGAAAAATTTCTTGAGTGTCATTATGGAGTTTTCTCATTTCTGGCGATACCCGTAGTAAGCTTTAAAAAGACAAAGTTGCACAAAATGTCATACCTAAATAATTTGTTTGTCAAAAATAATAATAGGCTTGATATGCAACATTTTCGCTAAATTGGGTATTTTCACTTTATTGTCAATAAAACCAACATTTATTCATGTATTTTCTCGAAATAAGGTTTCAAGTATTTATAGTATTTACAATTTTAAGACCGTGAAATAAAAACGGTAAGTTTTTAAAACCTTAAATTTTTTATGAATTTTTGAAAAATAAAAAAATGTTTGATTTTGCAAAAAAAAAAATTTTTTTTTACATTTTTATGTGAATAACTACACAACCGTTGATCATAAAAAAAATGTCATATCAAGACTTGAAGAAAATTTTGCGGTGAATCCGCTGGTGTTTCTCTAAACGAATTTAGATAAGTAATTTTCAAGATATGATAAAATAAATGGAAAGACCCCTGAGAAAATTCGTGATTTTAGAAAAAGAAAAAAAAAATCGTATCCATAGAATTTTAAATTTTGGGTGTTTTTGTACTTAGGGGGCCAATTAGATAGTTAGACTTCAAAGTAATTTCTCTTGTTGACTAGTGTAACAAAAGACTTAAGCGGCAAACTCGGTTGAATTTCGAGAACTGTTATATTTGCAACTAACAATATTATGATTTCTACTGCTGCAACTATTCAGACTTTATATTTTTATACTTTTCATGAAAACGATAAAATAATAAGTTGTTAACGAATCTCAAAATTGTAAGTGCTTAAAGGAAAAGAAATAGGCTCACCAATAAGTATAGTGAAAGGACCAGGATGAAGAGCTGAGTTGATTTAGTCATGTCCCTCTGTCTGTTTGTATGCAAAGTAGTTCCTCAATTTTTGAGATATCTTGATACAATTTGGTGAGCCAGTATATTTAGGTTTCCGATTAGATATTTGTCGACACCGGCCGGATCGGACCACTATAGCCTATATCCCACATAAAACCGATTTTTCAGAAAAGAGAATTTTTGTCATATCTTCCTCAATTTATCAGATTGAAGCTTCAAGCTTCACCATGTTCTTGCGTATATTGCACATATTGTTGTCTGAACAAATTATAGAGATCGGTGATATATATATTATATACCCCATATAAACTCTCATTTCTGCCCCCTTTTTAACGGCTAGAAGCTTATAATTTCATCAAATAGTTACGCTTACGTCATATATTGTTGAGATAAGTAATTCATTGTCATAGATATTTCGGTATATGGGCCTGGACCCAGAATAAATTTTTATTGAAAATGAGTGAAATCGGATGATAACCACGCCCACATTTTATATATATAACATTTTGGAAAACCCAAAAAACCTGATTATGAAATTTTTTGTGTGGACTGATATTAAGACTCTTGATACAAATTTGAAAAACTTTTTGAAAATGGGCGTGGCACCGCCCTCTTGTGATAAAATCTATTTTGCAAATATTATTAATCATAAATCAAAAACCGTTACTTCGAGCATAACAAAAATTCGGCAGAGAGCTTCTTTTGCTACAAGAAACGCTTCGGAGAAAAATTTGCGAAATCGATTAAGGACCACGCCCACTTTTATTTAAAAGATTTTTAGAGGGGACGTGGACGAATAAAATAAAATTGGGCGTGGCAACACCCCTTTTATGACTAAGTTATTTTCTTTGTTACGGGAGCTATAACTCGAAGAAAAATCACCGGATCGTAATAAGATTGGGTACAGATATTTTCCTTTTAGCTGGAAATATTTCCAGTAAAAATGGACTGGATCGGTTAAGAACCACGCCCACTTTTATATAAAAAAAGTTAAAAAGGCTAGAAAAAAATCTAAGCGAAAAATAGTTTTGTATCAATGATATTTTACTTACCAAGTTTTATCGTAAGAGGAAATCGGGAAAAAAAATTTTTAAATGGGCGGTGGCTTGTATTATGCAGGAAAGTAATTTATCTGAAATTGACTACATACTTGAAGCTCACGCTGAATATATTATTTTCGGTTACATCGGAACTTAGCCACCCTTACTTGTTTAAACTATTTTCTAAGTTAAAATTTGAAGAAATTTGCCATGTTACGGGGAGCGATGCAACGGAGAACAACACAAAACGTGGTTAAATAAAGTGATCTCATAACGCATTAGGCCTCCATAGTATATGGTAAATGTTATATGTTGTGATGTCATCTTTTCTCGAATAACCCAATATCTACTTACAAGTCTGGTCAGCAATATGGATTTAAAAAATATACTTTTACATACGTTTGTATGTTTGTTTAATATTTCGATGCAAATTTTTGGCTTGTTGTATGCTGTTACTTGCCTTGTTTGACAATACATAAAACAAATTGACTTTTTGTTATGCCGAAAATGTCAACTTGTTGTTTTACACTGCTATGACAGCATATAGAAGATGCCTCCCGCTGCACAGTGTGGAAACGTAGTTAATTGAGTAGTAGGAAATTTTTAGATTCGAATTTTTAAGATACACTTGTCTAGAGCATAATTAAATGGAACACCAACAACTTCGACGCAAGGGAAGTCAGCAGTGGCTGTTCAACTGAAGCAAAAGCTGGGCCATACAAATTTAGAAATATTTCCAATAAAAAATGTTTGAGGTGAGCCAAATCTTCATATGTGGGAATAACTCTCCTTAGATGGTAAGTATCGTGTTTGGCGCATTTGCCATCAGAATGAGCAACTAAAAGTACTTTGATTCTATAAGGTAAAGTGTCATAATGGGATAAAATATTAAAAATATGATAATAAAATCCTCAAATCGTTACATCCAATTCTCTAAGAGCAGACTGGGGACGCAAAAGGTTACGTAAAATTACCTGACCACTTCCTGATAGGGTCCGACAGCGGCTATACACAAGCTTCTTAAACATTAAGCCTAAAACGAACGCAAGGTCCTCTGGATCTGGGTAGTAAACGAATTTCTCAAAGACCTCATTGTGAAGGCTATACAGTTATAAACCTTGCAGACGATTTAACAACCCTTATCAGGGGGAAGTACCCGGACAACTTCAGGGACTTTCTAAAGGCATAATGGCTAGGTGGTCTGTGTCCTACAGCCTAACTGTGAACTCCGACAAAACTGAGCTTAATTTATTTTCCAGGAGGTTCAAGATCCCACCAGCCTTCAGACCAGCCACCATTGGCAGAGTATAGCTGGTATTAACTAGTGGGGTTAAGAACCTTGGAATTATGCTTGACAGCAAGCAACGTACAAAGCTAGGGAAGCCGCAGGCATTTTGTACTGCTGCCGTGGAGCCATTTGAAAACGCTGGGGGCTCTCCTAAAAGGTGGTACACTGGCTATAAAACATGGTCGATCCTCTCCTACGGGCTGTTGGCTCACTGGACCCGCATCTAAATTTTATATAAATATACACCGTGCAAAGAATGGCGCTCAATGGAAGTAGCGGGGTCCTATGAACACAATGTGAAATATATACCCGCTGAACATTGTTGGGAAAGCAGCCGCAGCTCGGGCTGTAATTGGGGTTGGTGGCATAGTATTTATACTTAGTCACAATGGGAACTCCAGCATTCTTTTCAATTTCATTCCTAGCAAGAGAAATTACTGTCCGCCAGTTTTTTCCCCGACAGTTAACTTCACAACTTGTATACCCTACAGGGATGAGTTCAGTGGGGAACATATTTGGGGCGGGGGTCTGATGAACTTGTTTACGAATGAGGTTAAGCCGAATCGGAAGTAAGGAGAATTGTATACAGTAAGGAACTTGGAGCCAGCCGAAAGTTTATGCTTCCCTTCCACAGCACCGTCTCATAAGCAGAAATCTCCGCTATTTACAGTATCTCCTATGTATGGAAATAAATATCTATTCAGACAGTCAAGTGGCTATCATAGCTGGAACTCGCCGTCGAAGCAATCCACTTTTAATTAAACACAATGTTGGTTCCAGGTCATAGCGATATCCCTTGCAACTGTCACTCTGATCTCTTAGCCCAATCTGGTACGTATGAATTGGAGGTTAATTCCAGCAGGGACTTTGGCACATAGCTTCCGAATTGCATTCTACTCCCTTAAATTTGTGAGCTGGGATGACGCCACCTGTTGGCGGGTGTCAAGATCCTTCTGGCCATTTGTATATAACTATAACAATAACTAGCTTTTAGCACTATATTAGGGCTCACTAAGGCTCATCTACCAATGGATATTGGAGCGTTGACGGGGCACTTACTTACTTAATTGGCGCCGTTCAACAAAGTGCGCCAGTTGTTTCCGATAAAAATACTTGTCTTTCATTCGCATAACATGAAGATACACTATCCTATAGAAATATATGCAGTGCCGCTAAGTATTGTGGAGAACCCTAATGGTGTTAGTTGCATGGTGAATGACGAGGTGGAGTCACTTCATGCTTACCTGCCTAGCTTTGCTGGGCAAGGCGTTAATTTCTTGGTAGGGACACGAGTCCCCGAAAAAATTGGTGGTAAGAAATTAGTGTCGCTGTTAGTTAACGTGATATTGCAACGGACCGTAAAAGCGTTGAAGTGAGCTGCGTTAAACTTATGATTCCAGCTAAAATACAAAATTCGGCAATATGAAGGATTTTTAAAAGGCAGTTTGACTGTCCTGTACAATAACTAATATTCGAGACATAGTTTAACGTAAATTGAGAAAATGATTAATGCGATACCATCCGAGTAGATTATCGAGTTCTCCTCATGCAAGCAATCTGCCAAATATCGAAGTTAGGACCCCATAAAAAAAAAATAAATTAATATAAAAAAGTTTTCTATAGAATGCAATTTAAGATCAATGTATTACTATGTTTACTATTTGAAAGTTTTCATTATAAAATTTTGAAGCCCACTGTAAACACAAATAGCTAAATTCACGGACAACCTTAAACTACACAAACAACAAATGTGTCTTAAATTTTCTGCGACTCAGCTCACTTTTCGGTTAAGGATTTATTATACCAAATAAAAAATATGCTTTAACAAATAATAACAAGAACAATGACAGGGATTACAAATGCCTTAACCTCAACTCAACGCTGCAGCGAACGAAAGCAAATCCAATAAATAACAATTGTTAAAACAAGCTATGTAAAACCAAAGGAAGAAAAATAATAATGCAATAACTAATAAGCAGTAGACGTGCAACGGTTAAGTGTACCGCAATTCTTATCCAAGCAACTAGCAAATATGGACAAAATAAGACTCCCCCACTTTTAAAGTACGGCCACAATAAAGGCGATCAATAAGAATAAAAAAACAAAAAATATACAATAAAAGCGGATAACTTCAATAAGACCAAAGGAATGAATTTAGAAAAAAATGAGGATTCTACGTACTCGTACATAGAACTTGTCAAAAAGCTGAATAAAATCGTGCTAGCCCATTGAGCACCATACCCGTATGTATCAATGTTATCATTTGTATGGCATATTTCTGGTTGCAGTGCTAAAATGTGGCATTGAGTAGCTGGAAGTCTATAAATAATGCGAGTAATTGCCACATTTAAATGTCACACGTACCAGGCAGCTAGGGGTGACAAACAATGAGGATGAGCTGCAAAGGGCGTAGGTGCTAAAGACCAGCTAGGGACATTGAAACAAAATATCTACGAATTTCGAAGCGGTGCTTATTCATATCCAGTAGTGCCAGCTTTAATAAATGTAAAAGGTTTCGTATTGATGTCCGAACCGTGGTGTGATGGTAGCGTGCTCCGCTTACTACACCGAAGTTCCTGCGTTCACATCCCGGGCAAAGAGACATCAAAATCTTAGAAACAAGTTTTTTCAATTAGAAGACATTGTTTTCAAGCGGAGTCGCCCTTCGGTAGTGTTTGGCAAGCACTCCAAGTGTATTTCTGTCATGAAAAGCTCTCAGTGAAAACGTTCGGAGTCGGCATAAAATAACTTGTAGGAAAAATTAAAAGAAGCAGGACATAAATTGGGAGAGAAGCTCGGCCTTATATCCCTTCGGAGGTTTTCGAGACTTACATTTATTTTATTTTTTATTGATATTAACATTAACATTAACATTAACATTACTAATAACATTAACATTAACATTACCATTAACATGAATATTAACATTAACATTAACATTAACATTAACATTAACATTAACATCAACATTGACATTAACATTAACAACAACAATTCTAAACTCCGTACGACATACGACATTTTATTATTCAAAAAACATACAAACCTATTTAAATGCACATTTTCTACTTAAGAAATTATATCACTCACACCTTACCCTATTCAGGAGGATTATCAATACAAAGTTCTATCGAGTATATATCTCATCATCTGAGCTTACCGCAGGTGTTGAATGTACAACTGAATTGCCCATGCCAAAGATAATGGAAAAATGGCCACTTAGTGCGCTCTTATGCTGTTTGTCTCCACATCCACCATTTATATTGCCATTGTCGGATGCCGAATGCCATTTTTCCTTTTATTTTGCCAATTCTACTCCTTGCAGGTTGTTTTAATCATCATACCAAATTTACATAGGATATTTCATATCTTAAATCTGGTTACAAACGTGGACATAAAGTTGTATATACTATAGAGTGACCAGAGAAAAGGTGAAATATCTATATTTTATTTTAATAGCTTTTAAATTTCCAGTCAACCTAAGACAAAGAATTTTCTAAAGAAAAACAAGGATACAATTTTAGAAAGCTTTTGCGTAAGCTGTTTCCTTGATTTTAGGACATATTTTCTCTACTAAGCTTAAATGTATGTCAAAACAAAATTCTTAATTTTTGTGGTCACTCTAATGTACATATACGCGATTATTTCGTGTCCAACTATTTGTTAGTTAAACCGTTTTTAGCGCGTAGGTGTCTGCCGTATTGTGGGTGCAAACGTGCCACTACAATCTTTTTCCGTCTTTCTCTTGTCATTTCATATTTTCTTGTTGTTGTTTTTGTATCCTCTTCTACTTTAACACTATCGCTGCACTGCTTCACTATAGAATTATATACATAGCTATGTTAATATGTAATTGTATGTATATTTTGTAATTATGTGTTGACAAGCTTTATTTGAATATTTATTACCGACTAAAGGAGTTGTTAACACCTTTTCAAGCTTTGTATTTTGTCTACAATTATGGCTCTGATATGAGCCTGTCATCATGATGCACCTTTCGTATTGTCACGTTCACCTGTCGCAGTGGTTTGTAATTGCAACTGATGATTGATGGGTTCGGCATATGACTAGCTTATGGAAAATGACGTATCGGCATTTTTAGCCTATCTATAACAAATAATAAAAAAGCTAGTTTTGCAATGTAAATTTTATAAAAGTACCGTAAATTGATTTATGCTACAATGTGTAATTGAAGCATTAACAGAGATGGGTCACGGCATTACTTACTGCATTTTGGTAATATCTACTGTCAAACTAATGTTTTTATAATAACTAGAATTAGCCCAGAGGTAACTTTACCAGAACCAAATAATTTTGGAAGATCTTCGTCTACTTCTTAACGAAAAAACCGACACCATCAAGTTATTGTTTTATTATCGACTTGTTATCGATAGTATATTATTATAGTCGGCTTATCGATTTTTTATCGGCAAGGCATCACCGACTTATTATTTTCTTCTTGCATTATTTTATACGGTTTACAGATGTTTCTTTCTGAATATCTGTTTTCTATTTCATAAAAAACCGATGTGTCAAAGATAACAAATCGATATCACTTTGGTAAAAAATATCTAGCGCTCTGATCTCAAATCGATAGCATTTCGACATCAAATCAATACGTTTTTGATAACTAAGCTATAAATTTGTGATAACAAAATGATATCAAACCAACAACGTGTTGACAGAACTCCGATATTGATGAAAAATCGCTAATATTTTGATAACCAATCGATAACTTTTCAGTACCACATCAATAAATTTTTGATAAAAAAATAATACCTTTTCGTTAACAAATCAATAATTTTCGATAGCAAATCGATAACAAGACAATAACAAACTGACAACAATCCAATGACTAATCGATAAGAATTAATAATATATCGATAACTTATAATAATATTGTGGTGAATATTAGCAACACTATGCATACTATCATCTCTAAGCCGATACTAAGCAGTCACATGTATCTACATAAACAGATCAATCATTATGTCTACACATATGTACATACAAGAAGCGGAGAGATATACACAAACATATGCATATATCTGAGATGCTCACAAAAGTATGCAATCATCGGTCGAAGTATCACTCACATATACACGCGCATATGAGAAGCTATAGATGTGGATTTGTAGTTTATAGCTGGTAAACAAGTAGTAAATTCTAGAAAAAGAAACGCCTAGAAGTATGCCGACGAGGAAACCGAAGAGTATAAAAGCAGCACCCGCTGAGGCGTGGGCAATCAGTTTGATTTAAGGACACTATTGGTTGTGAAGTATAAGTGTTATTGTGAAGTACTCTAATAAAGACCATTTTGCAATATTGAATATTGTAGTTATTTATTCAACAGTTTAGCGATACGAACGTTAGTGGAAGGTTGCAAATAAGCGGAATTTCAGTAAATTCGTTACAATATAATAAAAAACAAATGGCATCCGTAAATGTAAACAGTTTGTTGGTGTGCGTGTCTCGATTGACTTATATTAGCGGTGAATAGCATTTTGATACCAATTGAATTAACCGATTAAAATTTACTTTTAAGAATGATAACAAATCCAAAAATTAAGACTCCTATGTTATCCTTTTCTATGACCTTAAATGTTCCATATGCTCCCCAGGCTTAATACATGTACATATTTAAATTTTGAGAGAATCTCGTTTCCCTGGAAAATTGCAGCTGTTGTCTTATTAAGTGATCGGAACGATCTACAACTAATCTGAACCGTTACAGGAGTTTACGACTTAAGATCGTATCTCAAAGTATCAATCTCACACATTTCTAAAAGCCTGCACCAGCAATCGTTTCGAAAACTTGTTTGCTTCGTCTACCTTATGTTGGAATATAGCCAGAGGGTACAAAGCTTTTTGTTTCAGATACGACATGTGGTCTTCTATTCAATACAATTCATGATGCATGGAGCTAGCTATACAAAATATGGTTATTTAGACACTCGCCAAGCCTGAGAGATCCGACACTTAATGAGTTGCACAAGGACCACCTCCACTCCTACAGCATGTAGAATGAATTCATGGCAAGTTGTAAAATGAAAGAAATACCACATGCTGTACGAGATACGATAATTTCGTTGTTTACCGCATATCTGGTACGGCCACTTGGCTATCCGCGATGATGGCTATGCTATCCTTAAACTGTGACTGAATACCTTTTAATTTGAAATGTAAGTTTGTTATTTTGCTATTTCAAACTGGCTTCGAGACGTCTTCGCATACCCAGACCGGATTGATGATTTTTTGCTTGCTGTAGATTCTTAGCCATTTTTCGAACTACACCGAAACTTAAATAAATTTAAAAAATGTAAGGCGCGATAACCTCAGAAGGGTTTTTAGGTCGAGCTTCTCTTACCATTTGCGTCGTGTCCACTTTAATTTTGCCTAGAAATTGGCGAACATGTTTTATATCAATTCCGAACCGCATCTGCAAGATAGATGAGCTTTAACTGAGAAGCTTTTCATGGCAAAAATACACTCGGAGTGCTTGCCAATCACTGCTGAGGGGCGACCCCACTTAGAAAAATTTTCTTCGAATTGAGAAAAATTGTTTCTAAAATTTTGCTGTGGCTTCGCCCGGGGCGTGAACCCAAGATCGTCGGTGTGGGTTTCCAGCCCCCGGCAGTAACCAGCTCTCATGTAAAGAAATTTAAAAATCCGGATGGCACACCTTGTATTGTTCTATACACACAAAATATCGCTCGTGTCATGATCATATACTTATCGTAGAACATGTATATCTGGCTAAGAATTCCATCCAGCTCGGGAAGCCTGCGTTTAAGAAGTCAATTTGAAAAATTTACTAATAATTTCCCAAAGCCCAAAGAGTTAGCTAACCATGCGGTCTCTCTATGTATACATTGTAAGGTCCACCCATGCGAGCCAGTACCTATTTCACTTTGTTAATAGGAAGTTTAAAGGGATCCAGTTTTGTTGTTCTTCTATTTCGAATAGAGGCATTACACGGGCATCACACCCTTCATCACCGGTATCCACAAAAAACGAATTAACTGACTTAACAGGGAGTAGAGAAAAATTACCAGAAAAGTGAATGAAATAACGTCATTACCATCTTTAGCAAAATGAGGCGCAACACCACTAGGAAATCTCCATTAACTTCAGCCTAACTAGTGATACAAACCACATTTTCAAGCTCGCACTCTTATTCCACCCTACAACTACGGAATAGAATAGGATCTCAAAAATAGTATAGCCTATAGATTTTTCCTTGATTGTATTTAAATTTACATGTTAAGAGCCTCACGTTATCAAAGGACGTAGAATTTTCCCTCGAAATGGCATATTTGGCTACTAAAATTCACAGACCAGATGGTTGGATGGGTCAGTGAAAACGCTTCCGCGACAAACGTATTAGTAGCGCACACTGTAACACCCCCTAAGTCCTCAAGGAGTGTTTTTGGTCAACTTACAATAAACGTAGAAATATTTTACAGATTTGGAATTTTTAAAGTTGCATTTAATAGACAGATTATGTATGATGCTGTGAAACTTTGCATCAAAGTTACTCACATTCACGACTTTATAATGCCAAACATTGCACAAAGGCACTCAAGTTGACTTTCACTCACTAAATTGAAGTGAATGATCTCATATCATACGAATTTTAGTTCATACGAGAAAAAATTACTCTTCGTATCACGCTGCGCTATACATAATTTGCCCCTAAATAAATGATGTTGGCAAACGAAGCAATATACGAGGTTAAGAGGAGTACGAATTGATTGTGTGTAATGCAAAAGTTTGAAACTTACCTAAAGCAGGTGATGAGCATACTAGGTAAACGCAGCCGATATGGCCTCTGTAGTATTGACGAAACTATCCTTATACTTGACGTTCTAGTTTCTGTCTAGACTATGAGTTGGAATTAAGTATATATTGCCTTATCGGTGACTATATATATTTGCCGGAGTATATTCATCATCATCATTAAATGGCGCTTAACCGTATAGTCTTATGAATAACAAGCAAGATAACTGGCCAGTATCTGTTATCTTATAACTGGTGACAAGCAGGAATGCCAAGTGAGGTCAAGTCTTCCACCTCCTGTTCATCGCCCTATTTTATTCAAGTTCAAACGTGCAAGGAGCCCATTCCTTGGCATCGCAATTGCATTAATTTTATGTTGGACAAATATGACACTGTCCGGCGAAAGCCACCCCTACCTACTTGTATTTTCAAACATGATTCGCTTCAATTCAAGTCTGATATCAATTTCTTTCCATCACTTTGAAATCAACGCAATAATCACGTTTTAACACTAGCTGAACTAAATGCTCTGGGCTACGTGCGACAGCGACTTTGGCATTGATACACTGGAAATTATATCTTAGCCTAATTGTTGGAAATATCACCTAAAACGTATTGTAGTTCCCAACCCGACCTAAGTTAAAAACGTTGAAGTATTTCTGCTATCGTTATTATTATTTAAACTTGTATTTGTTTTTATAAAAGAAAGAGGTAAAGTAAGTGTTGCGAATTCTTGAGGTCAAATCGCATGTAAAAATGCGGCAGATTCGTTGTTAAGCAGAATTTATAGTTTGTCTTGAGCATGATGTGAAATTTAATATAGCCACGCTGATATAAACGGCAGATATAAATTTGCGAGTTGCAGCGCTTCTTGGACCAGTGAAAACGTATCGGCTGATGCTGCTGCTGCTTGTTGTTGTTGTTGCTGCTGCTGTTCATGCTGCAGTTTTTCTTTTTACTGTTGCTGCTGCTGGCGTTGCTGCTGCCGTTTCAATATCAGATTTCATTTCATTAAAGTACATCATGAAATCAATGAAGATGAATGCGTCGCTCTTACGAATATTGCATGCAGCAGTTAAGGTTGTACGAGCTGCGTGTTTTACAAAAACAAAATCAAAAGAATTGCATAAAAGGTGAATTGGTACATTTGTGATGCCTTGGCTAGTTTGAATTAAAAATTGTTGTTTTGTTGCAGACAAACTATGGCTAGGCAATACGCGCAACAACAAATAATGAACGAGATAAAAATTTAATTTTGGTCAACAGTCGACTGCGCCAGAAACTTTTTTTAGCTGCCAGACAAGCCAATAAACTAAGGCATGCGATTACTTCTACGCCTCTTGTTGTAGTTGTTATATTTGCTCTATGAATTACTGATTTTCCATGGAAGTCTGCTGGCTGCTGATTTATGTGCGTTTGTGTTTTACTTTGTTGCATCTGGGCCACTAGAGAACTATTACGAACCTACCATAGAGCCAATGGTGTATGCACCCACCAATAGTGGCGTGTATGTCTGCCCGCTTAAGCTTCTGCAGCAGCAGCAACCAAATTTGAAGTTGCTTAAGCTGGTTACTCAAAATATCTTCAAAATTATATGAAATGGCCGCCAATATCCAATCTCTAGCAACCAATGGTCATTACCCTCCCATCGATATTTGCGCTCCCATAGTTTTAGTGGGGCAAAGTTGCAAGCCTACTGGCCAAATAGCCAGCAGCGTACTTGAAGAGCTTGAGTACTAAAAACCGTTATACTGGTACAATCTGGCTTCTATGTTGATTGTTCCCGCTGTTTCTCTACTCAACAAAACCCACAGCCGCTATTATATTCTTTTTGGTTTTCTGTTTTAAATTGTTTTTTTGTTTTTTGGTTACCTTGGATTTCACTCCCAGACTTGACTTAAGTACATAAATATATGAATTTTGTAAATTAGTTTTCAGAAAAATAGAACGGTTCTTGTGCAACTTTTTATGCTGGTACCGTTTTCTTGTTGCAATAAATTCAGGCCAATTGCAGCGTGATTATTAAATGATCATCAATTTGAGTTGAATAAACAGACACAGACACATACAAACATACATAAACAAGGCTTCCCAAGGCAGCAGCAAAACATGGGAAATAAATTAATTAAGGAAAAACATAAATAGTAAAAGAATGAGCATTGATTTGTATATATGTATGTGTACCAAGGAAGCTGTAGAACTATTCTGTGAGCAATCAACAGGAACATTTTTTGTTAGCCCTTTTTTAGTTCTCCCTTGCATTAGTTCTTCTGAAGCATTGGAAAAACTTCGCTCAGGCCAAACCATACATTTATACTGGGTTCTCGGTTATAAAGGTATAGAAGGTAACGAAAAGGTAGATGAGTTGGCAAAGGAGCGTGCAGCGCTTGCTAAAGTGACGGTAAACGTCCCAATCCGTTTAAAAGAAATCAAAAGGAGACAGGAGTTCCATATGGTCCATCAAGCAGGAAAGGCGTGGACAGAAGCGCTGGGCTGAAAAATGTCTAAGATCATGTGCAAATTCTACGATATAAGACTCACAACTTGACTCATATCTCTGAAGAGAGAAGACTTGGGGATCACTATGGGCATACGAACTGGACACTGCCTGCAGGAGGTACGAACTGCTGGAGGAAACAGTTGAGCACATTCTGTGTACATGTCTTGCGCTCACCGGGTCATGACTCCAGCTATTAGGGGCGTCAGAGCTGACAGGCCTCGAGGCAACAATTAAGCTAGGTCATAGAAAACTTCTAATATTTGCCAAGAGGACGCAACTATTCTATAACATAAGTCCTGGCACGTAATTGGGGTACTTACGTGTGGTCGTTTGGTCGTTTGGTAATACTACGGACTCGTTCAGTCTATGTGAGATCTTTATTGATCTCTATCTTCTTCTCTTTCAAATGCATTCAAATTATTATTGAATTTTACATATATGTAATACTCCTATATTGCTAATAGAATATGCTCGCAATGTGTTTTGAATGAGAAATCAAAACAAGACAGCCTATAAAATTTTTCTCATTGTAGCAGCATAAGTGTGACAAGAAAAAATTTTAATTTAGGTACATTCGATTATTGAATAGAAAAACAAATATGTTTAAACAGCAATATATCGGTTTAATGACAGAGGCACGTATATCAGAGATGGTTTATCAGTCTTGGGTCAGTGTACATTTTTGGCGAATAAAATGGGTCTGGTATAATATATCAAAATATAAATTTAGAGTTTTTTTAAGAACCGGGTATTTTTTCTGATCCGGGTACTTTCTCAAAATTTAGAACTTTTAAAAAAACAAGTTGTTTGGTAAAATTGGTTGCTTTTAAACCGGGTACTTTTTAAGAACTGGGTACTTTTTTAAACCGGGTAGGTTTTTAGAACCTGGTACTATTTTAAAGTAGCGGGTACTTTTTAAGAGCCGGTTACTATTTAAGAGGAGTGTCTATTTCAAAACCGAGTAACTTTTTAGGTCTGGGTACTTTCTAAGAAACGGGTGAATTTTCAGAACCGGATACATTTTGAAAACCTGGTACTATTACGGTGTTCTTTTTTTTTTTTGAACTGTTGCTTTTTAAAACTGGCTACGTTTTAAGATCTGGGAACTTTTTTAGAACCACGTACTGTTTTGAAACGAGTGTACTTTTTTAGAGCCGTTTAAGCCACTCGGCCAACGAACATTCTTAAAGTGATGGTATATACTAACAGTAATAAGCTACTAGCTCTTGGTGAAAAGAAAAGTTACATATAAATGAAGCTAATATAAGAGTGTTGAGTTAGGTCAGATTGAAGTGGCTGCCGCAGCTCCATGCGCATAGGCTTGTGTCAGGAGGCCCATTTTGATACCGCAAAAAGACACCATTAGCTCTGATCTTCGCAAAACTTCGAAGACCCGACAAAAGCTATCAAATTCTTTATGTCGTAATCCATGACCTTGCTAGATTATCCAGAAAGGTAGCGCTGTTGGTACCGCTGAACGCCATGTAGATTCATATTAGTTGATTCACCGTTTCCTCTTCTTCATTTTCTTTACAACCCCTACAGCATCGACGGTAGGGCACTAGAAGCCTTTCTGCCGCCAGAAGGCAGTGTCCAGTCAGAATACCCGTTATGAGTCTGTAGTCCTCTCTTTTTAATGATAGGAGTAACTTTTTTAGTCTAAGGTTGTAGCACTTATACATGATCTTCGACACTTTACAGCCCCACGGTGGGGTATACGCCTTTCCCGCTTAGTCGAACATGTCGACCCTTCGCCTTCTCTTAATCTCGCCCAATCTAAGGGATGCGCCATTTTTTAGCTTTTTCATCCTCTTTTTTCCCATATATTCCCATATTGGGCACCCTTGTGCTAAACCATCCATCTCTATTGTGGTTTTCAAGCCCCTTTGAAGCGCAGATATGGAAACGGATAGTCTGTTCGTCCTGTAATTGATGACGTTATATATAATACAATGGCCGCGTGCTTTCGTTTGCAGGTGGAATGTGCAGAATGGTTGTTGTTGTTGTTGTAGCCATAAGGACACTCCCCGCATGCCTTGGGGAGTGTTATCGATGTTGATGGTCCTTTGCCGGATGCAGATCCGGACGTTCCAGCCCGACCATCTCGGGAACGATTTGTTATGGCTAGATGCGACCTTCTAGGCCATTTCGCCCTCCCACCCCCTTGATCCACAAGGAGCTCGGGGTCGCCATAGCCTCTGCTGTTATTGAAACAGGATTCGCCACGGATAGGTGAGGTTGACAATTGGGTTTGCAGAAGCTACATATTGCGCTGGCAATCTGAAAGTGTTGCGCTACATAGCGCCTTGAATCTGTTTGGTATTTTAGTCGCCTCCTATGACAGGCATACCTATCGCGGGTAAATTCTAACCCCTTAACCCGCTGGGGTTGTTTTCCAACCTGCAACTATAAAAAGAAAAAAACGTGATAAAGGTCGATATACAACCATTTAAAGTAGCTTCAAACTTGTTCTCGCGGAGTATCTCTCTTTGAACTCTCCATAAATTTACAATGTACTTAAATTTTCATGTACATTTCTTTTGTTAAGATAAATGCACCAGATGTACTTCAACGTAAAAAAAACATAATATCTAAACTTTCAACAAAAAAAAAAAAAAAAAAAAACGCGTGCGCTAACATTGCTGAGGTCAAAATAAACAACTAAACACTTCAACCCACTGCACAGTAAACAAGTAAAGTAAGGAAGGCTAAGTTCGGGTGTAATCGATCATTACATACTCAGCTGAGAGCTTTGGAGACAAAATAAGGGAAAATCACTATGTAGGAAAATTAACCTAGGGTAACCCTGGAATGTGTTTGTATGACATGGGTATTAAATGGAAGGTATTAAAGAGTATTTTAAAAGGGAGTGGGTGGTAGTTCTATACGTGGACGCGATTTCGGGATATCGCCATAAAGGTGGACCAGGGGTGACTCTAGAATGTATTTGTACGATATGGGTATCAAATAAAAGGTGGTAATGAGTATTTTAAAAGGGAGTGGGCATTAGTTCTATAGGTGGACGCCTTTTCGAGTTATCGTTATTAAGGTGAACCAGGGGTGACTATAGAATGTGTTTGTACGATATGGATATCAAATTCAAGGTGTTACGAAGGGTTTTAAAAGGGAGTGGTCCCTAGTCGTATGTGTGAAGGCGTGTTCGAGATATCGACCAAAATGTGGACCAGGGTGACCCAGAACATCATCTGTCGGGTACCGCTAATTTATTTATATATATATAATATCAAGAACAGTATTCCTGCCATGATTCCAAGGGCTTTTGATTTCTCCCTGCAGAACTTTTACAATTTCCTCTAATTAATATGGTAGGTGTCACACCCATTTTACCAAATTTTTTCCAAAGTTATTTATACTTTGCGTCAAAAAACCAATCAAATCACCATCTTTCATCCTTTTTTTCGTATTTGGTATAGAATTATGGCATTTTTTTCATTTTTCATAATTTTCGATATCGAAAAAGTGGGCGTGGTAATAGTCGGATTTCGCCCATTTTTAATACCAAGATAAAGTGAGTTCAGATAAATACATGAACTAAGTTTAGTGAAGATATATCGATTTTTTTCAAGTTATCGTATTAACGGCCGAGCGGAAGGGCAGACGGTCGACTGTGTATAAAAACTGGGCGTGGCTTCAACCGACACAAAACAGTTATCATTATAGAAGCAATGCCCCTACCAAATTTAACATGGATTGGTAAATTTTTTGTCGACTTATGGCATTAAAAGTATTCTAGACAAATTAAATGAAAAAGGGCGGAGCCATGCCCATTTGGAAATTTTCTTTTATTTTTATATTTTGTTGCACCATATCATTACTGGAGTTGAATTTTGACATAATTTATTTATATACTGTAAAGATATTAAACTTTTTGTTAAAATTTGACTTAAAAAAAATTTTTTTTTTAAAGTAGGCGTGTTCGTCATCCGATTTTGCAAATTTTTATTTAGAACACATATAGTAATAGGAGTAACGTTCCTGCCACATTTCATCATGATATCTTCAACGACTGCCAAATTACATCTTGCAAAACTTTTAAATTACCTTCTTTTAAAAGTGGGCGGTGCCACACCCATTGTCCAAAATTTTACTAATTTTCTATTTTTCGTCATAAGGTTAACCCACCTACGAAGTTTCTTCGCTTTATACGTCTTTGGTAATGAAATTTTCGATATCGAAAAAGTGGGTGGTTATAGTCCGATTTCGTTCATTTTAAAAAGGAACTTACATACCAAATTTCATTAGGATACCTCAAAATTTACTCAAGTTATCATGTTTACGGACAGACGGATGGACGGACATGGCTAAATGAATTTCTTTTTTCGCCCAGATCATTTTGATATATAGATGTTTGTATCTATCACGATTAGTTTATGCCGTTACGGGGTACCGTTATGCAAACAAAATTAATATACTCTGCGAGCTCGGCTCAGCTGAGTATAAAAAGAGTAATGCAAAAAGGACAGCTTCCACCGTCTAATACACCGGCCATATTAAATTCGCCAGTTAAAGCATTTAAAAAAGATAGATGGTGAACTAGTAATGGTTCATTATGCACTAAAGCACACCAGTTTTGAACTGGAGATTTTCCTTACAGGGACAGTAGTAATATCCTTTTCAAATAAGTGAATTACAACAGATATGGAGAGGGTCGCAACTTGGGTTGTTGTAAAACTTTTGGGCATACTTACAACAATAATTGCTATATTTGATTAAGTGGAACGTGTATCATTGCTTAGCCATATTAAGGATATATTTATATATCTTATGGTATTGGGTTTGGATGCAAGCTTCTTAATCAAAGTACCACGAGTTTGTTATATGTTGTTTGATTTCACAAATTTAAAATTTTATAGCAAAAATTATTTCAGAATATATTTATGGTTTCTTATAAAGTTTTTGGTCAACTGCACTACTACATACATACATATGTCTATGTCGTATACATATATCATTCCATTAATAGATTAATTCGCTTTGTGTTGCAATAATTAAACAACAAAATGTAAAGCGATAAAGTTCACATTAGTAGATACTAAATACTTAATCCTAATCCCGCCGATCATTTTAGTTGCCAATTGTAAGAATTCCTAGCTTTTTACAGAACAACCGCCAAAGGGGGTTTAGCACGATTAAAAATATTAACACCACAGTTTAATAATATTTGCAGCTCATAATAGCTTGTATAGTATTTAAAACATTTTGGTAAACAAAAAATGTTGAAAATGTCACTTCTTGACGTTTATTGAAGGATCTCAGTCGTTGGTGTATACATACCTTCGTTTTGAGTTATGTATATACAGAGAAGGTACACTGGATCAACTTAAAGACGTCAGAAAAACCGCATCCCAACATTTTTGATACCAGGTTTTGGCAAACTGGATTAAATCTGATTATAAACTTTAAAGTAAAACTTATATTCTACCTAGGAAAAGGGGGAAGGGGGGAAACAGGAAAGGAAAACTTTTTAAGATATAAAAAAAAAACTTTGCCCGATTTACCAACAAGAAGATGTAGACCGATCAGAATTTATGTCGTGCTGCTTATTTAATTTTCCCTACAAATTGGCGTGATGGGACCTACATGTTTTATGCTGACACCGAACGGCAGCTGCAAGGTAGATGAATATTCACTGAGAAGGTTTTCATGGCAAAAATACACTCAGAGCGTTTGCCAAAGCACTGCCGAGGAACGAACCCTCTAGGAGAAATTTTTTTTATAATTGAAAAAGAAGTTTTTCTCAATATTTGATGTTGCTTAGTCAGGTCTTGACTCCAGGACCTTCGGTGTGGTAGGTGGAGTACGCAATAGTACAGCTATAGGATTGGGTTGGGTATATATGCATATTACTAAGGAACTTCTGTAAAAAAGTCGTTAATGTGAATATGAGAAAGGAAAAAGAAGGGGAAAGGGTAAGGAAAGCCAAATTATAGGGCGAATAGCAGGGGAGAGAAGAGGAATAGAAACAGAAAAGAAAACGGCTAGGGAAAGTTGGAGTTATGAAGAAACAAGAGAAGGGGAGGACGAAGAGTAACAATAATATTAAGAGAAAGAGTAAGAGAAATGGGAAGGAAATAAGGTAGCAAAGGATCTAAAAGGAAGGATAGGGGCATAGGAATGGTAGGTTAGAACGACAAGATAGGCAGGTGGTGGAAAGCCCGAGCGAGAGAAAGTTGTTAGAAATGTAAAGTTGATGGGGTGGCACAGAGATTCAAGTACGTGAAGAAGATAAGAGCTAATGGAACGGATACGGACGAAGGGTGGAAAAGGAATCGAAAAAAAAGGACATAGTAAAGGAAAAGGAGAAGTAGTAAGGAAAGAGAAGAAAGTGGCGCTGGAAGCTGAAAGTCGAGAGTTAAAGAAAAAAGAAGAAGAATCATAGGAGAGTGCCAGTGTGACAAGGGCAGTTAAAGGGACAAAAAGTGGGATTGGAAAAAGAAAAAAGAGGATTGGGTAGGAGCACCGAAATGGAATGGAGGAAAATGAAACCCAGGAAAATGGTGGTGAGGAAGAGAAAAAAAGTAAAAAGGCAAGTAAGAAGAAGGTTACAACGATTAAAGATTTTGAAACTCCTCTTCTGAAACACATACTGGTAGTTCTTAAAATATATTGTGGTGAATATTAGCATCACTATGCTGTTAGTAAATAATCGGAATACAAAAGCATTAAAGTAAGCCACACTTGTATACATGAACACATCAATCATCATTTACACATATGCATGGAAGGCAACGAGAAGTACATGCACACACATAATCAGCAGAAAGAAGTGAAGAGATATCTCACACACACACATGTAGTCATCAGCCGAAGTTCTTACTCACACATACACACAAATATAACTTAGTTACCATGCACGAGATACAACAGTTCTAGAAGGTGAACCCTCTAGCCCTTTGGAGAAATATGCGGACGAGGCAGCAGAGATAATAAATGCAGCGAAAGCTGAGTAATAACTAATCAGGGGTGTGTATGCATATTAACTATTATGGAGTTAAGTGCCAGTTGCTGGATCACTGTCCATTGGAACGTGGGGTAAGTTCAGTACAGAGGTCTGGAAACTTTGGTATTCTTATTTCCTTTATTTTAAGGACTATTTAGAGAGAATATTCCGGACCAATTCGGAACAATTTTAAGTTCAGTTCAGACTGATTTTAGATATCATTTGGGTACAACTTCTGAATCATTTCGAGACTGTTGCGCAATAATTTAAATATTGTTTCGAAAGGACTTAACTCAAGCAACTTCCAAAAAAATGTATGTATCAAAACTTGTTTGAATCGAGTGGCACCCTAACCATCTCAGCATAAATTCAATACCTTTGAAAATTAAAATAAAAAATTCTGACAAAGGGAGCCCATCAATGAAACTTTGGACACGGCGTTTTGGAAACAAATTCTGATATCGAGTGTAATTCAAAAAAGTCAAAGATAGCCCGTTTTTGCATAATCAGCCGAGTTATGATGATATCCTACAAAAACGAGTTAGCCCATTTTACCTTGTTACGGCTGGGAATAAGTAAATAGTCACATGAAAAACACATTATTTCTGAATTAACTCTAACTAGCTGTCTTGATGTTAGTGTTTAATTTATTTCTACAGGGTCAAAAATTATAATTTATTTTTTAAACCTAGCATAGTTTACTGTTGATTTTAAGCTTTTTTATACTACTTTCAAAACCACTAAACATTTTTGTGCAATTTCCAACATATCTGAATTTTAATTTTAGTCCAGATATTGAAATGAAAAGTTTAAAATTAAAACCAAAACGTTTTACTCGTTTCGCATTCTTAAGCTTTTTTGGTCTATACTATAAACTATGAGAGGGTAAACATAATTTTTATATATTTTGGCTTAAATTTTAGTCCAGATTTTCAAGGATTAAAATTTAAATCAAAATGTTTCAACTCAAAGCCAGTGAAAGCAGCTCTTTCGTTTTAAACTTTGCAAGATCTGCATTTAAAACCAAAAAATGCATGGTCTTATAAGTTGACCAAAAATTTTAAAATTGAAACCAAAATTTTCAACCGTTTAATAAATTTTGGCTAAAGCTGATTTCTTAAAAACAGGTATATCGGTTTTACTATTTGCACCATTAAAATTTTTACTTGTAGTTCATTTTTGCTGGAATAGCCCATATGTTCTCAGGTGGAAATTTGGTTTCTATAGTATTTTCTCAATACCTGGCCGAAAGTTGTCGTTCTTAGGGATTGCTTTCCATTCGAATCCTATTCCATTGAAAAGCTAAACATATTTAAAATCTAAGTCGCTAGTACACATATCAACATGTTGAAGCAACATTCAATTCAACTTTTTGATAGTAAGCCAGCAGATCTTTTCACACGTTTTTCTAGCCATCGTCAAGCATCACTTTTGTTTTGTCTAAAATCGTTGTTTTTGCGACATTTCAGCAATCATATCGCAAAGTTTTTATTTATTTATACACTACAAAGATGCTCACGAAGCGCCACATAAAGTTAGACGATATCTATTCACGTGTTCCCATAAATTCATATCAATATGACATTAACAAGCATTTTATCGGCTGCTACAACACATGTTTTTCACCTTCGGCAGCCACTAAAGCTGTTTACAGATAAGCTTGAGTTAGTGGATTTATTTTGGGGATGGAGGGGCAAAGAGAGATGGATGTTGTGAGCTTGTGTATACAATGAGGCTATAGCGGTGTTTGATAACATGGTCATGTAATATGCAACAACAAGTTTGATGATTGAGAGCGGAAGGAGTGCAATCGCATGCAAACCTGGCAACTCTAATAGCCAACTCTCAGCTGTCGATGGTGTGATTTAGATTGTTACTAGCCATTAAAGTGAACAGCATAGCTGGATAGTTGCGACGTTAATAGCGAGCATGATATTGACAATTTGTACGAAAGCTAATATGAGGCAAATGTGTATATATGTATCGACAAAAGCATACTTATACACCTATTAGCATGTCAGTAATTAATCCGGAAACATTAATATAGCTCAAATGAAATAATTACTGATCTAGAAGCATATAACCGCGCAACGACAGGCATAGTTTTAGCGAATTTGAGGCAATTTTTGCTGCTATACTAAGAAGAGGTACAAGGTCTCAAACTGGACCAGGCCTAAGCTAGGAGGCATGACCATACAGAAGAAATCCTGCATAAAATATCTAGGAATCATTGTAGACAGTAAGTTGTCGTGGAAGCTCAATGTGATGGAGAGAGTGAAGAAGGCCCCATCGGCTTTTTAGGTATGTAAAAGAATGCTAGGGTGTACATGGGGTTTATTAACCCCTCTCTCTCATTGGGTAATTACAGCGATTGCAAACCCTACCCTATACTATGGTGTTCTATCTCAAAAAATCAGAGGGGTATGCAGGCTGTCAATGCTAAGCATTACGGGAGCCCTAAAAAAACTCCGACAGCTGCACTGTTTTCAATTTTGCACATCCCGCCTGCAGACCTGGTGGCAAAGAACATAGCGATAACAACTGCAACGAGGCTCAGTGCCTCGGAGCAGCTTGAGAGCAGACCATACGGCCATAGTAGTATAGCGCTATCAATTACAGGACGAACAGACTACCTGATTACGTGTCTGCGCTTCGAAAAGGCTCTTTGATCCACAAAATAGATGGATAATTAGCGCAAGGGTGCCCAAATGGCAGACGAGACGATACACATGTACACTGATGCCTCCAAAGTAGTGGAAAGAGTAGGCGCTGATGCGGAAAGAAACAGATCCTACAAGCTAAAATATCACTGTAGTGTTTTGAGGCGGAAATAGTAACCGTAACCAAAGCATCAGAAACACTGGAAGAAAATAACTTATTATTGATGGAAATGAAAAAGCGGATGAACAAGCTAAATTAGCGCATATCTTGAAACTTGCTCCGTATACGTTCCAATTAGATTGGCCGAGATTACGCGATGGTGGAAGGTGCAGATGCCAAGCGGAAAACACGTGGAGCTGCAAGGTGTCGAATATCATATGTAGGACTTACAACCGTAGACTAACAAAGTTACACCTATCATTAAAAAGAAAGAACTGTAGACTCCACAGGGCTTTTAATTAGGCTCGGTCAGTGATAGCAAATGTAGGAAATGTGGGTGGAGGAGTAAACGATCGAATACGTTTTGTGCTTGTGTCCTGCGCTTGCCAGGCTAAAACTCCAGCCATTTGGAGTGGTAAAGCTCTCATACTAAGAAACAGCAAGAGGCATAGGTCCTAGAAAGCTTCTAGTAGATCTAGAGGCCTGAGTTATTTTATAACAAAGGCCTTATTTTTTGGATAGGGCTCTTTAGTTTTGGCGATAAACAAACTTATTCAGTCTGTGAGAGGTTTTCATGGACCAGCCAGTTCAACCTTACCTAACCTACTAAGCTCTAATAGTTATTTTCGGACAGTCTTTTTCTAACTATAGATAGTTACTATTTAGTTTTTGTCGAAGCTTTCGCTCGTTGTTGCTCATCGTACTCCTAAGGGGCTAATCAATAAAGGTTCTTCAGGAAATTGCATCAGTGGAAAACGGCGGCCGCCTCAAAAAGAAATCATTCTTAATGTCATCCATTAACGTGGTTTTTACTTTATACTAGATTTCGTGCTTGAACTTACGTGCAAGTAAATACTTTTTCTGTTGCGTGCTCGTGAAGCAAGGCTCTTACACCATCGGCAACAGAGCGATGCAATAAGCAACATTATCTCTGCAAATACATTCTTAACTTTCAATCTCTGACATGATTAACATTCTAAGATTTTTTCCACAGCTAGTGCAGGCTATTGCACACACCTTTTGATGTGTAAACATCTTTGTTCACGGTATGGGGAAATCCGTATTGTGAGTGTATGATATATAGGTCAACATAGAATGTAAACGTAAATGTAGTCACTGTATTGTTGCGTAATGTGGGTACAAAGGACGTGGTAGAGTTAATAAAGGGAAATCAGACAGAAAATCGAGGCAAAGAAAAGGAGGGAAAAACAAGTAAGGAAGGTTAAGTTCGGGTGTAACCGAACATTACATACTCAGTTGAGAGCTATGGTGACAACATAAGGGAAAATAACCATGTAGGAAAATGAACCGAGGGAAACCCTGGAATGTGTTTGTATGACATGTGTATCAAATAAAAGGCATTAAAGAGTATTTTATGAGGGAGTGGGCCATAGTTCTATAGGTGGACGCCATTTAGGGATATAGCCATAAAGGTGGATCAGGGTTGACTCTAGAATGCGTTTGTACGATATGGGTATCAAATGAAAGGTATTAATGAGTATTTTAAAAGGGCGTGTACCTAAGTACTATAGATGGACGCCTTTTCGAGATATCGCCGTAAAGATGGACCAGGGTTGACTCTAGAATGCGTTTGTACGATATGGGTATCAAATGAAAGGTGTTAATGAGCATTTTAAAAGGGAGTAATCCTTAGTTCCATAGGTGGACGCCTTTTCGAGCTATCGCCATAAAGGTGGACCAGGGGTGACTCTAGAATTTGTTTGTATGATATGGGTATCAAATGAAAGGTGTTAATGATTATTTTAAAAGGGCGTGGGGCTTAGTTCTATAGGTGGACCCCTTTTCGAGATATCGCCATAAAGGTGGACCAGGGGTGACTCTAGAATTCGTTTGTGCAATATGGGTATCAAACGAAAGGAGTTAATGAGTATTTTAAGAGGGAGTGGGCCTTAGTTCTATAGGTGGACGCCTTTTCGGGATATCGCCATAAAGATGGACCAGGTGTGATTCTAGAATGCGTTTGTACGATATGGGTATCAAATGAAAGGTGTTAATGAGTATTTTAAAAGAGAGTAATCCTTAGTTCCATAGGTGGACGCCGTTTCGAGATATCGCCATAAAGGTGGACCAGGGGTGACCCTAGAATTCGTTTGTGCAATATGGGTATCAAACGAAAGGAGATAATTAGTATTTTAAGAGGGAGTGGGCCTTTCTGGACCAGGGGTGACTCTAGAATTTGTTTGTACGATATGGGTATCAAATGAAAGGTGTTAATGTGTATTTTTAAAAGAGAGTGGGCCTTAGTTCTATAGGTGTTCGCCTTTTCGAAATATCGCCATAAAGGTGGACCAGGGGTGACTCTAGAATGAGTTTGTACGATATGGGTATCAAATTAAAGGTATTAATGAGAGTTTTAAAAGGGAGTGGTGGTAGTTGTATATGTGAAGGCGTTTTCCAGATATCGACCAAAATGTGGACCAGGGTGACCCAGAACATCATCTGTTGGATACCGCTAATTTATTGATATATAATACCTGCCAAGATTTTAAGGGTTTTTTATTTCGCCCTGCAGAACTTTTTCATTTTCTTCTACTTAATATGGTAGGTGTAACAACCATTTTATACAGTTTTTTGTAAAGTTATATTTCGCGTCAATAAAACAATCCAATTACCTTGCCATATTTCATCCCTTTTTTCGTATTTGGTATAGAATTATGGCATTTTTTTCATTTTAGTAATTTTCGATATGGAAAAAGTGGGCGTGGTCATAGTCGGATTTCGTTCATTTTTCATACCAAGATAAAGTGAGTTCAGATAAGTACGTGAACTGAGTTTAGTAAAGATATATCGATTTTTGCTCAAGTTATCGTGTTAACGGCCATGCGGAAGGACAGACGGACGACTGTGTACAAAAACTGGGCATGGCATCAACCGATTTCGCCCATTTTCACAGAAAACAGTTAACGCCATAAAATCTATGCACCTACCAAATTTCAAAAGGATTGGTTAATTTTTGTTCGACTTATGGCGTTAAAAGTATCCTAGACAAATTAAATGAAAAAGGGCGGAGCCACGCCCATTTTTAAATTTTCTTTTATTTTTGTATTTTGTTGCACCATATCATTACTGGAGTTGAATCTTGACATAATTTACTTATATACTGTAAAGATATTAAATTTTTTGTTAAAATTTTACTTTTAAAAAAATTTTTTTACAGCTTGCACAATTTTTAAATTACCTTCTTTTAAAAGCGGGCGGTGCCACGCCCATTGTCCAAAACTTTACTAATTTTCTATTTTGCGTCATAAGTTCAACTCATCTACCAAGTTTCGTCGCTTTATCGGTCTTTTGTAATGAATTATCGCACTTTTTCGGTTTTTCGAAATTTGCGATATCGAAAAAGTGGGCGTGGTTATAGTCCGATATCGTTCATTTTAAATAGCAATCTGAGATGAGTGCTCAGGAACCTACATACGAAATTTCATCAAGGTACCTCAAAATTTACTCAAGTTATCGTGTTAACGGACGGACGGACGGACGGACGGACGGACATGGCTCAATCAAATTTTATATGGAAGTCTATATCTATCCCGATTCCTTTATATATGTACAACCAACCGTTATCCAATCAAACTTAATATACTCTGTGAGCTCTGCTCAACTGAGTATAATAAAAGAAGAGGAGAGGTAAAGAAAGGAAAGATTAAAAGTCAAAGCTGAATCGATCAGTCATCGGTTTTCTATCAAAACGTTATCGATTTGTTATCGAAAAGTTATCGATTTGATATCGAAAGATATCGATTTGTTATCGAGGTATTACTAATTTTTTATCGGCGTGTTATCGATATGCTAGCGAAAAATTATCGAGTAAGTATCGAATATGTTATCAAAAAGTGTCGATTTTTTATCGGATTATTACCATTTTGACATACAGTACTGTGCAAAATAAAAGCACCAAACTCAATGTATATAATGGGCGGTATTTTTCACGCTAATAAATTTAAAACAATAAAAATTATTTTTTAGTACAAAACTACCCGTAATAGTTCTCAAAACTGTAAAACTATCATCCATTCTAAGCAAAATACATATTTTTGTTGTTGTGCTCACTGGAATCTGCTTTAAGTTAACTGTTTTATAAATAGTTGAGCTGTCAATGGCTATTAAATATTTTTAAAAAACCATTGCTTTAAATTTATTAGCGTGAAAAATATAGCCTATATATATTTTCATTGAATTCGTTGCTTTTGTTTTCACAACACTGAATATAAATATAAATTTCGTGTCGAAAAGTTGTCTCAAGTTGTCTTGCTACCAAAAGTTCTCGATTTCATAAAGGAAAGTTCTCTGCTTCCCATCGGAGTGTCATCGATAGCTTATTGATTTGAGTAAACAACAAGTAAAGGTAAAAGTTCGATTAAAAATCGATAACTCACCTGTAATTTGTCAAAGATAAGCCGATAAGAAGCCAATACGAAGCCGACGACTCAGCAAAAACAAACCGGTAATTCAACGATAATTTCTCGCTATCGAAGACGTGGGTCTCCTCACTTAACTTAAAAAATTAGTTTTCGTATACCGAACTTCACGAGTATTCAGTACTCATGCATTTTTCTTTTTTTTTTTAATAAATCACTCCATTTCCATGATACTGCTCGTTACGAATATAATTTTAATTAATTTTTAAATTATGAAGAAGCAAATCATATCTCAACCACTTAAATAAACTCACATTTACACCGTGATCTTGTTTTAAATATTTTCTTACACATCACTTTTTATTTTTGTCGATTCACAGCAATTCGCTGCAAATTGTTAGCCAATTACATTTTTAAAGCTACCGCAGAAGAGTGTACTGATCATTTGGCTACTGAGTTGTTCAGCAAATTGCATTGATAAATCTGCTTATAAAAGATATATCTACACATTAGGCCGAGTCGATTTGTGCGGAGGCAAAAAATCGCCCATTGCTCTGTGAAAATCATATTCTAGGGATCAAAATAAGAAACCTTGCCGAAGGAACCATACCTCTAAAACGAATTCTGATGTCCCCCCCCCCCCCCCCCTTTGGCTCGTAGGGACAAATTTTGAATAATCCCACTTTGAAATGCCTATGTTTTTTCTTTTTGGAGTTTATTTTTCTCTTTAGAAATTTATTTAGTCAGAACATATGTAAATCAAAAAATTAATTTACTTAGTAATAGAAAATAAATTTAAAAAAATATTAGAAATTAGCGTTTTTACAACCCCCTTTTAAAACCAAGTCATCACTGTGATGCATTTGCATGTCGTAAACATAGTTGTGTGGGTTTTTTATTCAACCGTTTTAAAAAATGAAGGTATCACTGTGACGCAATTGCAGATCGTAAAATTGCTTGTGTTGTTTTTTTTAAGCCACCACAAGACACAGCAGGTAGAATTGAAATTGCCCCTACCCAAAAGTTCGACCCAAAGGGGGGACATCAGAATTCGTTTTAGAGGTATGGTTCCTTCGGCAAAGTTTCTTATTTTGATCCCCAGAATACGATTTTCACAGAGCAATGAGCGATTTTTAAATCGACCCGCCCTACTACACATACATATATGCATACTTTTATCTGTAGAGGGGCATCTACAGACCAAGGGGGTCACTGCTGGCGGACAGTGAACGGCCTATTAATTAGGTTAGCTGCGAATATCAAATAAGCAGCCCTCGACCAAGAGCGGCTGGTGAGGAGGGTTTGGCTTAAAAGGCCTAAAGCACCCTGAGAACCTCCAGTGACAGGACGAGTAGATGCCGCCCTGAATTAAGCATCCACAGCCTAGTGCGGGGTTGCTTCGAGGGAATACCTACCCAAGATAGGGAGGCAACTATACGACGTGGGATACACACTCAGGAAGGTAAAGAGGTAAATTATTTGTAAATTTAAGGTGATTGTCACATTAAGACTGAGCCCAGTAAGGTCTTAATTAAGGTATACTGGAATCAACGACTCGGATATGTTTGTTAAGGGCTGGCGAATGTGGCATTCGGAAATCTCAGTACACGGCTTGACACACCGTCGAAATGACTTTCCGGTTAATGTCCCATTCGTCTCCGTCCCGTTAAAACCTTGGCAGGCCTTGGGGTACGTTCAAAGTCCGTCATCATTAAGTTGGTGGTGCAGGTTCGGTTGAGATCCTCCCGATTAATACTGATCTGGCTCTGAGCGCAGTCTTCATGAGGGACTGCATCAACCTTCACGTGGCCTCCCTGCCTTCGCATAGACAACCACGGGATCTATATAGGTAACTGCACACTCGGACCAAGATAGCGGCCTCAAGTGGGGACCCAATTAAATAAATGATGAGCAACAACAATACTAAAATAAAAAACCAAACACAGGAGAATGAAATGGCGTTCAATCCATTTGTAGGAAGGAAGCTAGCTCGCTCTCCAGAAGGGCGTGGCCCATCGGCTGGGGGCCTTAACATTTCGTCGCAAGTGGTAACGAAACCCAAAGGAGCGGAGGCCGAAAGCAAGCAAGGAGCATTGTCGCCGGGTGCTACACCGAAGCTTTGCAAAAAGAACTCCGACAGCAAGGCTCAAACGGGCACACCATTATTAAGTGAGCTAATTAAGCAGGCGTCAGCTGCGTTAAATCAGCAAAACCCCCCCGGAGAGAAAAAGATGACCAAGCTAGGCAAGGCGATTGAGGACTTGATGCAGTTCTTCATAGGGCGTAATAATATACACGCGGAAATCAAGCGCTTGGCCTCCGTAATAAAAGTGCTGTACATCGAGTCGGCCCTAGAGGTAAAGAATTTAGAACATAAATTGCGTGCAAGCGAATGCGCCAAGGATAGAAGTCCATCACCCCCAGGAAAGCGACCGAGGAATAATTCGTACTCGACCAAGGAGAACAACGTGGTAAAACCCACTACTACTCTAAAAGATGTCTTACCAGGGCACGTGGGTGGACACAAACGACGGCAAGAAACGCAAGAGAAGACGGAGCGGAAAGAGGAAACTGCAGCCCAAAAGACGGGAGAGTGGCAGTTAGCCAAAAAGAAGAGCAAGAAAAAATCACTTAAGGCTAGGCCGGATGCAATCATCATTTCCAAGGCGGGGGATGCGACGTACGCCGACATATTGCGTAAAGTGAGAAGATGCGACGAATTAAAATCCCTGGGTGATGACGTCAAAACGATTAGAAGAACGGCGAAAGGAGAGCTGTTACTATAGCTGAAAAAATCGCAAGATGGGAAAACAAGCGCGTACCAAGCAGAAATTGAAGCGGTACTAAAGGACTCAGCTAAAGTTATAACAAAGTCCCAAATGGTCACGCTACAGTGCAGAGATCTCGATGAGATTACTACGCCCGAGGAGATTTGCAACGCCCTCCACCAGCAATGCAACATCAAACTTCCAGATGTGGCTGCCATAAAAAGCATACGCACAGGGTACAGTGGCACGAAGTCGGCACTTATAAGCCTTACAGCGGATGATGCCAAGGCGGTTCTTAATACGCAAAGAATCCGGGTAGGATGGGTTTCCTGCCGAATTAGAGAGCTCAAGCAAGAAAAACGCTCTTATAGGTGCTAGGGCTACGGGCATATAGCTCAGAAATGTAAGGAGACTGTAGATAGGTCTAGCCTATGCAGGAAATGCGGCCAGGAAGGTCATAAGGCTGCAAGTTGCGAAAATGCACCGAAATGCGCGCTATGTGGGGGACAACATTCAGCAGACAGTTTTAAATGCCCACAACGAGAGGGCAGCAAAATGACTGTCTCATGAGGGTATTGCAGCTCAATTTAAACCATTGCGAGGCAGCCCAAGAGCTATTATCCCAAACAGTCTATGAAGGAGGATATGACATAGTGGTACTCTCTGAACAATACAAAAATCGCCAGGAGCAGGGTTGGCTCTCAGATTCAGCAGGGAAAACCTCAATTTGGGCACCAGGGAAATTTCTCCCACAGGAAATTATGACGCCAACGGTAGCAGGATTCACGTGGGCAAAAATCAACGGTATATACGTCTTCAGTTGCTATGCCCCTCCGAGCATGACCATCGCCGAGTTCGAAGACATGATATACGGGATCACCATTGAAGCACGAGGTAAACACCCGCTTTTAGTGTGTGGAGACTTCAATGCATGGTCATCTGTGTGGGGAAGTAGACGAACCAACGAAAGAGGGAGAGTTCTCCTCGAAAGTCTTACTTTTTTGAGGCTAGAACTCTAAATGAACCAGGGATATATACCTTCGATACAGGTACCAGACGATCCATTATAGATCTCACCTTCGCTAGCAGCGAAATAGCAAGACGAGCAAAATGGTCCATAAGCAACGTCTACACACACAGCGACCATAAAGCTATTAGCGTAGAGCTGCTTGAAACTCCACGAACGGTAGCAGCAAGACATCGACAAAGTAGGAAATGGAAACAGCACCTTTTCGACCCACAAATATTTGACATTATCTGGAAGGACGCCATAGTACGAGAATCGCATGCGGAAGACCAGTCGGTTCAAATCACTAAGTTGCTATGTATGGCATGTGATGCTGCCATGCCCAGAAGTCGCGGAAAAGCACAGCGCACTCCGGTATATTGGTGGAATGACGAAATTGCGGAAGAGCGTAGAAAATGCCACAAAGCACGAAGAACAGCGCAGAGGGCACGCTCATCACCACGATATGCAGAGCTACACAGCACCTATGTCGCACAAAGAAAGGCACTTAAAAATGCCATAAAAAAGAGCAAGAAGTTATGCTTTAGGGAACTGCTGGATAATGTCGACCTAGATCCTTGGGGATCAGCCTACAGAACTGTGATGGCCAAAGTTAAAGGACCGATATCACAGCAACCTACGTGCACGATACTGATGAATATTATTGTTGAAACACTTTTCCCGGCGCAAGATCGCTGGACTTATCCAAGCGAGGATCTAGAAAGTACGGAAATTCCGCAAATTACAGAGCAAGAGGTGCTGGACGCTGCAAAAAGAGTTGCTGATAACAAATCCCCAGGACCCGACGAAGTACCAAACATAGCCCTTAAAGCCGCGATTACAACTAGGGCTACATTATTTACTGATCTTTTTAATGCCTGTATGCAAGAAGGCGTGTTCCCTCGCCCGTGGAAACGACAAAGACTTGTCCTATTGCTGAAACGTGGTAAACAGCCGGACCAACCATCCTCATATAGGCCACTTTGTATGCTGGATTCCCTAGGGAAGATTTTCGAGCGTATAATTAGTGAGCGCCTACAGCTGACTCTAGAAAGACCAGGTGGCTCATCGAATAGTCAATATGGATTTCGCAAATCAAGATCCACCGTAGATGCAATACAAACAGTCGTCAATATAGCTAGAGAAGCTATCTCTGGAGGCCAAAATAAAAGGAAGTTCTGTGCACTGATTATGTTGGACATCAAGAATGCTTTTAACACTGCGAACTGGATGCAGATAATGGCAGCGCTGCAAAGCTTCGGCACTCCAGCTTACTTACGCAGAATTATAGGTAGCTATCTTAAAGACAGAGTACTTCTTTTTGACACGGATCAAGGAGCTAAAGAGTACAAAATCACAGGAGGCGTCCCACAGGGATCTGTTCTCGGTCCAACGCTTTGGAATGTAATGTATGACGGGGTGCTAAAGATTGATCTACCAGAAAACACGCAAATTGTGGGATATGCTGATGATATTGCAGTGGTAGTAGTGGCCAAGAAACTGGACCTGCTTCAAGCATTATGTAATGACGCCGTAGCAAGAATAAAGGAATGGCTGACCAATACAGGACTGGAGTTGGCTAGCCAAAAGACGGAAGTGGTATTAGTAAGCTCCAAACGGTCGGCGAACGAGTTAGTCTTAACTGTCGGGGATCATCAAATCACCTCAAAGGATTCCTTAAAATACTTAGGAGTGCACATTGACTCTAAGTTAACTTTCAAAGAGCACTTCAGAGCGGTGGGGGAGAAAATTACCAAAGTTAATGGATCACTTATGCGAATAATGCCTAACATTGGTGGTCCGCGCGAAGCTATACGTCAGCTATTGTCCACAGTAACCAGCTCAATAATACTATACGCAGCACCAGTGTGGTATGGATCTAAACAGACCCATCAAAAATATATATTAGCAGCGTACCGACTTGATTCTTTAAGAACAGCAAGTGCTTATCGGACGGTGTCCGACGACGCGATCCTGGTTCTAACCCGGAAAATCCCAGTGGACCTACTGGCAAGCGAAATGGCCGATCTGTATAACACTAATATCGAGCGACCATCTGAAGAAGACAAGAAAAGAGCAAGGACACAAACAATAGCTAAGTGGCAAGAACGGTGGGAGGCCTCGAGTAAAGGGCGTTGGACTTTCACACTAGTTTGGAACGTAGCTCAATGGAATGAGCGGAAGCACGGCGAACTGAACTACCATCTCACGCAAATAATGAGTGGACATGGCGGTTTCAAAGAGTATTTATGGAAGCGTAGGATAGAGGAAGATCCTCATTGCCCAATGTGTACCACAGAGTTAGAAAACGCAGAACACGTCATGTTCTACTGCCCCCGTTTCCACGAAGAAAGACTCACCTTGCATGGAGTCTTTGGGGAGGAACCTACCACGAGAAATTTAGTTTCACATATGTGCAGCAGGAAAGAATGCTGGACTGCAGTGAGCAAAATGGCATTTATAGTAATGACACGCCTGATGGATGCTGAGAGGGAGCGCAGAGAAATGCGCATGCGAAGCAGTGGTGATTAAATGGACACTCAGAGCAAATAGCGGGAACCTGGACGCAGGGACAACAGTAGGCTCTTAAAAAATGAGAAATATGGAACGCTACCCTGAAGTAATGCGAAAGTGGTGCCGGGGTGGGCGACGGTTCCAGAACGGGGCTGTTTTTTAGTCTACGGACACACGGTTGCTGCGACTGCAGCAATTATGGTGCATTAGGCATTTTTCAGCCTCCCCGCAAAAAAAAAAAAAAAAAAAAAAAAAAAAGAGGGGCACCTAATATACATAATCACAGTTACATATGTAATGACTTTTGGTATCATTATGCTGCTGATATATATAACTACATACATACATATACTCACCTTAAACATATTCACACATACACTCATAAATACTCACCTAATAAAATGATATGATAAAACCTTACTTGAGTAGCTCTTCTACTTAGCTAATACACAAGCGCTTTTGCTGCTGCATTTCCATCGCAGCATTGGCCATTTCATTGTGATGCACAGCACACAGAAACCGGATCCGGTAAATTAACTTTTTTCGTTAGGGAACGCATTTTCAACTTGGTATCCGTTAAAAAGGTGGCGAATTTTTATTCCATAAGAATTTTATAAGGCATTAGTGAGAAGTGTTGAAAAAAACTCAAAAACCGTTTTTAAAACCCAAATTTAAACGCGACAGTGTTTCCTATGTACTGAAAAATTGTTGCAAATGACCGAAATACTGCACCAACCCAAAAAAGAGACGTGAGTACCAACTACTCTTGAAGTTTTGTGAAGTTCTAGTCATCATTAACAAATCGATAACACGCCGTAGATTTATGATAACCTATCAATGACTTTTCGATAAATAATCATTCTCCTATTAAAAATTGCTGATACTCCAACAACACATAGATAAATTTTCAATAAAAACTCGATAACTATTCGAAATCATATCGTTCACAAATCAATAAATTCTCGAAAGCTAATCGATAACACGTGGTAACGAATTGGTGAGAAATCGCGATAGCTTCTTGATAACAAAAAAGTTACGGCTTTTCGATAACAAATTAATAATAACAAGTTGGTAACGCTCCTTTAACAAATGTATACATTTTCTATAAAAAATCGATAAACTTTCGATAAAAAATTCATGACCCTTCGATAACAAATCAATTGTATTTTGATAAAAAATTTACGGCTATTCGATAACAAATTAATAACACTCTAGTAACAAGTTGGTAACATTACGATACCAATTCGATAACTGTTCGATAAATAATAACTCTCCTATTAAAAATTGCCTATACTCCAACTATAAATCGATAACTATTCGATATGATATCGAGTACATTCAATAACTGCTCGAAAGCTAATCGATAACAAGCTGGTAACGAATTGCTGACAAATCGATAGCTTCTTGATAACATATTAATAACTTTTCGATAAAAAATCCATGACTCTTTGATAAGAAATCGATGGTGTTTCGACAAAAAAATTACTGCTGTTCGATAACAAATTAACAACACGCTAGTAACAAGTTGATAAAACTCCGATAGTAAATAGATACAGCTTCGATAGCAAACCGATAATTTTTCGATAAAAAATCTTTGACTCATCAATAACAAATCTATAGTGTGTCGGCAAAAAAATTACGGTCATTCGATAACAAATTAACAACACGCTAGAAACAAGTTGATAAAACTCCGACAACAAATAGATATATTTTCGATAACCATTTCATACAAAAATGCATGAATCTTTGATAACAAATCGATAGTGTTTCGACAAAAAAATTACGGCTATTCGTTAACAAATTAACAACACGCTAGTAACAAGTTGATACAATTCCGATAATAAATAGATATATTTTCGATAACAAATCGATACATTTTCGGCACCAAATCGATAACTTTTCATATCAACACTACCGCGTACATTGACCCAATCCCATGAACAAAGATTTTTACACATCAAAAAATAAATAAAGCAATATGCTAAATACTTGGTACAATTTGAAATCGATTCCTTAAGTTATCGCGATTCACTACTATGCAACTCCAAACAACTGCACATCGACATATCAGCTACAAAAAATCGACTGATTGTTATTGATCATATGTCTTTCTCGTAGCATTTTGTGCAATTTTCACAAACTAGACGATCGAAGAGACATAATTATTTCTTACAGGTTCATAAATTTGGAACCAATTAGTCGAGTCGAATTGATAATAGTTTTATTGGCTTAAAATTGCGGCGATGTTCACGTACGGCGTAGCAAGAAAAATATGGACGTATTTACGTAAAAGACATGCAAAGCCACTATACCCGAGAACCCATCCCATCAACTCTTGGCAACGTAGCGTATGAAAGCAAAACCGCCAGCTGCACAGAAAGCAACATATAAAAAATTTTTTTTTTTTAATTTATAAACGATCCAATTTGTCGTTTGCTAAATCTCGTCTTGCTATTACCCAAACATATTCACATAAACAACAATAGCTTGCACTTTTATGCAAATGTCTTCATTTTCTTTTGAGTACTTAGTTGCATTAAATCGGTTTCTGTTACTTACCATTTGGCTATTACGGTAGCTGGAAATCTAACAGAAAAAGTAGAAAGTTTGAAGAAATTAGTTTTCAGTGTAGATAATACTGATCAGCATAGTTATACCCAGGGCAAAGATCAATGATTAGTTTGGTAATCAATATTTAAATCTCGCGGAGTGCATACAAGGTAGCGATCGTATTCATCCGCCAGAGCGGCTTTGGTACGAAACTTAGTAGTCTAATACCCTATAGAATACGGATCAATAGTCTGGAATCCGCGATATCAAGTTTATGCAGATAGACTGGAGTCAATACAGAAACAATTTTTACTTCTTTGTTTAAGAAAGTGGTGTGATGGTAGCGTGCTCCGCCTACCACACCGTATGCCCTGGGTTCACACCCCGGGCAAAGCAACATCAAAATTTTAGAAATAAGGTTTTTCAATTAGAAGAAAATTTTTCTAAGCGGGGTCGCCCCTCGGCAGTTTTTGGCAACCGCTCCGGGTGTATTTCTGCCATGAAAAGCTCTCAGCGAAAACTCATCTGCCTTGTAGATGCCGTTCGGAGTCGGCATAAAACATGTAGGTCCCTTCCGGCCGATTCGATAAATAGGAGCACGACGCAAATTGGAAGAGAAGCTCGGCCTTAGATCTCTTCGGAGGTTATCGCGCCTTACATCAATTTTTTTATTTTAAAGATTTTTCATTGGGGCTCTGGGTATAATCTTCCACCTTATACTAGTCGGTTAAAGCTTATCAATCTTTTAATTCTCGCAAATCTTAACTCGTAAAAAAAATATAAAAACTGTTCACTTATTTAACAATTTAGTATATGTATTATTTCCAACTGTTATGTATAATACTCAGCTGATAATATTTATTCTGTAGCTGAGTAGTTTCAGATGTCAACGCTTAACAAACAACTCGGCAAAAATAAAATCCGTGCGTCATGCGGATGCGCCCCTTTGTCGATTGGGCGGGCTTTGGAGGATATTTATCCGTTGGGTTTATTATTATTATAAACTGTACAGATTTACTGCCTATGTTTTTTAAGAGGGTTTTCAAATCACCTGGTAACAGGCACTTTTTACTGGCTCTAGACAGAACGTCTAAATATACAGATTTTTGTGAATGGCGTACAGATAGCCAATAACGTAACAGCGTAAAAAGATATTTTAACTACTTTTTTTTTTAACTTGGCGGAATCCTAGGCCCTTTTGGTAATTTCAGTTCTAATTTCTCCCTTTGTTTTCTAGTTTGATCGCCTGGATTGACTTCCCCCACTTAGATTAACCGATTGACTTGATCTAAGTGGATCAGTGATATTTTTGTGTGGATCGTGTGGGGTGTATAGATTCAGCTCTAATTTATTTTCATAATGAGAATAGTTGTCATCCGACTCCCCCTTTCCTTTCCATAAACGTTTTTATAAATTGTTATAATTCTGAGCCTAATCGACCTGGACCAATAATATATTTGGTAGATGGATCAAATAGATTGAAGTTAAAGTAATTTTGGAGAACAGAATTTTGGTACGCTTCGCATTCTCTCCCGTAATGTTTTTATATATTGTTACAATTCTGAGGCTATTTGATCTAAGCCATGTAGATAGAGATCTAAGCAATTAAAAAAACTGAGTAGAGCTATCGCTCTCCACAAGGAGGGAGTTTACTAGGCTCTTCCGAGAGACTTTTAAGATAATTTCAAGATCACTTTGGAATCATTTTCGAGTTGTTCTAAGGATCATATTTTCAAACCATCGGCAGTATCTCTTATAATTTCGGCATAGTTTCATGGATCGTTTTGCGACGCTAGCTATATTGTTTTAAATAGTTTGTTGCAATATTTTCCAACTCTTTCCGGTTCTTTTTGGGGTCCTAATGTGGCTATTTCGGGACGTTATAGAGCTTTTGGAAAACTACCGAAACATATCGGAATTTTTCTTTACTATTTAAGAATAATTGCGGGAGTATTAAAAATAATTTCAGAATTGCTGTGGGGATCATTTTAAATGTTTCGAAACTATTTTGAAATCGTTGCAAGCTTCTTTAAGGCATATTATCTGATGATAGTTCGGGGTCATTGTAGTTACGTTTGGGTCTGATTTCGTCACTATTTATCTTCGGCACAATTTCGCGCGAATATTTTTGGTATAGCTTCGGGAATATTACAAGACTCTTTGAAAGTAACTTCAGGACTATTTCGGAACCGTTTCAGGACTATCTAGAGATACATTTCAGAATAATTTTATGACAGTTTCAGGATTTTCGTCAGAATTATTTCGGGACAGTTTCGAAAGTGTTTTGGGACTATGTTCATGATCATTTCGTTATTAATTCGAGTTGGTTTCGGGATTGTGTTCGATATTATTCGTGATAGTTTTGAAAATAGTTTCTTAAGGGGACTAATTTTCTATCATTTCGGACAAAAACTTCGAGGCTATTTCGTGGCTGTTTCAGTACTATTTCGAAATAGTTTTTGGAATTAAATCTGGACCTTTAAATAGTTGTCGTCTGGACTATGTTGGAACCTTTCGGAACTGTGTTCGGTGTAATCGGGATAATTCGGTAATATTTTCTTAGCGCATACAAATTCGGACCTATACGGGTCATTACAGCATTGCTTTATATGGAGTCTCTATAGAATGATTTTGATAAAATTTTTTATTTTTTTCGCTAACACATAGAGACTAGTTGGGATCATACCTTCTTCAAATAAGCATTTTTTTATTTTAATTCAACTGCCAGCACCATGAATTTATCTTTCAGGAAAGACATTTTTGACCAAAGATTTGGTATAATTTTTCACTAGAAATAGGTATTGTATGGCACGTCGCAAGACCAGTACATAACCTTTACGCCGTATGGCTATTCTCTGCAGAAAAATCACGATGGTGTCTTTCATGGTTGGGATACACCTTGTTGACAGAGGCGAAGAGTCTTATCTTACAATTTTTATCTTCTTTTCTGTTTTCGCGCTTCATCTCTACTTCGACTTTAATCTTCTCCTCACTATGCCAAATGATAACAAAAACACACAAATTCATCCCTTGTAGCGAACCATAATGTTTGCAACACATGTACCAAAACCGCATTGGGCGTGGACATGCGTGCTATTCTTAATTAAGGTACATTTATTGCTTCTCTTTCTCTGGGTTATTACCTCAGTTCGTATTTATCCAATTTAAGTAAGGTCTGCCCCATTTTTAGCTTTATGGTTAATATTTGTGCAATTTATCAGTGTATGTACTATGTATGTATACGTTCCTAAGCTAAAATAACTTGCTATTCTAGGACATTCGAGAACTTATTAAGTCACGTAGTAGTTATATTCAGGTAAGGCTTTCCTTTCATGTATGTGACGGGTAAGCTGGAGCAGTGCGTATTGTACTACTAGCGTAAAGAACATGACTCGTTACCTAAACCAAAATATACCGCGCGGTTTGTCTCCGAAAAGATTTAAGGCCGAGCTTCTCTTTCAATTTTCCTCTTGCTCTTTTTAATTTTTCCTACAAATTGGCGGGATGGAACCTATATTTTTTTTGTCGACTCCGAACGGCATCTGCAAGGCAGATGAATTTTAACTGAAAGGCTTTTCATGGCATAAACACACTCCGTATATTTGCCAAACCACTGCCGAGGGCGACCCCGCTTAGAAAAACTTTTTTCTTAATTTTCAATGTTGCTTTGCCCGGGACTTGAACCTTCGAAGGATGTCACCTCAAAAAATCAATCCTTAGTTATTGGAATCAAGGATCCACTTACTCATAGTCCGTTATACATTTTTTTTTAACTCCTGTTTTTGCTTAACTCCTACATTTCGTCAATTGGCAAACTTATATTTTGTTATTGGGTCCTTGTTTGGTAGACAGCCACAAAAAACTATACGTATACCAAACAAGTAAGGAAGGTTAAGTTCGGGTGTAACCGAACATTACATACTCAGTTGAGAGCTATGGTGACAACATAAGGGAAAATAACCATGTAGGAAAATGAACCGAGGGAAACCCTGGAATGTGTTTGTATGACATGTGTATCAATGAAAGGCATTAAAGAGTATTTTATGAGGGAGTGGGCCATAGTTCTATAGGTGGACGCCATTTAGGGATATCGCCATAAAGGTGGACCAGGGGTGACCCTAGAATTTCTTTGTACAATATGGGTATCAAAAGAAAGGTGTTAGTGAGTATTTTAAAAGTGAGTAATCCTTAGTTCCACCGTGGTGTGATGGTAGCGTGCTCCGCCTACCACACCGTATGCCCTGGGTTCAAACCCCGGGCAAAGCAACATCAAAATTTTAGAAATAAGGTTTTTCAATTATAAAAACATTTTTCTAAGCGGGGTCGCCCCTCGGCAGTGTTTGGCAAGCGCTCCGGGTGTATTTCTGCCATGAAAAGCTCTCAGTGAAAACTCGTCTGCCTTGCAGATGCCGTTCGGAGTCGGCATAAAACATGTAGGTCCCGTCCGGCCAATTTGTAGGGAAATTCAAGAGGAGCACGACGCAAATTGGAAGAGAAGCTCGGCCTTAGATCTCTTCGGAGGTTATCGCGCCTTACATTTATTTATTTTTTTTTTAATCCTTAGTTCCATAGGTGGACGCCGTTTCGAAATATCGCCATAAAGGTGGACCAGGGGTGACTCTAGAATGTGTTTGTACGATATTGGTATCAAATTAAAGGTATTAATGAGGGTTTTAAAAGGGAGTGGTGGTTGTTGTATAGGTGGTCGCATTTTCGAGATATCGCCGTAAAGGTAGACCAGGGGTGACCCTAGAATTTGTTTGTATAATATGGGTATCAAAAGAAAGGTGTTAATGAGTATTTTAAAAGGGAGTAATCCTTAGTTCCATAGGTGGACGCCGTTTCGAGATATCGCCATAAAGGTGGAGCAGGGGTGGCCCTAGAATTTGTTTAGTACAATACGAGTATCAAAATAAAGGTATTAATGAGTATTTTAAAAGGGAGTAATCCATAGTTCCATAGGTGGGCGCCGTTTCGAGATATCGTCATAATGGTGGGCCAGGGGTGACTCTAGAATTCGTTTGTGCAATATGGGTATCAAACGAAAGAAGTTAATGAGTATTTTAAAACGGAGTGGGCCTTAGTTCTATAGGTGGACGCCTTTTCGAGGTATCGCAATAAAGGTGGACCAGGGGTGACTCTAGACTTTGTACGATATGGGTATCAAATGAAAGGTGCTAATGAGTACTTTTAAAAGGGAGTGGGCCCTCGTTCTATAGGTGTTCGCCTTTTCGAGATATCGCCATAAAGGTGGACCAGGGGTAACTTTAGAATATGATTGTACGATATGGGTATCAAATGAAAGGTGTTAATGAATATTTTAAAAGGGCGTGGGGCTTAGTTCTATAGGTGGCCGCTTTTTCGAGATATCGCCATAAAGGTGGACCAGGGGTGACTCTGGAATGAGTTTGTACGATATGGGTATCAAATGAAAGGTATTAATGAGAGTTTTAAAAGAGGGTGGTGTGAAGGTGTTTTCCAGAAATCGACCAAAATGTGGACCAGGGTGACCCAGAACATCATCTGCTGGATACCGCTAATTTATTTATATATGTAATACCTGCCAAGATTTTAAGGGTTTTTTATTTCGCCCTGCAGAACTTTTCATTTTCTTCTACTTAATATGGTAGGTGTTACAACCATTTTATAAAGTTTTTTCTAAAGTTATATTTCGCGTCAATAAAACAATCCAATTACCTTACCATATTTCATCCCTTTTTTCGTATTTGGTATAGAATTATGGCATTTTTAATTTTTCGTAATTTTCGATATCGAAAAAGTGGGCGTGGTCATAGTCGGATTTCGTTCGTTTTTCATACCAAGATAAAGTGAGTTCAAGTAAGTACGTGAACAAAGTTCATTAAAGATATGTCGATTTTTGCTCAAGTTATCGTGTTAACGGCCATGCGGAAGGACAGACGGACGACTGTGTATAAAAACTGGGCGTGGCATCAACCGATTTCTCCCATTTTCACAGAAAACAGTTAACGTCATAAAATCTATGCCCCTACCAAATTTCAAAAGGATTGGTTAATTTTTGTTCGACTTATGGCGTTAAGAGTATCCTAGACAAATTAAATGAAAAAGGGCGGAGCCACGCCCATTTACTTTTCTATTTTGTTGCACCATATCATTACTGGAGTTGAATGTTGACATAATTTACTTATATACTGTAAAGATGTTAAATTTTTTGTTAAAATTTGACTTTCAAAAAAATTTTTTTTAAAAGTGGGCGTGGTCCTTCTCCGATTTTGCTAATTTTTATTAACCGTACATATAGTAATAGGTGTAACGTTCCTGCCAAATTTCATCATGATATCTTCAACGACTGCCAAATTACAGCTTGCAGAACTTCTAAATTACCTTCTTTTAAAAGTGGGCGGTGCCACGCCCGTTGTCCAAAATTTTACTAATTTTCTATTCTGCGTCATAAGTTCAACTAATTTACCAAGTTTCGTCGCTTTAACTGTCTTTTGTAATGAATTACCGCACTTTTTCGGTTTTTCGAAATTTTCGATATCGAAAAAGTGGGCGTGGTTATAGTCCGATATCGTTCATTTTAAATAGTGATCTGAGTTGAGTGCTCAGGAACCTACATACCAAATTTCATCAAGATACCTCAAAATTTACTCAAGTTATCGTGTTAACGGACGGACGGACGGACGGACATGGCTCAATCAAATTTTTTTTCGATCCTGATTATTTTGATATATGGAAGTCTATATCTATCTCGATTTCTTTATATATGTACAACCAACCGTTATCCAATCAAACTTAATATACTCTGTGAGCTCTGCTCAACTGAGTATAAAAACTTGAGGGGGTATGCAGATTATCAGTGATTAGAATAACGGAAACCCTAAATACTTCCCCGAAAAATGCCATTCTACACATTACGCTTGCATACCTAATCGCCAAAAATATCACGTTAACAACTGCAAGAAGGCTTTAGGTCATGGGGTAGCTTGAGTGCAGGCCGTTTGGCCATAGCAGTACCGCGCCATCTAATATCGAACAAGCGGAATATATGGTATCGAAAGAGATATTATTCCAAAATTGAGCGGAAGGGTTGGTGCCAGGATCCAGGAGTAACACAAAATATGGGTCGGGTCTGCTGTTTACTGGGTGAATCCAGAAAGAAGTAGATCCTACAAGCTGCCATATTACTTCAACGTCTTTTAGGCGGAAACTATAGCCGTAAAGAAATCAACAAACATTCTGGAGGAATCGTGAACATATATGTTGGTAGTAAGGCGGCTATTAAGGCAATAACCTCTCACAGTACTTCATGAAAAAGTATTCTAGAATGCAAAGAAGCATTAGAAAAACTTCGACCAGTTCGGACCATATATATTTACTGGGTTTCCGGTCATAAAGGGATAGAAGGTAACGAAGAGTCCGATGAGTTGGCAAGGGATTGTGCAGCACTCGCTGAAGCAACGGTAGACGTCCAAATCCATTTGGGGGAAATCAAAAGGAGACAGTAGTTGCATATGTTCCAACAAGCAAATTTTCTAAGACCATGTGCCACATGATATAAGACACTTAAGTTAGCCCATATCTCTGAAGACAAAAGGCTCATGATGCGCATACAAACTGGACACTGTGAAAAGCCTCGTCAGTAACAGTAGATGTATGATGTGTGAGCTGTACGAAGAAACGATTAAGCACGTTCTGTGTTCATGTCCTGTGCTCGCCAGGCCAAGGCTCCAGCAATAAGGATGGCAGATTTACGACATCTAGACTTAGCAATTTAGTTAGGTCCTAGTAAACGCCTAGTATTTGCCAAGGGGGGGAGTTATTCTCATAAGTTCGATCACCTGATTGGGGTTCTTGCATTTGGTCGTTAAACAAATTCTGGTAATACTGTGAACAAATTCATTCTACGTGCGGCCTTATTGACCGATCAGTTCAGTTCAGGTGTACATTTGTTTGTAGTACACATTTTCGTATCATGTTTTGTTCACGCTTTATTGTTAAATGGAGTGACTTTTAGCAATTTTTTTTAGTTTGGTGACAGTTGCAATAGAAACATGCAAGAAATATTTTGTGGCAACAAAAATTTTATATGGCCTTCTTTGCTTACTTTAACTTGGGCTTACGAAACCAAAGGGATCAAACCAAATAAGTCGAACGTGAAGAAACAAGACAGCGTAAAAAGAAGGCTACAAAGTGGTTAAAATAAATCGGCAGCATTGTTGGCTAAAAACTGTACTCATGTGCATACGACCTCTATTTTACCAGTTCACTAGATTTCGCAGATTTTAAAATCAATGAAGCAGAGAATATAATAATTTTTTTTTTTTTCATTTTACTTTGAAAGTTTACTTTTTTAAAAATTTATTCCGATACAGAAGGGCAGTCCCGAAGGTTTATCTTATTTACTTAAGTGGCGCTTAACCAATTAAACGGTTATGGCCATCCAACGCCAGTCGCTTTTTCTTTGATTTAACTGCGCTGATTGGTCACACAAAAGGAACTTTAATAATTTTTCACCTGGTCCTTCCAGCGGAGTGTGGGCCGCCCTCTTCCTTTTTTTCATAGGCGGGTTCCGATTAAAATACTTTCTTAGTCGTAGCATCATCTTTCATTCGTTTGCAGTTGCCTGCATAAAGCTCGTACAGCTCATCATTTCATCTTCTTCGGTACTCTCCGTCTCCAACGCGTGGATGTCCTTAAATCTTTCGAAGAGCTTTTCTCTCGAAAACTCCCAGATCCGCATCATCTTATGTTGCCCTGGACATGCTTCTGTATCATAAAGCACGACGGTTATGATTAGTGACTTGTAGAGTACGTTTGCCGAGTGAGGACTTCACATTTTAATTGCCTTCTTAGTTCAAATAAGCATTTATTTGGCAAGAGTTATTCTTCGATGGATTTCAAAGCTGATGTTTTTGTTTGTGTTAATGCTGATTCCCAAATAGTCTTTTATTATTTCAAAATTATGGTTGCCAAAAGTAGTTGCTCGACGAGAGCAGGTATTTCCTTTTGTCCTCATTCAGCATCAAAACCCCTTATGTAACTTATCAATTACCCTTAGAATGTCTGTCATCTCTCGACGAAACTTTTCTTCATGACATTTTTATCGGAGTCTTTGCAAACTTACTTCCGGAGGATGGGCCCGTTTATAAAAATATTTGTCTACAATATTTTAGTATTAATTTTCTAGGACCTGGAACCTGATGTCTCCGATATGGTAGGCGAGGCTACCCTACATCCTCAAGACGGCAAGAATTTGTGGAAGATAATAGCTCTTAGATGGACTTATACCGCGATTATTCGACCCATATTGTTGCATGGATTGGTCGTATGCTGGCCAGCTCTAAAGCACGCATCGAAGTACACAGATCCAGTATGATCAGCATAACTCGTGCCCTAAGAAGAATGTCAAGCAAAGCCGGATACCGGGCAGCGGCAACGGCAATCATATAGTTGGATGAAGAGAACCATATAACACCCTAGCATTTTAAATATTTGTAGGTTTTCTTCCTTGAAGCACATACTGCTGCAGCTCTTCTTCATTCAATTCTGAATTAACATTGAACCGATCCCTTCAGCAGGTACCTCAACAAAAACGAAACGGTCATCTTGGCAAGCCTGGCCGTAATGGGATCTTAAGGGATCCCGTCACGTTTATACTCTAAGTAAGAATACAATTTCCACACTTGTAGCAGTACTAACTGAGCTCTGCTTTATTGGTCAGCTTGCAGAAAAAATGGGAGTTCTTTATCGACCAGCCTTGCTTAAGAGCTCCATTTGTGCATAATCTACGCCAGGTCGGAGTAAAGCATTATGGATTTTGAAAAAAAGCAACATGGATTTTTAGGGGCGATTCATGTTCTCTGATATAAAATAAATGCTTAGAATACACTTCCAAACAGAAATCAATGAATCTACTTATGGAGAGCTGGGCCAATAAGCTTTGAGCAGCTTATATTAGCGTACAATATTGATAATGTCCATTATTTGAGCCCTTACCTACGCGTGCTTTCAGTCTCGTTACAGTTAAGAAACCACTACTTAAAGAGCATTGGCCGCACTTAACCTTACTTACCTCATAAGTTCTATCAATTGTTAGAGCCATATGCCATTTCGGCTTTCTTAACATATGTAGAAATAGCGAAACTTTCTATTTTATTTCGGGCTCTCATTTTAACGACATAAATTGTGTAGGATTCTAGCGAAATTCCTTCGTTTTCAAAATATGTTGTTATAGGTCTGGTCAACAGAAAACTTATAAGAACTGAAGTTGCACATATAAGATGGGACAATTTTTTCCCGCTTACATCGAGCAAATTTTTCTTTATTCTAAAGAACCTAACAATGGTCACTTAGTCAACCACGTCATCTTAGCAAGCTACTTCGCTTAATATCATTTCATTAGCTAGTTGTAAATGTCTTTGACAATATCTGAATTAATTCGTTCGCATAACTGCAAACATTTCAAAAAATTCCGGCACAATCGTTGTTCCACATCTTAGTTTAATGCACATTAATATCATTGGCATGGCGAAAATGTAATACTCGCTGAACCTAAACGAAAAGTATGTATATGAACAATGTTGCAGAATGGAATCTTGAAGGCACGGAAAACTAAATTGATAAATATGTTTGTATGTGTGTATATAAGAGCAGGTCTAATTTTTTTCATGAGGAGTACAGCAAAAACGTAATCTACAGATGATTCTAAGAAAAATTGCTGAATGCACCATAGCTCTAAGTCCAATTTCGAGTCCCCCACTTTTGCAAAATATATATTTTGCCATATGAGTGTAGGGTTTGGCCAAAAAATCTTCATAGCTACTGATAGAATTATAGGTAAAATATTATATTGAGCTTACATTAAATGTATTTTACGTTCATTTCAGAAGCTGTATTATTATCTATAGCGTTTTTGAATTTTAGTAGAGATATGAGGCTAAAATTATGAGAAATTAATAAAATGAACTTTTAACTACTATATAATGATAATATATAATTTTTAACAAATGTAAACAAACGTATGAAATTTTTTTTTCTTTACAGCTAAAATAAGTTCAGAATATTTCCAGCAAATTTAACTCAGACAGTTTTTCTTTTTTCGAATTCGTTTTAGTAGAAAAGAATTTTCAAACCTATATATTCAAGTAATAAGCAAAAAACACAGTTTTTATAATTTTAATGTAATTTATTTAAAAACTTATTTTTTTTACTTCGAATTGACCATTTTAACGTATTTTTCAAAAATAAAAGTACTTTTATGTTATTATTTTTTTTGCTATACCCTGCAAAAGTCGTTGGATCATGTGGTCCACTGGAGTACTTACCATTATACTCCACTGTAATGCAGCAATGGACCAGCTCATGTTTCTACACAAACATATTGTAAGCCGATCAGTGCTCGTTTTTAACGATTGTAATCATTACACGATGTTTATTGGACTGTGCGTACTCCATGGATTACTCTGATGTAATGCGGACCTGGAGTATATGGTCCAGTCCTAGGACATCGCAATGTTAATTGGACCATATTTTTTGTATGAATTGTGGTTAATTTTGGAGCATTCGCTTGGTCCATAGCGAGTACTCCATACATGCGTGCATGGGGTACTCGCGATTTTTGCAGGGTACTCCTGATAAAAAAAAATCCATCCATAAAATTTGACCCGCTCTAATGTATATACATATCAACATCCCTTCTTACACATGCATGTGTATGCATATCTACTTAAACGAAAATAAGTAGGTAAATTTTTCTTTATTCACTTTCGTTATGGGCCCTTTCATTGTGGTCGTAACTGTATTTTATTATGTGCAGTATTACTCAACAATAGACTTAAGCAACGAACTTCATTCCAATCAAATGCTCATTGGTTGCAATAGAAATATCTAAGTTTTCATTCACTGCATAATATTTATAATTTTCGACTTAAATTACAACATTGTAACAATGAAATGTGTGAAATATAATGAGAAAATGAGGAGCGAGTCCATTGAAGGAGTAAGTAAGAATTCGAATGTATGTGGAAGAATGTAACTGGACTCATAGGAAAGTAACTGTATGCCTATGCTTTTTATCAGCACATGAATTTATGAACTTGAATAAGAATTGAATGAAGCAAACAATATTAGCTTAGAAACTTAATTGATAATTATTTTAGGCTGAGTAGGTAATTGAGAGGTAATGTGCTTTCTAAGTCAGACGTGTGCATTTTTATGAATGTTTGACAGTGAGCTAGACGAACTTTTTTTTTTAATGGACGTTGTGACAGCGGCTGCCCTCAACTAGTCTCAATGAAACCAGGATAATCCTTTTCAATATGTTTTTATACTCAGCGTGCTTTGCACACAGGGTTTATTAACTATCAAAATCACCAGTATTGAAAAAAAATTTGATTGAGCCATGTCCGTCTGACTGTCCTTTAACACGATAACTTTAATAAATATTGAGACATCTTCACCAAATTTGGTACACGAGCTTACCTGGACCCAGAACAGATCGGTGTTGAAAATTACCGAAATCGGCCAATAACCATGCCCACATTTTATGTATATAACATTTTGGAAAACACAAAAAAACCTGCTTATTTAGTAAATAATACACGTAGAAATTTGAAATTTGACGTGTGGAATGATATTGAGACTTTTGATAAACATTTGAAAAAAAAAACACTTTTAAATGGGCGTGGCACCGCCCACTTGTGATAAAATCAATTTTACAAATATTATTAATCACGGCCACCGTGGTGTGATGGTAGCGTGCTCCGCCTATCACACCGTATGCCCTGGGTTCAACTCCCGGGCAAAGCAACATCAAAATTTTAGAAATAAGATTTTTCAATTAGAAGAAAATTTTTCTAAGCGGGGTCGCCCCTCGGCAGTGTCTGGCAAGCGCTCCGATTGTATTTCTGCCATGAAAAGCTCTCAGTGAAAACTCATCTGCCTTGCAGATGCCGTTCGGAGTCGGCATAAAACATGTAGGTCCCGTCCGGCCAATTTGTAGGGAAAAATCAAGAGGAGCACGACACAAATTGGAAGAGAAGCTCGGCCTTAGATCTCTTCGGAGGTTATCGCGCCTTACATTTATTTTTTATTTTTTATTAATCATAAATCAAAAATCGTTAACCCTATCGTAACAAAATTCGGAAGAGAGGTTGCCTTTAATATAAGGAATGCTTTGAAGAAAAATTGACGAAATCGGTTAAGGACCACGCCCACTTTTATACAATAGATTTTTAAAAAGGTCGTGGACGAATAAAATATGTTATATCTTTCAAAAAATAGCTTTATAGCAATGGTATTTCATTTCCCAAGTGGATTTATAATAATAGATAGGAAAAACTTCAAAAAAAAAAAAAAAAATGGGCGTGACACCGCCCCTTTTATGACTAAGCAATTTTATATGTTTCGGGAGCCATAACTCGAAAAAAATTAACATTTCGCAATTGAAATAGTGTTCACATATTTTGCTTATAGCGGAAAATATTTCTAGTAAAAGTGGACGTGATCGGTTAAATATCACGGCCACTTAGATATAAAACAAGTCTAAAAGGGTCGTAGACTAGAATAATAAGCTATAACTTAGCAAAAAATAGTTTTGAATCAATGATATTTCACTTACTAAGTTTTACTATAAGAGGAAATGGGGAGATATTTTTCTTTTAAACGGGCGGTGCCACGTGTTATATCGAAAAGTAATTTATCTGAAATGAAATGTACAATTGAAGCTCACGCTGATTATATAATGTTCGGTTACACCCGAAGTTAGACACCTTTACTTGTTTTTTTTTTTTTGAAATTGTTACTTTTTGATATATTATATATATAATTTTTTTGTCGAGTCGTTGATGGGCAGCAATTTGTCGAGCGTCGAGATCTAAAACTACTCAGCTACAGAACAAGTATCATCAGCTGAGTATAATAATTTAACAAATATACAAGAAATTATTTTTGTATTGATTTAAGCCTGTCTGCATGAACTCGATAGAAAACGTTCGAGATGATCGAGCCGTTTTCTAATAGAGAGATAAAAAAGCTTTAGTAACATTAGGATTCTTTAACTCTTTTGACCACCGCTTAAGAAAAGCAAAAACATTCTTGACTTTATTAATTGCAGAACTAATATGAAGGTTGAAACTCAGTTTGGACTCCCAAGTCAACAAAGTTATTTCCAATGTCTAGACTATAATTTAATTTCTTCGAGAAAAACACATAAATTCTCTTTTTTTTAAATTTCGCGGCATATAATTTACGTTGCACCAACTAACTAAGTTTTTTAAATCCGTTTAAAGTAAATAACAATCTTTAATCGACGAGTAGGACTTAAAAATATTTATAACGTCTGGATACATTAAGACTCTGTTGTATTAGCAATATTGTTTATGAAGAGCAAGAACAGAATTGGACTAAGGCGGCTGCTATGCGGAACACCAGAGGAACACCGTCTATGGTGACGGAATATGAGTTTTTAAAAATTACTTTTTGAATACGATCACTGAGATGGGAAGGTATCCAATGGGTTAAACCGGGTTGAAATCTAAGCTGACCATGCTTGTAAACAAGTAGAGAATGGCATACTTTGTCAAATGCTTTACTGAGATCCGTGCATATTACATCGTTGTGAAGATTTTGTTGGAAATCTTCAGAAACGTGAGTTGTGAGCTGCAGAAAATTGATGGATCTGAAAGCTTAAAAGCTCTAGACTTCGCTTGACAGGTCATGTTATGTGCAGGGATACAAAATTCCGGTAAAGAAAGTATTCGCACCCGCTCCGAGCAGAGGAACGGGGGGAAATCTTTTGAATTGGGATAAAAAAGTAGAGGAAAGTTGATACTCATTGGTACTCGCGATTGATGCCCGTTATCGTTAAAAAGGCTGGCCTTGTTAACAGGCCATTAAGCGACAACTAATAATTTGAATTTGTGATAGATGTATATTAGACTGGGTCGATTTATTAACCGATATCGCGCCATCGATAGGATTTGGGCTCAGGAAAAAAATTTCCACTACGCATACCCAAAAAAATAATTTTAATTTTTTTGAAATTTTTCGACTTTGATTTGTAAGATTTTTTTCATGACCTACTAAACAAATTTTCATACTTATCCCTGTTTGACCCAAAAATGTCCACTAAAAACGTTGGCGATAGAACTTTTTTGAAAAAAAAAGATTTTTTTAGTCAAAAAAATGAAATTTCGCAGGCTCGAAAATTATTTTTTTGGGTATGCGTAGTGGAACTTTTTTTTTGAGCCCAAATTCTATCCAAACATGGATGGCGCGATATCGGTTAACTTTCTTCCATACAAATCGACCCGGATTAATATACATACTTTCTACAAAATTCAAATAAAATAGCTACAAATATATTTTAGAACATCAAATATACTAAATTTGAATTAATGCTGCTATTGACTGTTGTTAATGATAAAACAGAGCTACATAAAAATGCGACAATAATTATAAAACTTTAACGACTCAGAGAAACTAAAAGCAAGACATAAATGCAACCTATTTTTTGTATTTATTTCTTTATTCGCGATATTTTGGGCAAAAAATTCCTTTTTTAGCTAAAAGTGCATGTAACAATTTAAACAAAAGGGGAAAAAATGCCATTACAACTATTCCTATGCTCTTCTTGAAAGCAATCTCAATGTTTAGTTGATTTTGGCAACAATAGTGGTTCAATAAAGGTGCGTTATATAACTGTTAACGGCGTTGAGCACAAAAAAGGAACATTTTACTCATAAAGGCCAACAACAGCAAGTGAAAGACAAATTTAATGCAATTAACTTGAACAAACAAAGTTTACCATATGCGAATTTGTAACAACAACTATCATGTGCAATTAGATACAAAATGTACATAATTTTTATACACAAAGTTATGTAAGCCATATGCCTAGGGTGAAAGCAATGAAATTGAAATATATGAAGCAATTGCCAATCATTTACGCCCAACAATGCAACCGGCTATGTTTATAATAAACCTGGTAAAATCATCAACTGGTATGATTCAAGATTAAAAAGCTTATTAAACGAACATACCCTGAAAATACATATGTGAATGAAAAGATGAGGAGGAGAGGGTTAAGAGTGTAGCGAATTTGGAAATTCTTGATTATTCTGCTCTACGTATATCTGAAGAATCGAGTAAATAACGAAAATGTTCAGTATAGTAAAAGATTATTTATTTACACTACTTTGGTAGTAGTACCTCACATTTCGATCACTCGCGTACTTCACTTATGGATTGCTAACATCAAACTGATTTACCATCGCTTGCACTACACTGCTTTTATACTCTCTTTCATCTCTTTCTCTCAGGGTCTAGACTTTTCGCGTACAGTCATCCCGAATAGATGCTTGTTTGTTACTGGTTTCTGTACCTCTTATTGGCTTTGGCTACATACATGTATAACTGTAGTTAATGTAAGGCCATGGGCGCATTTTATTGCAATCTACATGTGTGTGAAATATCCTCTTCGCTCCCTGCAAAAAATGCGATTAGTCTAGGATGCATCCGGGATGAGTCCAAAGGAGTATGCGACCAATGCCAGTTTTGATCTCTGATCTCTTGAGTTGAACTGCTCCCTTTTGTTTGGGCATGCCCTATGAAGAGACTAATAGTAGCCATTTATAGCCGAAAGGGATCGATAGGAGCAATCCCCATTGTACCCACATGGGAACATACGGATACTGTTTTCCGAGCTGCCCTTTGACTTGCCGGTAGGCCCTTTACGATAAACGTTGCTAGATAAGTTTCCGCCCAGAAAAAGTAGAACTTAGTATCAGGTCCGGTAGTAGATATTTCGTCCCTTTCGTCCTTAGTGTCGGGTCGGAACCTTGCACAATTTTCCCAAAAGAGTAGATACATAAATTGTAGGTTCTTGGATACAATTTCCTTTCGCTTCCAATCCGGACAAGTTTATGTTATTATTCCTTGCTGTGTTAGCGCGCCGTAGAAAAAGGAGGCGGTCGGGAATCAAAGGGTCCTATTGCGCAACTCTTTTTGAGGGTTTCCAGCGTTATTAACAGCTGATCTAACCTAATTATCAAGCTCGCCTTTCCGTTGTGAATACGGTTCATTTAGCCGGCGATGCTCTGGCAAGCTCAAGCTACTCAGAGAAGTAGGGAGTTTAATAACCTTGAATATTGAGTTGGATTAGTACATTAATTCTGTAATTTTCTGGAACGTACTAGATTAGTATCCGACAAAGGACCATCAACATCTATAAAACGGTCAAAAGCCTTCGGGTAGTCTCTTTATTGCTACAAGAAGAAGGCGAGGAAGAGAAGGCGGTCATGGGAATTTGCCTTCCCGTTTTTAGGTCATCTATTAAAGTTAGAAACAATGACAATGATCCTCTGTTAGTTTCAAAAAGCATTTCTGATTAGGCGTATTAAAGCTATTTGTCTAGAGTAGCTCTAGCAGAGCTCCTTGTGGAGTGGAAACAGCTTTAAACACTTTCTATGGGTTCTTTGTGAAACCTGCTTGTTAGATGATGTGTTGGAATAACCCCATTATTTCGGTTGAGAATACCAGCTTGCTAGAAAATTTTACTAATTGGTTATCTAACTGCTCACTTATACTATGCATAGTTTGTGCTGGAATATTGCTTTTGTTATTGCTGCCACTAAATTGATGATGATATTTTTTGTTCCACTTTCGGGAAAGTGTGCGTAAAGCGGCCAACAGCTTAAGCAATTATGTATAAACGCTAAACCAGTAAAAATTACCAAAAGTGGCCACTCAGCTTCGTGAACAATGGAACGTTAATATTTGTTTATTAATTAGTGTAACGCATAAACTAAAATAAAATAAATAACACAGCATGAAGTGGACCAATATCGACATTTATTCTTGTATAATGAGCACTCTCTACTCGAATGGACTCGACTCCCACATCGCAACGTTAAAACTTCCGCAGCTGTCCATACCAATAGAAAGGGGTGTACGAGAGCGAGATGAACTGGTTGTGCCGTAGGTGCGCGAAGTATTTAGGGCAAGAAGGTGTCGAATAATGTTACTACGGTGGGATGATGATGGTCTATAAGAGCAAAGGATTTCTAGATTAGCAAAAAAAATAGAAGCGGTCAAGGTCCGTTGAACTGGCTTGTCTGTGAGCACCTTACAGGGACTGAATAAGCCCGTAGTATTGACCTTGGTCCGTAGTACATAGATAAATGTTCGGTATTGCAAGGGGATCGCTCATTGGTTCATTACGTTCTTATTTCATTCACAACACCTTATACAATCCGACTTCCCCGATGAATTCTAGAAGTTCTCTTGGATTGAGGAATATAATATGGGAATTCTAGGAATGGGTTTCCCACAGCTGCAGCGAGATAACGTATCAGCGAAGCTAGGGCGGAGATAGGGCATGGGCTATGGTAGTTTTTCATTGGCAGTGCGTGCTTATTTGAATGCTTCTTCCGGCGGTAGATGAGTCTTTCCGAGAAGCAGCTGCCTGCAACAAAATTTAGAAAAATAGTGTATTAAAAGCATTTCTATGCCCACCTAAGCAACGATCCAGTTTCACTTGGCTAATCGACGGAGCAAAAATGTACAAAGACGTAATCTCCGCTTAACTGATAATTGGTATCGATCCTTCCTCCTCCTGCCGAATACGGAACAGAATAGGGTCATTGTGGGGCCTGATCTGGCTATTGGGCTTTTATATGCTGCAATTTGTTAATATGTTCATGATCTAGGCAGCCACATATTTAGAGTCAAATACCATATTGACAGCCAAACAGCAATTGAGGCAATAATCTCGCATAGCACAGCATTTAAAACTGTGTTAGAGTGTAAGAAATCCCTGGAAAGAATCGGGGCGGGGAAAAGCATACATTTATATTGGGTCTCAGAGCTATAGGAATATATTGGAAAGCAAAAGCGGATGAACTAGCTAAAAAGGCCGCATCCCCTTAAGCTTGCTTCGTAGACGTCCCAATAACATTGGGAGAGATTAAGAGAAGACTAGAGATGCACATGATCAACCAAGCGGGAAAGGCGTGTGTACAAACGCGGGGCTGTAAAGTGTCGAAGATTATGTGTACGTCTTACTATCTTAGATTAACAAAGTTACTTCTATCATTCAAAAGGGAGCACTGTAGACTCATGGCGGGTATTCTAACTTGTCACTGCCTTCTGGCTACACAAGCCTTTAAATTAGGCTTGGCCAGTGGTAGCAAATGTAGCAAGTGCGGGTTGAGGGAGGAAACAATCGAACACGATTTGCGCTTGTGCCCTGCTCATGACAGACTAAGACTCCAGCTATTAGGAGTGATAAAGCTGTCAGACCTAGAGACAGCAAAAAGCATAGCTCCTAGAAAGCTGTTAGTGTTCGCTAAGAGCAAGCAGTTGTTTTATAACATAGGGTCTGATTTTTGATATGGGTTTTCAGCTTGGTCGCTAAAACACACTTCTGGTAACACTACGGACTCAATAAGTCTATGAGAGGTCTTCATGGACCAGCCAGTTCAATCTAACCTACCCGTATTGGACGCTATTGATTTCCGGGGGTGAGCATAACTTCAAAAAATAAATTTTTTTAGCTAGCTTCCTTTAGATCTGGCATACGTTTTACCGTAATTTCCTTAGTTTTGTTTTAGGTTTTTATAACGAAGCTACTAATAATGATTCCTCAAAATAACAAGCTGCTAATAAGCACGGCGCCGCATCAAATCATACAACGATTTCTAGAAAACCAACTTCAGTTTTTTTTTTTATTTCTGCCATCTTCCATTTTTAGCCTCATTAGTCAAAGAAGCCCAATCTCATTTGTATACTGAAGGTTTTGCGGCTTTTTGACTATTTAAATTAAATGTTTACACACAACAAATTTTGTTTGTGCATTAAGTGAAAATCACGTGACATTTGTAGGTTGTGGCGTCGACACTACCGTAAATGAGCCTCATCATCACTATCGTCAGTGTTGTCAACACTTCTTTCTTTCGTCTTTGCAAGCCAACTTTGTTTGTGTTTCTGTTGTTATTGTTGTTTTGTACTCTGCTTCTCTTCAATGTAACATTTAATTATGTGCACCGCCCGCGATCAGACAAGAAAGTCAGTTTCACCTTTTGCAATTGTAATAGTTCGACGTTCTCGTTCTTACTTACATACATACAAAAACAAAAATTAAGTAAAGGACATCAAAACAATGCTGTGAACATTTTGAAAAACATGCAGGCCTCCCAGTGCGGCGGCAGCAACAGGGCAGCATTATGCCAATTGCGGCTTCTGATTCACTACAAGTAAACGAAATGACAGACAAATGAAAACCAATAGTCGTTGTCTAGCTCTAGTTGATAGAGGCGAGTAGCAGTTACTCAGTTGGTTGGTTCTTTCATCAGTCACTTTTGCGATTTGGAGCATTTCGTGTTTTCGTTTGTGGTGCGCAATGGGTCGTGATTGTCACCTTTTACAAAAACAACACCAACCAACGATTACAACTGTGAGCACTTTTTGTTAATTTTTTGCGAACCAAATACAACAATTCGACTGTTGATTTAAATGTGTTAAATTTTTTTTGTTTCCTTCTGTTTTAGCAAACAGAAATACACTAAAGATGCTCCTAACGGCTTTAGTCGCATGCAGCATTGAAAGGGATTGTGCGGTATTAGAATTTCTCAACCATTTCTTATACCATGCAGCTTTGTCGTAGGTTATTAATGAATCCAAGCTAGATCAGAAAATTTAGGAAAAGGTATGGGCCTCGGAGGTAGTCGCAAGTTAAGTGAGCCAAAAATGGGCACCCAGTGCGAGCTTCAGAAAAGTCATACCCTCGAGGCAGGAGTGGCGAGAGAAAACAATATAGGGCAGTGGTTGGTTAACTTGTTCACGCTTGGGTTAAAGTTGGACGGGAAACTTGGAGTGGTTTCTCTGTCGGGAGCTCAAGTTTAAGTTGCCTGATCACTGCAGCGTCTTCCAAGCGGAAGTTTCCGTAATTAAGGAGGCTTTGCATGGAATGCTGTAAAGTGTTACTACGGCTAAAGGACTCAACATCCAACCCGATAGCCACGCTGCTATTAAAGCGCTAAATTTAAGTGTGGGGCGAAGCCTGACCTCACTTGCAGTTGCGTCGAATTTTTTTAATATTAACTTCATATGGGTTCCGGCACAAAGCATAACACCTGGCAGCTATAACGCAGATATTCTAGCATACATTGGTCCAACTAAATCGAGTAAAGATGGCAGTAGGTAATAATTAGCACTCTTCAGTACCCTGGCCAACTGTGGTCTGCTCCTCTATAGATGGGTCTTGAGTCAGCTAAGCAAATTCTGGGCAGATACTATATTTTGCAATATAATAAGATCATTTTCACTGGAAGTGAATGGCAAGCGGTTTGCTGAAATTATTAGGTTCACCAAGGCTCATCTATCATTGAGGATATGGGTGTGACGGGTCACAGTATAATGGGAATCCGTTCGGTACGTCTGCTGCAGTTGCGTGGAAAATGACGAGATGGAATCATTAAAATACTCCATCCTTGACTGTCCAGCTTTTTCCAGAGTAGGCGAAAGTATTTTGATTTAAGCTCACTAGGATCACCGAATACTTATCCAGGGTCGAGATTGGTCTTATTCTCAACACCATCATTGTCGCGAAACAGTTCTGTTTAGTTATAGTTCACATCACCGTTATGTTATGTGGTATCACGACGGACCTTCTTGTTGTCTACGTGGGCTTCCCCTGTCGGGGAGGCTACCACTCAGCCTAACCTAACCTAAATCTCCAAAATAAGTAAAAGGATGCGATAGACGGGCTGTTACCTAACAGTTAACCTAACAGTCAGCAGGTGGGTGGCCGACCATGGTCGGTGGGGCGGAAGCCGCTCGCTGTGGAATCGAGCTACTTTTACAAAAAAATATTATCTCTGGCCATTACAGCCCGGATCTCTAAGACCAAGACCAATACGGACTTTGGAGCGCCCTTTGCCGCACGCGCTCCGGTCACCTAAACAAGAGCTGGGCTGACGCCATCCTTTTCCAGATGCCGACACTTCTTAAGAGCTCGTGGCGCTAAGTGATCACCGAAACGACTAGGGTTCATATTGCCCAGCTTTCGCGAACACAAAGCATAAATAAATTGGTATGGAAGCATGCCGATTACCAAATCAAATATGGAGGGTCGATTTTTAAAATCTCTCAGTTGGTTAGTTTGGTATCACAATGGACGGTCCAAAGTGATCAAGATGGCTATTGCGAGCAGTTAAGACAGCGACCACCCAACTTATCCCAAGTCTAAGCTATCGACAAATGTTCTAAAGACTATGATTTCGTGTTTCGTGTTGGATCCCAAAACGTCCAAGCCTCCTTACTAGAGGGTACCTGGCTGAAATGCTTACGAATATGCTTTTACGACTTTAAATTCAGAGCGAGCAAGGAAGGAGGTCATACAGTCGAAAAAATTTGCCTCCACGGTGCAAGATCTACCAACGGGATGAGGTTTCTGTTGCTGTTGCAGTTGCAGTAAAGACGCTCCCCGAAGGTTTTTGGTAGTTTTATCGACGTTTGTGGTCCTTTCCGGATATAGATCATGTACGCTACCTTTATTCCATGAGGAACTTGAGTTAGACAGGGCCTCACCTGTCAAATATGTGTATGATGCACATTCATATTTGTAACAGGATTCCCTCATAGCTAAGGTTGACAATTGGATTACGAAAGCTGTGGAGTAATTGAGCTTGGAATTGCGCTTACCTACTCATTGAATCCCGCAGTAGGTTGATCGCCAGTGTCGCCACCGGTTTCCAGCATTAAAATATCTATCAACCTAATTGGCTCGAACTTGATCCAAACTAATTGACTGTTTGCTGATCGAACGCGTGACCAAATTGTTCACGTCATGATCGGCGGTACTATCGCAACAATGTCTTTCACTGCACACTCTACGATGCTCTTAATATCGACCTGAACCATTACTTTGTGGAAGCCAAGAGATGCTCATAGCTCTATACAACAAGGCGCGCAGTGATTTAAGAAAATTGTATTGCAAGAAAACGTTAACAAAGCCAAGGGCTCACGAGTTCTCCTATCGCCTTACTCCCCTACTGTCTCTTCGACTTAATGCTACGTACTGATAAAAAGGCTTCGAGTATTCCCATAGTAGGCATGCCTGGCTTAGTATGTGACTAAAATCCACAGACCTAAAGATCTTTCTAAAAAAAAGTTTTCGAAACAGTGGGGCTTGCTCCAAAAGTTCTTAGTACGGGAGTGAACCGGATTCATATCCGGCAAGGGACTGCTCATAGCCGCAATATTCTTTTAAACTGGGTGGAGTGTTTTTGCGGTTACCTTAGCAGGCAACGTAAAAAAAATGCCATCTCACTACGTTCCAACGATGTGGACCTACTAGAGTATCAGCAACCACCGACACAGGGCGAGGTGTATGTAAGATTTATAGTGCGCAAGGGGGGAAGAGAGATCCCCACTTATAAAACAGAGTGGATAGTTGCACAGAGTGGCCTTTCTGTGGGTGAAGTTGGCTTGGTCTGCATGGACTTCAGCTATAGCATAATATTCCAAAAAAAACGCACTACTGGGTATATGATATTTGGTTCCATCCACAGTTAGACTTTTGTATTCGACTTTTTTTTTAACTCCTAGCACCAAATTTGCATAACATCGTTTAGCTTTGTCTGCTCGTGGTTTGTGACTGTTGGTACAAGACACATTTTGTTTTCCTAAGCGTACTCTTCTAATTGTCTGTACGATTTGCACATTTGTGGTTGCGCTCTATTTTGTCAAAAACCTTTCTAGCAAGCCTATGTATGATGGGAGCGCTGGACTATGAAAAGATTTTTAATTGAAAGAAAATAACACAAAACAAAATAAACTGCGCCTTACTTTGAACCAACGTGACCTCGGCATATTTTGGTAGCCACATTGCTATATTAGTAAATTCAAAAAACCGCAACACGTTGTCAAGCTTCTAAAACATTACACCCGAAATCCCGTTAAATGAAAAAATGGTGATATTACTTGTATATGACTTTGTTTCCCTTCCCTGTGTTTAAGTTTGAGACCCTAGTCAGAAGTTTCCCGTAAGTGTTAGTCAATCGTATCGTCTTCTTCTACAGTTGCAAACAGCCATCACACATTCATATAAAACCCACGCACTGCCAAGTCGATCTTGTTCAAACATTTTCTAAACGAACATAAAGTCTATGAGCTATAAGCGCTGACCATCGGCCTGTGTGAAATCAAAAAATAAAAGAATCATCTAAGTAAATTTACATTGGCAAACTAAGTAATTGACATTTGTATATCATTAATGAAGCTCCATGCGCGAAAATTTTATGTTATTACAGTTTACTTATACAGTTTACTTGTACGGTGGTTGGTCATACTTATAATGACTATCATCTATACGTTGCCGGCGAAGCGCACTATTGAAGAAAACTTCTTTTAGTTAGTTCATCTAGTAAGTATCGGAAAGCTTCGAGGTAGACATCCAAAGCTCAGTGGGCGGTTAATATGAGAAGAAATGTCGGAATATTAGCTAAGAAGAACAAAACATAATTAAGCAAGCATGACAAAGGCCCTGAATTTACTACGTTTGAGAGGAAACTATTTCAGCTCTTTACGTTGACCGTTTTTGCTTTACAAAGGCGTGTACCTATCTTAACTACCAGTGGCCCGAACCAATATGGACATTGGAAGAGGAACTTAGCCTAGTGTCGTTCACGACTTGATCGATTAGGTTTCGTGTTCTTCATTCAGAAGACACGCAAGTAGTTTGATGTATATTTTTATTCTGAAACTTGGTACTGCAGAAAATCATATTTCGAGCAGTAGCGAGATCAATCAGCATGAACCCGCTTAGAGATATTACATTGTGGAGGCAAAATTTACGGATTGTATGGGCAAAGACTCCTTCCATGCCTACACTGGCTTTAAAGTTAGCCAGCATGATTTTTAAATAATAGCGGGTTCAGTCGTTCTATGCCTTTTCTATTTTCTCATGGATGAATTTCTTATCAGCGACACTCTCGTTAACAGCCGTTTCTTATTACAAAAACAACACCTAGGCTCCGCATTGCATGTCCGTTCTTATGGCCACTGTAGAGCACTTCCTGTTATCCTTCCGCCTTGCCTCCTTCGTCTTGTGTGGCAGGGATGCCGGCCTTTATCTTGACGAGGGCATCAACCAACTGAAACAGCCGGGCATCGGCACTTTCTTTTAAAAGAGTTCGAACATTCTAAGTAAATCCTATCTGCGAGCTATGGGCCTGTAGAATTCACCTGCGGTAGGTATACGGATCGTAAAAGGAGATCATAATTCAACGTAGGAAATGTCTGTCATCTTATTAGTTACCTTTACAACATAGAAAATTTACGCCATCGTATTAGTAACGCTTGTAAATAAGTCTAACCAATCCTAGAGTTGTGTTTGCTTGGAAGGGAGCAAATGGTGGAAGCTTGGGTAGACTCCATATCATACTAAGGTAAGACCTTGTTATCGAAATACCCGATCAAAAACTGATTTGGTACCAATGATTCGTCTACGAAGATTGAGGTCAGGCAATATGGAGTCGATAGTTGAATCATTGATCATGCATTTAGATCATCCGGAGCTGGTTGTTTTTATATTTTTCTGGCAAATTTTTTCACGTAGCAGATCGAGAACCTAGCGCACAACCCCAAATAGAATACCATTCCCTTATTATACCACACAAATTACAGGCAGACACCAGTCCAAATTTTAAAATATGCAATAATAAGCAACACCGGGTGGAAATAACACTCCCCAATTACTTTATATAGTGTTATCGGGTGTACCTTGTTATCTGGCCAAGACACAATCCTGTAATACAAAATGTGTGTAGGTATGATTCGGTTGTTTTCGGATCATGTAACTCTAGGTTTTTTTATTATAAGCTAGCAGACCTGTCAGATGTTGGTCTATCTGCATAGTTTTTAAGAAGTTTTTACCTTTTATTCTCCCTTTCCCTTTTCCCCATTTTCCTTATCCTTTTATTCCCACCTCCCTCTGCCTTCCTCTTTAACTGCATCTCTTTCTCTCTCTCCGACTTTTCCACACTTCTTTTCCTCTCTATACGCAATCTCTCTATCTGCATCTAACTATATATCCTATCTCTCCTTCCCTATTTTATGATCTCTCTAGTTCTTTTTATTTTTCTTCATCCTTTATTCCCAGTCCCAGTCCCAGCGCAATCCAAATTTCAGTCCCAGTCCTCACCACAGCCCCAGTCCCAGTCGACTCAAAGTAAGTTTGCTCGCACAGTTGACAGCGAACAACATACGCACTGCCTTTTATGAAAAAAATTTTACTTTTGTTCTAACAATTTTGCTCATATTAGAAAGGAATTATGTATCGCTTCCCAAGGCAGCTGTTTCTATGTACCGGAGCGCCTCGGGATTTTTCCCGACCAAGGGATGTCATTTCGGCCGGCGACCTCCGTGGTGTGATAGAAGCAAGCTCCGCCTACCACACCGAAGATCGCGGGTTCACGCCACGGGCAAAGCAACATCAAAATTTTAGAAACACATTTTTTCAATTAGAAGAATTTAATTTTTTGCATCCCTCCCACCCAGGAATCATATATTTTTTTATGCATAACGAAGGTAAATATTTCAAAATTTTACTGCAAAGAGGAAATATTGAAATCGAACCATTCGTTTTGAATTTATGGCAGTGTAAACAAAAAAATTATGGGTTTTTACTACTTGTTGGGAATTTTCCACGCCCCTATAATATAAACTTTCAAATTACTCGTATACTGAAAATGTCCATGTCACGTAGCTAAACTTTTAATTAAAAAAAAAAAAATTTTAAAGTCGGACGATTCTGTCTGAAGTGAGGGGCGTTCAAAGAAATTTAGCGACGTTTTTTATAAGATTTAGAGATACATAGATATAAACTATTTTCAGTTTTGGATGAAAACCTCTTCACTCTTACCTTATGACGCTGTCTAAATATTTATGCAAATCCGTCTTAACATATTCCAAATAATCTAAGAATTAATTTGTTTGTTGGCTACCAGTTTCACCAAAGCCTAGAACCGGTTCATTTTATTTTGCAAACGATTAACCTAATCAACGTCAATTAAAGGTTAAATCTTAAACAGTTTTGCAAATAAGTTTAAAAATATTATAATTTTATGCCTTTAATGCCATATGCAAAAAAATTTTATAGCTGCTAAATATTATTGTGTGATCACATAATCGAATTATTTTTGACTACTAAATTTTATGTGTGTTGATTTAATTTAAATTTATTTTACTGAACTTCTTTTTTGAAAGATTTGCCGCACTCTAATTTGCATAAACATTTTGACCATTTAATATTGAACATATTTTTTGTTGTTAATCGAATATTTATTCTTTGTAATAAAATTATATGATTGTCTGTGATTGTGTGTATTTTATTGGTTATAATTTACGCTTGTGGCTCATCAAATGACAGCCTTACTTGTACGGATATTAATTTTGATTGATTAAGAAATAAAGGATGGCTTTATGCTATGGTTATCTTATCTATTATAGATCCAAACTCGTGTACATCTGCAGGATAGTATAACCATATGTGAGTGTTCATATGAGCCTGTTTATCAGTTTATGTTCTAACATATTGTAACGAATTTACTGCAATTCCGTTTATTCCAAATCGTCTACTAACGTTCGAATCGCTAAACTGTTAAATAAATAACTCCAATATTGAATAATGAAAAAATGGCGTTTATTACAGTACTTCACAATAACACTTTTACTTCGCAACTAATAGCTTGCTTAAACCAAACTGATTGACGTGCCTCTACTGTTGCTGCCTTTTATTCTCTGTGGTTTCTCATTCGCATAGTTCTAGGCGCTTCCAGAATTTACTTAGTTGCTGCTATAAAATTATAACTACAGATGCACGGGTATAGCTTCTCATATACGCGTGTATATGTGAGTGACACTTCCACAGATAATTGCCTACTTTTGGGAGCATCTGAGATAAGATATATGCATGTGTTTTTGCGTCGCTTCTCCGCTGCTCGTATGGACATATGGGTAGACATAATGATTGGTTTGTTGATGTGCATACGAGTCACTGCTTAGTATCGGCTTAGAGATGATAATACCCCTTAGTGTTGCTAGTATTCGTCACAATATATATGTGTGCTATATCCCCCTGCGGATTTTATTTGGCCTGTGGACCTCTTATATTATTACTACCAAAATGGCAATGCACACGATACTCCGTTTGCCGAAAGAAAGCATTTATTTCGCCAAAATTGGACATTATTCACTGTTTTTTTTTTTCATCACTATTGATCAAAGCTTACCAGTTCCTACAGATATCGTACAATTCTCGAGAAACTCCTCACACTTATTGGTCGTATGCTCTACAAGACATGTTACTTCCAAATTTAGCTATGTACCTTATTTTGAGGTCTTGCGTGTTATGCTGTCACACAAGCTTTGTTGAAGTTTATGAACTGCCTACGCTTCGAGGTTTCTAAATCTACTCCTCGACCTGGCACATGAATTAGAGGTTATCGCCACCAGGTCACCAGTCAACGACGTTTTTATGATCTGCGCTGACGATGGAGCTATTTATCGAACTTTGGTAGTTTAAACCATAACTTACCATTCACCGCGCTCTTCCACGTTCTTCTACAAGATCCTTTCCTCTAATATCGGCTTTTAACGCGAGGTTTATACTATCTTAGCCGTGAGTATCGTCTTGAGTTTGAGCTGATCTCCGACAACAGTACTAGATATCTCTGAGTTCAAAGTCGACATACTTTGTTTTTTCAACTCTAAATCCGCAGTCGGGATCAAATAGATTGTATTGCATGGTACATTGTTAGGTGAAATTGTAACAGCCCCATTGCCTTTCTCACTATATTTCTTAAAGATATTGTAGCTATCGAAAGTTTGTATACCTTCGATTCGTCTGCTATGTCTTCTTATAAAATTATTTCTCTCTGATACCTTCTCAAATAAACCGTTGCAATTTAACTGCAATAGCTTTAAGTACGACGGGAAAAGGTCATCACTCAGAGACGGATGAGACCGTCTTAAAGGTCGTGTGTGCTATCACAACCCTCGTACCAGTTTAGCCAATTTTGTTGGCTGCGTTGCTCTATAGCACGGCGAGACAAAACCATCCATCAAAAGATTTCCGTTATTATGTCTTCGACATCAATGGAATGGCATTGGCCAACATGTGGGGCACGCACACCAAGGAATGTGGAGCTAAGTGTCACATTTGTCCATACGTAGCCGAATGACGGACTTCAATCAAATTTTTAAAGAAATGCAATTGAATTGTATTTTTTTTTTTTTTTGAACATTTTGGAACTACTTAGAAACTATATCATGAACATTGCGGAATTACTTCGGGAACACTTCGCGACTGTTTTAAAAACATTTTCGAAACTATTTCGACGCAATTTAAGGACAATCTAGGAATACTTTCTAGAATATTCTCGGGACTATTTCGGGAACAATTTAAGCATCACTTCGAAATTATTTAAAGATTATTTCGAGACTATTTCGGAACTATTTTAGGACAGTTCGCATGAGGTCTATTTATGGAGTCATTTCGGGAAAACTTCAGGATCATTCAAAACTATTTCGGGACAATTTTAGGTATTATTTTATCATAATTTTACCCTGATTTATTCCTGTAACTATTCCGGATTGTATCCAAAATAGTCTCGATAATATCTAGGAGCTGTCCGGAAATAATACCTAGAATAAGCCTCAAGAAATCCTGAAATAATTTGAAACTTGTCCTGAAGTAGTCTCGAGCTACCTCTGAATATAGACCCGAAGTTATCCTAAAATGGTTTCGAAATTATCCCAAAATAATCCCGGGTGATCCTGAGATTGTTTCGGTTGCACCCCAAACAGTCATGATTCCGAAAATAATCACGAAGTGATCCTAAAACAGTCTAAAAATGGTTTCGAAATAGTCTCGAAATTATTCTCAAACTGTCCGCAAGTGACCCTGAAAGTTTTCAAAGTCGTCCAGAAATAATCTTGAAATGATATCAAAATATAATCCAAGAAATTCTATAACCGTTCCCATATGGTTCGAAAAAGTATCGAAATGATCTCAAGATAATTGTAAGTGATTTTGCGATTGTTCCAAGTTGGTCCGGAAATAGTCTACAAATGCTTCCGAAAATAGTCCCAAATAATACTAAAACAGACCCAAAATGGTTTCAAAATAGTTTAAAAATAGTCCTTAAATGGTCATAAAGTGATCCTTAAAGCTTTTCAAACCTCATCATCATCATTATCTGGCGCTTAACAGCAAGAGAGATTGTGGCCGTTTGGTAACAAGTCATACCAGATATCCCTATTTGGCGATAACTGACGCCAATTGGGAGCACCAACGGAGGCCAAGTCTTCCTCCTCCTTAGTCTTCCTTCGTAGTGGAGGCCTCCCTCTTCCCCAGCTTCCAAACTGCAGTGCTGACTCAAGCACTTTCTTGAACAGAGCCTCTTCGCAAATTCGCATAACATGACCTAACCAACGAAGCCTTTGGTTTTTTATTCGCTGCAGTATCGTCATATCTGAGTAAAGTTAATACAGCTCATTATTATACTCAATTCTATATCCGCCGTCGCCATCATGCACAGGACCATAAATCTTCCGGAGAAATCAGAGAGCCATCACATCTTCTCTAGACACCGTCCATGACTCCGAGGCATACATCAGGACAAGAATGACACTCTTTTTGCTGCAAATGCTAGTCTTGAAAATGATTCCGAAAATAGTCCCAAGTGATTTAATAACATTTACTGAATGATTTCGAAACAGCTTCAAAATTATCCTAACATAACCCCGAAATTGTGCTGAAATTGATCCAATCAGGTTTTGAAATAGTCTCAAAATGATTCGGAAAATAATCCAAAAGCAAATCGAAAAAAACGTCGAATCCCTGTTTCAATGTATGAATCGATATTTCCTCAAAGAAAAAATTATAAAATCCGTTTTTACTGCTTTTTTTTTTATACCGCACTTTAACGGATAAGGTTATCAGTTTCGCTTCTATCCACTCTTAATACAAATACCGCTTTTCCTGCCGACCGCTCATATATTGTTACTTGTATGTTCATACACATAGGTAATAATATACTCAAAATCGGTTCATCAACGAATCTTGTCTTATTCTAAAGATAAAAAACCTTTGAAGTAGGCAAGTAACAGGAACGGGAGATAATCAATCGATCAATCGGCTTTCATAAAAGGAGGTACATGGGCGATCAATTAAGAGCAAATATATTATAAGGAAATAACTAAGATATTTTATTTGATTAGATGCTTTGATACGCTTTGTTAAATTTGATGAGCACAAATGAGGCGATAGGCCTGACACAGGATAATTTATCACAGCTGAATTACCAAGCTGCGATTTGGCACCTAAAGAGTATTGTGCTATGATTTACTAATTAACTTTTATTTTTTTTATATTAAGTGTACACTAACACCAACAATGCGTTATTTATTTATTTACAAATGTATTGAAGGAGTAAAATTATAATTATGTATGTATGTAGCTTACACCTAGCAGGTAATACCAATGCCGAAATTTTAATATTCTCTCCCTTGAAATATTAAAAAATATTTTGAATCATTTTTAGAAGTTTAGGAGTAAGATTTACATAATGATCTCTTGAACATCCTAAGTTATTTTATTCAACAAGCTAATAGCTGTGTTTTTTTACATGTATATACATATACACTTTGAACTGCTAAGTGCCTACCTTTATATACACTTATGAAATTGTTGCGCAAAAATAAGTTCTGCTGGATTTCAGATGACATTATACTGAGTTGCAGCTGAAATGTGTATCTGCATTTTATCTCTACACTATCCTCCAATTTTATGATCGGAAAGTGTGTGCGTCTACGATTCATCGCAACCGCTTCAGCTATATTTAGATTATACCCCATTCAGCATTTAGGTGATTAAATTTTGAACTTCCCTACATTTCAATACAATTTGATTACTCTTTCTGACAAAATAATGAGTTATCATACAACTGTAAGAAATAATCAAATATGAATACTTTTGATGATGAAAAACTAAAAAGCATTTTTCGATCACTTTTTGGAATCATTTTTGTAGTCTTTGATGATCATATTTTAATATTTCATAAAAACCAACAAAAAGAATAATCAAATATGCTTACCTTTGATCATCAAAACCTGGATATAGTTTTTCAATCACATCTTGGAATCATATTTGAATCAAATGTGTTTACTTTAGATGATCAAAATTTTTAATAATTTTTCATTCAGCTTTCTGAATCTTTTCTGACAATCTTTGCTGACTAATGAATTTATGAATAATGAATTTTGTACTTGTTAAAATTTTACTTTTGATTGAAGATCTTATTTTTTCGCATACACACATTTTTTCAATCATGAAGTTCAGAAAAAAATATATTAAAATTATATTCTTCAACACAAGAAATGATGTATATACTGCTCCTAACAAAAGATGCCCCCAACCATTTCTCCACCTTCAGCTTCCCATAAAATACAAATCCAACCATTAGACAATACAAAGGTTGTGAACTATTTGAACTAATCAGGTAAGTGAAACTTTCTTGACATATGTACCTGGATATGGCTTCAACAAACCGTACCATATCGTATTTTAAGATGTTGACGATCATAGCTGTTGTCGGATGTTGTAGTCGCAGGTCTATATTGGCCTAGTTTGTTTGCGAATTACCTTTGGTTCAAATAGCTCACTCCCGCGCGCTTTCTTCCCCTAATGAAATAAGATTAGCATGTAGGTTCTTATTTTGTATGAGATATGAAGAATAAATGCATGATAAATCTCAACCCAAATGATTGAAATATGTTCACGAATATGATCAGAAAATGACTGTGAAAAGCATTCAAATATTACGCAAAAACAATTAAAGCCCAATTTTATGATATCAGATATGAATAAAGATCCTTTCGGAATATGAATCATAAACGATTATTCAAGAATAATCACATTTATGGTACATTTTTCTCCCGACGATACGTTAATTTTCGAACAGAAAATGCTTTTAAATTTTAACGTTTTTAATCATCTTGGGGTATGATATTTGAATATTTTTTAATGAAAATTTACTTACTTACTCCCCCTCCTCCATTTTCTTGTCCATTTTGCACTCCTCTCTCTGCTTTCACATACACACTTTTAAATGTACTCCCAAAGTTAAGTAACGCTACCGAATGCTATGTATGTTTGTATGTGACGCATAATATTATGCTGTGAATGTCCCACTTCAAAGAAGTTTGCTCGCACAGTTCACAACGAACAATCATATAAGCAAGGAATCAAGCATTTTTTGTTTTTGATGCAGAACGAAGTTAAATATTTCAAAGTTTTATTGTATGAAGAAATATTCCAATCAATCCATCCGTTTTGAATTTCTAGCTGTATAAAAAAATTGTATTGTTCTTTTACTGCGTTTTGGCAACGTATCTCTATCTTCGTCTCACTCTATCTTTTCTCAGTTTGCTTCTCCTTCCCTTTTTCCCTTCTCTCATGTTCTTCTCATTCTACTTCATCCCTTATTGCCGGTCCCAGAGGGTGGTATCTATTTTGTTCCAGTCCCATTCCGAGTCCCAGTCCCACTCCGTGTCTCAGCCCCGTCCTAGTCCTGATCCCAGTCCCAATCCGTCTCTGGTCTACTTCCCGGAAAAAAGGATCGTAAATTCTAATATAGGCAAACTTATATACCAAGTTTCAGGAAAATCGAAGAGTACGTATGTAAGTAGGCATGTGGGTATTATTAATTTATGTCTTTATTTCGGCTTCTTATGCATATTTATCAGTATTGCCACGTTGATGCTACTTAATCGAATATCACAATGAAGATTACTTTAAAGCTCTCAGCAACAGCTTTCATTTGATATCTATATTGTGTAAACACTGTCTAGGGGTACCCGGGTCCACGTTTTGGCCTATATCTGGAGACCCTAGTCACCCAGGGGTATGAAAAATTCACCGTATTAAAGTGCTCATAAAAACCTTCTATTTGATAGCCATAGCCGTACAAACACATCCCAGGATTACCTTAGCATAAAAAATATATTGAAGAATTAAATTTCCTTAGTGCACAAATATTAACATATACATGCAAAAATACCAAAAAATAAAACTTTTGTTTAAGAATTTTAAGGAAATGTTCAATATTTTTAACGAAATAATATTTTTCAAGAGATGTTTGCATTCTTAACCATTTATGTTGCATTAACTTGGCAAAAACGCATAAATATGTATCTACATACATATGTCAAGCTGATATGATATGAAAATACATACATACATATAAATGTATTCCCGAAGTTAAAAACCGCAGCGAATGCTACATACATATGTGTCGCCTGCCTCACTCAAAAGCAATTTGCGCGCACAATTGACACCGAACAACCACACACATGAATTTTTTGGTAAAAATGCTACTTTTGTTTAAACAATTTGGCTGATATAAGAAAGGAATCAAGTATTTTGTTTTTTTTTTTTTTTTGATGCTGAACGAAGGTAACTATTTCAAAGTTTTACTGAAAAGTATAATTTTTTAAATCCATCCATCCGTTTATGAGTTATGGCTGTATAAACAAAAATTTTATGATTTTTACTACATTTTGGCAATTTGCCACGCCCCTATAACATATACCTTCAAATTATATTAACTGTACCATCTCACGTAGCTAAGATTTCAAATGCAAAAAACCGTTTGAAAATCGGAGCTTTCTGTGTGAAGTTATGTGCATACATAGCATTTGGTGACTGTATTTTATAAGATTTATAGATTATGTATTATATTATATTATATTATTACTATATCTAATATATAAAATTCTTCTGTCACGGTTTTTGAGGCTGAACTCCTCCGAAACGGCTGAACCGATTCTCATGAAATTTTGTGAGCATATTGGGTAGGTATGAGAATCGGCCAACGTCTACCTCTTGTTTCGCTACGTGTCTAGGGTCTTGAGATCAAAACGTGGACCTGGGTACCCCTAGAATGTGTTTATACAATATGGATGTCAAATGAAAGCTGTTGATCAGTGCTATATTACAGTATAATTTTCATACAACTGGGAGGCTAGGGTCTCGAGATATAGCCCAAAACGTGGACCCGGGTACCCCTAAAATGTGTTTATACAATATGGATAACAAATGAAAGCTGTTGATGAGTGATTTAGTAGAGGATAATTTTCATACCCCTGAGTGACTAGGGTCTCGAGATATAGGCAAAACGTGGGCCCGTGAACGCCTATACAATGGTTTTACATTGTGGGTATCAAATTGAAGCTGTTGATGAGTATAGGGTAGTTTTCATACCTATTGGTGACTAGGGCCTCGAGATATAGGCCAAAACGTGGATCAGGGTAACACTAGGATATGTTTTTATATTATGGGTATCAAATTGAAGCTGTTGATGTGTTCTTTGGTACAGAGTAAGTTTTATACCGCTGGATGACTAGGGTCTCGAGATGTAGGCCAAAACGTGGAACTGGATACACCTAGAATGTGTTTTTACATTATGGGTATCAAATTGAAGCTGTTGGTGTATGCTTTAGTACAGAGTAAGTTGTAAACCGCTGAGTGACCAGGGTCTCAAGATATATGCGAAAACATGGACCCGGATACCCCTAGAATGTGTGTGTATTATAAATATCAAATTAAAGCTGTTGCTGAGAGCTTTAAAGTTCATTGTGATATTTGATTTAGTCGCATCAGCCTGGCAAGAGTGATAGATATGCATGCGAAGCCGAAATAAAGACAAGAATTAATAATACCCACATACCTACTTACATACGTCCTATTCGATTTGCCTGAAATTTCGTATATAAATTTGTTTATATTAGTATTTACGATGCTTTTTTCCGGAAAGTAAACCAGAGACGGACTGGGATTAGGACTAGGACTGGGACTGAGACTGAGACTCGGGGTGGGTCTTGGACTGAGACTCGGAATGGGACTGGAACAAAATACATACCACCCTCTGGGACTGGCAATAAAAGATGAAGAGGAGGAGAAAAACTTGAGAGAAGAGAAGAAAAAGAAGGAGACTGAGAAAGAGATAGAATGAGACGAAGATGGAGATGAAGCGAAAAAGACGGAGGGAGGAGTGAATAAAAAGATTAGGAAAAAGTGTAGAGGGTTAGGGCAGAGTTAGACGGAGAAAGCTTATTAAAATATATGCAGATAGGCCAAATTTAGGGCAGAACAACGTCTGCCTGGTCTGCTAGTTATATTATATTATTATTATATTATATTATTATATATTATATTATTATTATTATAAATAGATAGATGACAAACAGAGGTGCATGTCTCCGCTAAGTGATTATATGCGCCTTTTTTTACCCGCAAATATAGATGTATATACAAAAAAAAAAAAACATGGATATTATAACTGTATTCCACATAATAATTTCCAACAAATGAGCAACATTACTAAGCTATGTGTGTACATCGATTTCTAAGTGCCGTTATAATTATTAAATAGTAAAAATATTTTCAGGTTAACACAATCGAACTTAATTCAAAACCATTTACTGATTTGCCAATAGCTTCCCCGTGCTCAACCAAAGTATTTTTTTTATAATGCTGCACTTGGTGCAAGCGTAACGAATGGGAAACATTTCAATAGTAAAAAAATCTAAATTAAAGTATGAATGTAAAGCAAAATAGAATTACAAACGTACGTCAAAATGCATGCGGCGATTTAATTAGCAAACCAACTGTTCCTGTAAGACAACATCATCCATAGAAACAAAAACAATGCAAAATAAATCGAAACAATTAACGGCGGCAAGAAGAAGTGGGGGCCAATCAAGTGGCAGCACGAAAAGCGTATTTAATCATTAAATTTTAAAAGTTTTAAATATTAAACTAAATTGAAAGCGTTTAAGAAATCTTGTAGCACTTACTGGCTTTATAAATACACATTAATTATTTTTAAGCAAGATTTACTGAAATATTTAGAAAATGCGTACCAGAGAAAGCTTAAGTATACCGAATTACTTAATGGCATAACATTAACTTTGAATTTTGTAACTTTGAAAATTGAAGTGTATACTCCAATGCCGCATAGCAACCTATCAACGGATAGCGGAGGGAACAGAGAAATAGATAGAAGTGTAGAGTGTGGAAAAGGGAGCCCAAGAAGTAGGCAAGTTGGATTATAAAAGATGTGAGAAAGTCGATGAGAAAGGGAGGAGTGAGCGGTGAAATGTTCTTGAAATTCTTTAAGCACAACATCTACCGATGACTACAAAAGAACTATAGGAACAAAAGACTTAAGAAACGAACTTGAAAATATAATAAAACGAATGTGATTAAGTTCTGCTGATGCATGTGATTCTTAGTCGATATGTCGAAATTTTCGATCATTTAAGACTTGCTCTTTCATTTTCGAATATTTGGAATCGGATCTATCTATAACAATTTTCGGTCAGCGTAAATTCTTGGTGTGTTCCCTGCAAGCATTTTTATTTTAATTTAATTTGATGTTGATCACTCATAATAATTTTTGAGTTTTTTGATGTGTAATTGTGAGTCCACCGGTATGGAGGAATGTTAAAGCTAACGCGTAACCAGTTGACCGAACACGTGCTTCACTTTTTACGGGTAATACATAAATGAGTTAATGTGAGTACAGTCATATACCAAAGCAGTTAATGGAGATACCCGAAATCAGAACAAAACAAGTAAGAGCGTCTAAGGTCGGGTGTAACCGAACATTATATACGCAGGGTGAGTTCTAGTTGTGCAATTAATTTCACATGAATTACTTTTTCGAATTTTGTTACAAGGGATTTATTTTGTTTTGTTTTTTGAGGCTCTAGAATATGTTATCACTTAATCGAAATAGGGGCATGGCACCGCCAATTAAAAAAAAAAAAAGCTCTCCAAATTTCCTCTTACATAAAACTTGATAAGTGAAATATCATTCACACAAAAGTATTTTTCGCTAAGAAAGAGCTTATTATTCTAGTCTACGACCCTTTTAAACTTGTTTTATATCTTAGTTGCCGTGGTCTTTAACCGATCCCATCCAGTTTTACTAGAAACATTTTCTGCTATAAGTAAAATATGTGCACCCAATCTTATTACGATCTGTTAATTTTATTCGAGTTGTGGCTCCCGAAACATAGAAAATTGCTGGTTATAAAATGGGCGGCGCTACGTCCAAGAGTTTAAATTTTTTTCTTTTTCTTGTGAGTGAATTCCACTTGAGAAGCGAAACACAATTAATATTAAGCTCTTTTTGCAAAGATATGGTATATGTTATTCATCCACGATCTTTTTAAAAGTCTTTTATATAAAGGTGGGCGTGTTCCTTAACCAATTTCGTTAAATTTTCCTCGAAGCATTCCTTATAGTAAAGGCAATCTCCCTATCGAATTTTGTTATGATAGGTTTAATGGTTTTTATTTATGGTTAATAATATTTAAAAAATTGATTTTATCACAAGTGGGCGGTGCCACGCCCCTTAAAAAAATTTCAAATTTTTATGAGTCTACACATCGACATTCTAGGTGTATTATTTACTAAATAATCAGGGATTTGCGTTTTCCGAAATGTTATATGTATAAAAAGTGGGCGTGGTTACCATCCGATTTCGCTCGTTACCAAACTTAATATGCTCTGTGTGCAAAGCACGCTGAGTATAAAAATTGGAAAATAAATACAAGAAAACGGATAAGAAAAATATATGTATAGGTATATATATAGGTATTATTTTGCTATAGGCTTTGGAATAAGTTTGGGATCATTTCGATACCTTGTCGTAATGTTTTTCAAAACGACTTGGCACATTTTCAGAAAAATTAGAGAATATTCCTGGAGGACTGTGAACCATTTCTAGACTAACTTCGGTACTATTTCGGGACTAGCTTTGGAGTCAGTAAGATTTTGCAACTGTTTTCAGGATTATTTCGGAACTTATTTATTGCGGATATTTTTAAGATGATTGGTACAATTTTCAGAACCGATTAGTTGTCACTGCGAAATCATTTAAGTATTGTTTTCGAAATCCATATGAGACTATTTCAATATGGTTATGAAGTGTTTCAACATACCGGGACTATTTTAGTATAATTTTGGCGGTATTACGGACCGTTTCGGCACTATTTCGTAATTTTTTTCAATACGATTCGGTTTTTTTGGAGCATTATAGACCACTTCGGGATTATTTACGTACCATTTCGGAATTGTTTTTGTTATAAATTCATGACTAGTTCAGAATTATAAACAGATATTTTGGGATGATTTTGGAACCATTTCAGCATTATTTTTTGTATCATTTCGGTATTGTTTTCAGAATAGCTTTGGGATTATTTCTTAACTGTTTTGGGTGCATTTGGTACTATTTCAGGATGATCTAAGTACGGTTTTTTTTTCGGAATTATTCTGAAACCATTTCAGAACTAGTTCATTAAGGATGTTTTCGAGATGATTTGCGTATTATACCGGTATTATTCTTTTTATAATTTCGTGAGTGATATCGGTATTGCTTCCGGGATCATTTCGTCCATTTGATACAGTTTTCGCACTATTTTCGGAATCAAATTGAAGTTATTTGAGGTTAATTAGCGAATATTTCTGTATGATTAAGGGAACTGTTTTCGGAATAATTTTGAACCTAATTCAGCATGATATCGGTACTATTTGAGAATGGTTTTTGTTACAATTTCGAGATTATTTCGGGATCATAAAGGCCTATTACAGAATTATTTGGGAACCACTTCAGGACTGTTTTCGTTATCGTCTCGGACTCATGTGAGAATAATTTCGAGAGAATTCAGTTTAAAAACCATTTTGTGGTACTTTCGGAATAATGTGGAACTATATGAAGATCATTTAGGTTTAATTTCGATACTGTATTCGGAATTAATTTGGAATACCTTCAGTATTTTGGGACCGATTCAGGCTATTATAGATTGATTAAGGAATATTTTCGAATGATTCAGGCATTATTTCGGCATTGCTTTCAGTATCATTATCATCATTATTTCAATACGATTTCAGAATTTTTTTCGGATTATCTTAAATTGTTCACTCTAGGAACACATCGAATTCATTGAGTAACTCACCTTTGCTTTACGGCATATCGAAACATAGCTTTATGTTTTGTATGATCGCAAATGTCACTCAACCTAACCTAACTTTAAATTAAAAACAAGTAAGGAAGGCTAAGTTCGGGTGTAACCGAACAGTACATACTCAGTTGACAGCTTTGGAGACAAAATAAGGGAATATCACCATGTAGGAAAATGAACCTAGGGTAAACCTGGAATGTGTTTGTATGACATGGGTATCAAATGGAAGGTATTAAAGAGAATTGTAAAAGGGAGTGGCCATAGTTTTATAGGTGGACGCCATTTCGGGATATGGCCATAAAGGTGCACCAGGGGTCACTCTAGAATGTGTTTGTACGATATGGGAATCAAATGGAAGGTGATAATGAGTATTTTAAAAGGGAGTGGGCCTTAGTTCGATAGGTGATGCCTTTTTGAGATATCGCCATAAAGGTGGACCAGGGATGACTCTATACTGTGTTTGCGATATGGGTATCAAATGAAAGGTGGTAATGAGTATTTAAAAAGGGAGTCATCCTTAGTTCAGCAGGTAGACGCGTTTTTGAGATATCGCCCTAAAGGTGGACTAGGGGTGACCCTAAAATGCCTTAGTAAGATATGGGTATCAAATGAAGGTTGGTAATGATTATTTAAAAGGGAGTGGGCCTTAGTTCTATAGGTTGACGCCTTTTCGAGATATCGCCATAAAGGTGGACTAGGAGTGACTCTAGAGTGTGTTTGTACGATATGGGAATCAAATGAAAGGTATTAATGAGTAATTTAAAAGGGAGTGGCCCTTATTTGTATAAGTGAAGGCGTTTTCGAGATATCGAACAAAATGTGGACCAGGGTGACCCAGAACATCATCTATCGGGTACCGCTAATTTATTTTCATATATCATACCACGAGCAGTATGCCTGCCATGATTCCAAGGGCTTTCGATTTCGCCATGCAGAACTTTTTCATTTTCTTCTACTTAATATGGTAGGTGTCACACCCATTTTACAAAGTTTTTTTCTAAAGTTATATTTTGCGTCAATAAACCAATCCAGTTATCATGTTCGATCCCTGTTTTCTTATTTGATATAGAATCATTGGATTTTTATCATTTTTTGTAATTTTCGATATCGAAAAATTGGGTGTGGTTATAGTCCGATGTCGTTCATTTTAAATAGTGATCTGAGATGAGTATCCAGGAACTTACATACCAAATTTCATCAAGATACCTCAAAATTTACTCAATTTATCGTGTTTACGGACGGACGGATGGAAGGACATGTCTAAATAAAATCTTTTTTCGTCCAGATCATTTTGATATATAGAAGTCTATATCTATCTCTGTTAGCTTATGCCGTTACAGGGTACCGTTATGCGAACAAAATTAATATACTCTGTGAGCTCTGCTTAGCTGAGTATAAAAAAATGCATTGTTTTTTTTTTGTATGACTACAAAACACTGACCGACATTCTTTAATGTTTTTCCAATTGAAGTAACAACAAATCATATAGGCATATACTTCCTTCACTTACAAGAAGAATTCTGCGCAAATGAGAACAATAAAGCCATTCAACAATGAAAACACCAATGCGAATTGCTCCACAATCAATTACCACTCGCCATCAGCAAAATAGCGGCAAATGTGTGGAACGTCGACCACCTGTCGCCGTGTCGTTTTCGGTCGTGTTACAGACAGAGAGATAACCAAGTTTATGGTGTTGCGCATATTGGTAAGCATGTGTTAACAACGTTTACACGTTCAATTGAGCAGCGACCACAATCGAAGAGCAGCAGCAGCAACCGATGGAATTTTCTTTTTTGGAAGCTGCAACACACACAAATTTGATCGTATCTGCGTCACCAAAACGGTGGCATGGCAATGTGGTGCAATAATATACGAATATAGAGGACAAAAAGCAGCCGCCTACATTTCCTTTCGCTACCTCTTGCAAACCCATTGACAAGTGGGAAACGGTGCTCAGATTTAATGCTTCTGTTGCACTCAATATTATACTGTACTTTGTGTTCCCTTCTAGCGTTACCGCCTTCTTCATCATGCCTCTTCATGGCGGGTGCAAACACAATTTTGAGTTCACTGAAAGCGTCAATTATGGGTATAATTTATGATGCCCACCGTTGCTCTCAGCAATAATAATATAAAAGCGTGGAACGGCTTGTTGAATTATGGTGCAAAAATGGTGTAGTGTTGGGTGGTGGTGGTGGTGCTGCGCTTACTGGTGTTGGTCGTTTGAGCCTTGCGGCATCCGCAGCAATTTTGATGGCTACCGACTTTGCAACCTCATTTCATTCGTTTCCGATTGCCTTATTATTGAAGTTATCAAATTTCCGCCAATCTGTGTTGGCTTGCTTTTCAACTGTCTGTGCTTCGTTCGCGCGTTGAATGTATTTCGAATAGTGGGGGAGTCCCATTTTGTCCATATTTGTAAGCGACGCTTTTGAGGTAATTTTAAGCTAACGGCTTTAGCGAAAAGTCGAAAAAATCATTGAAATTTTGCGTTTTATTAGCTGTTGTATTGCTTATTGCCAGAGCTTCAAAATAAGTGTTAAATAAAGCAATAAAACTTTTGACTTCTCACTGAGAGAAGTTCCTATTAGACAAATGTTCACTAGGTAGGGCAGGGATCGAGATAAGTACAGATATTGAGAAAATCTATGTAGAATAGAGCGAATCTCGTGATCGATTTTTAAGTAACTTCTTTCAAGCCTTACACTTAGCACATCGTAACTGTGCAACAAAAGGAAAAAATACGCTAGGTGGCTCACATACCGATATAATGGATACATGTTTATGAATCATTTTAAGTAACTTCTAAGTGAGTTGAAACTTGAAACTTTACACTTGGTTCAGGGCACCGCGCACATGTAATTTAAGGGGAAAAATGTCCGCTAGATTGAGACGCGAGGTTAGGTTAGGTTGAACTAGCCGGTTCATGAGAACCTCACATAGACTGATTGAGTTTTAACGACTTCCTACATCTGCTATCACTGACCAAGCCTAATTTAAAGGCACGTGACGCCAGAAAGCAGTGTCCAGTCAGAATACCCGTGATGAGTCTACAGTCCTATCTTTTTAATGATAGAAGCAACTGTGTTAGTCTAAGGTTGTAAGACCTACATATAATCTTCAACACTTTACAGTCCCGCGCTTGAACCCACGCCTTTCCCGCTTGGTCGATCATGAGCACCTCTCTCCTTCGCTTAATCTCGCCCAATCTAATTGGGACGTCTACGGATAAAGCTTCAAGGGATGCGCTCTATTTAGCTAGTTCGTCCGCTTTTTCATTCCCATTTATCCCCAAGTGCCCTGCGACCCAATATAGATGTATGCTTCTCCCTATCCCGATTCTCTCCAGAGACTGCTTACACTCTAACACGCATTTAGATGCTGTGCTATGCGAGATTATTGCCTTAATTGCTGCTTTACTGTCAATATAAAAGTTAACGCTGTTGCAGCATAAGCTATTATCTTCCAGGGTTTCTGCTGCTTTGGTTACGGCTAATATTTCCGCTTGGAAAATGCTACAGTAGTCCGGCAGCCTGTAAGATCTGCTTATTTCCGGATCAGTGCAGTATACCGCAGACCCTACTACTTCTACTACTTTGGAACCACCGGTGTACACATGTATCCACTCGCCCGCCATTTGCGCACACTTGCGCCAACCGTCCACCTCTATTGTGGCCTTAATATCTCCCTCGAAGCGCAGATAGGGAATCAGGTAGTCTGTTTGTCTTGTGATTGATGACGCTATACTACTATGGCCATATGGTCGGCGCTCAAGCTGCCCCGAAGCACCCAGCCTGGTTACGGTCATTAATGCTTTGTTCTTTGCTACCAGGTCTACAGGAAGAACATGCAGAATGGCATACAGTACAGCCGTCGGGGTTGTTTTCAGGGCACCCGTAATGCTAAGCATCGATAGTCTGCATACCCCCTCAAATTTTTGGGGTATGTTGTTTTTTGTGTGACTTTCCACCAAACAAGTACTCCATAGTATATAATAGGGCTTACAATCGCTGTAAAAACCCAATGATAAAGAGAGGGCGATAGCCCCCACGTAGACTCCAGCATCCTTTTACATGCTTAGAGTACCGTTGAGGCCCTCTTGACCCTCTCCTCCACTTTGAGCTTCCATGACAGCTTTCTGTCTAGGATGATTCCTAGATATTTTGCTCAAGGTTTCTCCTGTAAGGTCACCCCTCCTAACTTAGGCCTGGTCCAATTGGGGACCTTGTACCTCTTTGTAAATAAGATCATATCCGTCTTCTCCGCATTAACTTTCAACCCGACATTTGATGCCCAGGTATGAATATCCCGAAGCGCTCGATCCATCGAAGAACTAATCGTTGGAAGGCACTTTGCACTTATGACAATTGCAACGTCATCTGCGTAAGCCGTCAGTTTTACGGGTCCCTCATCGAATTGCCTGAGCAGTTGGTTGATGAACAGCGTCCACTGCAGAGGTGATAGCACCCCCCCCTGCGGCGTGGCCCTGCCCACTGATTTCGCGGCCTCGTACAATCCCCATTGTGATGTAATCTTTCTGCAATTTAACATGCAGCCGATCCATCTGATTACGGCAGGATGTACTTTAGTGTAATTCACACCATCCATATTCAACCATTTTGCAACATTATTGAAAGCCCCGGCAATTTCCAAGAAGACTCCTAGAGCATACTCCTCATATTCCAGGGATTTCTCTATGCTTATTACCACCCTATGCAATGCGGTGTTTACCGACTTGCCTTTGGTGTACACATGCTGTGTTGTGGAGAGCAACTTTTCATCCACGTTGGACTTTATGTACACATTTGTCAGCCTCTCAAAGGTTTTGAGCAGAGATAATGTTAAGCTAATGGGTCTATAGTCTTTGGGATACACGTGACCGATCTTCCCGCATTTTGGTGGAAAGGCTACACGAGCAGTTCTCCAAGAGTGCGGTACATGATTCAGTCTTATGCACCAATCGAATATTATTTTAAGCCATTCCACGACCGCCCCACTTGAGACTTGTAGCATGGCCGGGAATATACCATCTGGTCTCGGCGATTTAAACTTAGAAAACGTCTTCACTGTCCACTCGATCTTGGTATCGGTCACCAAGGCCGGCACTACTAGCTCCGTGATCGAAGTGTGAGTGATGTCTGCTGGCTCCTCTAAACCGTCTCCCGGTGGGAAATGTGTATCGAGAAGCACCTCAGGGGATTCGTTACTATTACGTGACCATTCCCCGTTCTCTTTCTTTATTAGTCCCTGGACTATGTTTCCCTTTGCTAGGACTTTTTTCAACCGCGCTATTTCGCTGGAGCACTCTATGTCCGCACAGAAACTTTTCCATGAGTTTATCTTTGCCCTGGTAATTTAATGCTTGTAGATTCTCAGTAGATCCCTGTACTCGTCCCGACATGCTTAACATTTATTTTAACTGTCTCATTAGAAGACTCAGATCATTGCTCCACCATGGCGGCTTTGCTTTTCCTCTGAATCTTTTTAGAGGGCAAGCTTTGTTATACGCAGTCATAAGCGTCCTTGTTAGGAATTCATTCGTCTCCTCCAGTTCCTCTACATTAGCAACTTCTTTGCGTTGTCCCAGTTTTGTTACTATATGTTTCTGGAATTTAGTCCAGTTCGTTGACCTATGGTTTCTAAAGGTTCCTCCCTTCTCTACCCTCTTTAGGGGGATGCTGAAGCTGATATACGCACGGACGGAGAAGGATGGTCTATCAAGAACCATCCAATCATACCTTGATATATCACGCTCGGAGCTCAATGTGATATCCAGAACATTGCTGGATGTTGGACCAATGTATGTAGGGACATTTCTCCGGTTGTCTATCTGCAAATTAGTTTGCAGGATGTAACAAAATAGAGATTCGCCTCTCTCGTTCTTACCTGCTCCTCCCCACGCATTGTGGTGCGCATTTTCTTCTGCGCCTATGACCAACCACCCTTTGCGCCCTTCTTCCTGTACTAGCCTTTTGCACTCCATTGGTGGAACCTCCGCAGCAATGGCCATGTAGCAGGACGCCAGGATAAATAACTGCTTATTCTTTTGCTCAACGGCCACCACTACGAGATCCTCAGTGGTGTAATTAGGCAGCATATATGAATGTAGCTGTTTCCTTATCATTACTGCAGCCCGCACCCGTCCTTCTTTTGCGCGTAGTAAACGCCAAACCCGCGCGCGCTAAGTCCAGAAACCTTTCCTCCCGATGAGAGCCACGGCTCCTGGATCAGCGCCACGTCAAACGATCCCTCCTCAAGGGTTAGGAGGATTTTGCTCGACGCCACTTTACTGTGTTGGAGGTTTATCTGTAGGACTCGCAGCACCTTCAGGCTGTTTGTCCCCCCACAGAAACTTCATCTTGACGTCGTTGTCCTCCCCTTGCCCTTTTGGTTTAGGGTATTCGAGGCCCCCTTCAGCCTCACGCGACTGTTGTGCCGGGTGTTCCTCTGTGCGAGTCACAGCACCATTTAGCGGTTGGTCCTCTTCTAGCACGTTCTTGGTGACGTCGGGCACCTCCACCTGTCTTTTTCCCTTAGGCTTTTGAGGTCCTTTTCGACTTCGCCCACCTCTAGCGTGTTAGGGTTTTTATCCTCGGGACTTCTTTTCCTGAGTCGCATGTAAAGTTTGCCAGTATCAAAGGACATTTTACCAAACTGCGTGTACAAAATATCCTCCGCCTGCTTGTTTATTTGGAAGATGTAGAACTGAGCATCCTCGGTAGGCCGAGATACAGTAAGTACCTTCCAATCCTGTGTCGGTATGTTCGGATTCTGATCCTGCAGAAGTCTCAGTGATCATCCGACTTCATCAGGCATGGTATCCATACCTTAACTTTTGGTACCGTGGGGTTTTGCGCTTTATCCACCACCTCAAACCGCGCGTTCGTGCTTTGTCTTTGGAGGTTTGGAACCACTTCCTCCAGCCACCGCAAGCTCGCGATGTTGTCGCACCCTATCATCTTCACACCATTATACCATCCCCCCGAATAAAAGTTTGGAAGGGGCTTACTTAGTTGTTCCCGCATCATCTTAAGCATTAAGCTAATAAGCTCCGTTTCCACAGATCTCCACCTTTCAATAATCATTTGTCCGAAAGTACTGCTACGATCAACCAGCGCCACAGTCAGTGACTGCTTTGCCACATCACTTATCTTCTCGGGAAAAGCAGGAGGCTTAGTGTTATCATTCTTTGGCACGTCCGAGAAAGCCGGAGTCTTAGAGTTAACTCCCTTTAGCGCCTCCGAGAAAGCCGGAGTCTTAGCGTTATCTCCCTTTGGCTTATCTCCTACTTCCGTAGTTGGAACTTCCATCTGACTCGCAGCTTTTGAGGTAGTTGCTACCTCGCTATTGGAGCCCATCTCGTTTGCAGTTTTGGGCCTACTTGTCTTGTCTATGCGACTGCCCTGCCTCGCGGCTCTAGGACTGGGACCTTTCTGCCTCTTGAAAGCAGGCTTGTCACCTTCCGCCGAACGGTGCCTCTTCATTCTGCCATTCGACGCTTCTTCCTCCTCGTACCGGTTTCAGAACCGAAGGTATATCGCAGAAAACCTTTTGGACTGCCTTCGACCTACTTCTTCCGCTTCATGTGCCTATTCTAAGCGCTCGATCTCCACTTATGTTGGGTCGACAACTGCTCCCAAGCATTGTACAATTCTTAGTGCTGCACGATACTGCGAGAGAGCTCTTTTACTTCCCCTGCTCCGTACCCTTCCCCACTCTTCTACTCCGTTTTCATTTGTGTGCTTCTCCAACACGGAGTTCATTGAATCAGTACTACTCTCGCTCCCCGAGGCCGACGAATCGCTTAATTCGTATTTGCCGTGCTTGGATTGCAACTCAGTCCTCCTCTTTACATCGTCCTTATTACAATCAGGTAATGAGTCGTTCATCTTTTTCGTACGACCACCTGCCCGACAAGGTGGGCTCAGCGGTCCAGTATTATATACCGGGAATGAACCGTCCGCCACAGCAGCGCCTCTTACTGTGGTAAGGCCATAAATACTTCCCGAGGTGGCCCGGTATCGGGAAGGCTCCGTGGGAATACAGCCGAATTTATCCCGTGGCTGCAAATCGTCCAATAGGCACGGTCCGCATTACACCCTGGATTAGGGGGTTGGCAGTTCTTGGTCAACGAAATACCGCCGCCCTCCTATGAGGCGAAACGTCAGTCCTAAACAGCTCCGCCACATAGTCGGGCGCTATGGAGTTCGGCTAAGCCCTCACACCAACAAAAGGTTCCTACCCTAGTGAGGGTGAGACGCGAGGTTGATACGTCTAAAAAAATTCATAAGAGATTAGGAATCATCAGTTCAGTCTTTTGAAAAATTAACGGTAAGGAGGAGATTTAAAGCTATGAACATAGCTCCCAGTTATTTTGAAGTCATAGCTTAGGGCACCAGTACAATGCAAAAAAAGGAGAAAAAGGTCTGCTAAATAGCTCACGGATCGAGATAAATAAAAAATACATCCGAGATTCGTAGTTTCGGGATCGGTTTTAGGATAAATTTTCTAGGGACTTGGAATTAAGTTTGAAACTTCACTCATATTAAAGACCACCGAGATAATGAACTTTTAGTAAACTTATATTCCAAAGATTAGCTCTTTGATGGATCGGGCGCTTCGGGATATTCATACCTGGGCATATAATACCGGGTTGAAAGCCAAAGCGCAGAAGACGGATATGTTCTTGTTTACAAAGAGGTACAAGGTCCCAAATTGGACCAGGCCTAAGTTAGGAGAGGTGATCCTAGAGGGAAACCTTGCACAAAATATCTAGGAATTATCCTAGACAGTAAGCTGTCTTGGAAGCTCAACGTGGAGGAGAGGGTGAAGAAGACTTCAACGGCACTTTGTGCATATAAAGGAATGATGGGTTGTATGTGGGGCTTATCAACCTCTTTTTCTCATTGGGTTTTACGGCGATTGTAAGTCCTATTCTATACTATGGAATTCTTGTTTGGTGGAAAGCCACACAAAAAAACACTTACCCCAAAAAATTAGAGGGGCTATGCAGACTATCAATGCTTAGCATTACGGGAACCCTGCAAATAACTCCGATGGCTGCACTGTATGCCATTCTGCACATTCCGCCTGTAGACCTGGTCAAAGAACATAGAGTTAACAACTGCACCAGCGTCGGTGCTTCGTGGCAGCTTGAGCGCCGATCATGCGGCCATAGTAGCATAGTTTCATCAACCACAAGACGAACAGACTATCTGATTCCCTATCTGCGCTTCGAGGGAGATCTTAAGGCCACAATAGGGGTGGAAGTTCAGCGCAAGGTTGCTTAAATGGCCGACGAGGCGACAAATGTGTACACAGATGGTTCCAAAGTAGTGGAGGGGAGTAGGGTCTGCGGTATACTGCGCTGATACGGAAATAAAGAGATCCTACAGAATGCCGGATTAGTGTAGCGTTTTCCAAGCGGAAATAGTAGCCGTAACCAAAGCAGTAGAAACACTGGAAGAGAATAGCCTAAGCTGCAGCCGTGTAATTTTATATTGACAATCAAGCAGCAATTAAGGCAATAATCTCGCATAGCACAGCATCTAAATGCGTGTTTGACTGCAAGCAGTCTCTGAAGGGGTATCGGGACAGGGTGAAGCATACATCTATATTGGGTCCCTGGGTATATGGGAAGGAAAAAACTTGCTCCGTGGACGTCCCAATAAGACTGGGCGAGATTAAGCGAAGGCGAAAGGGCACATGATCGACCAAGCGAGAAAATTGTGGGTTAAAGCGCGGGGCTGTACAGTGTCGAAGATTATGTGTAGGTCTTATAACCTTAGACTAACAAAATTGCTTCTATCATTAACAAGAGAGGACTGTAGACTCATGACGGGTATTCTGACTGGACACTGTCTTCTGGCGTCACATGCCTTTAAATTAAGCTTGGTCAGTGATAGCAGAAGTAGGAAGTGCGGGTTGTACGACGAAACGATCGAGCACGTTTTCTGCCCATGCCCTGCGCTTTCCAGGATAAAACTCCAGCTACTAGGAGTAATACAGCTGTAAGATCTAGAAGCTCGCTTCGGCTTAAGTTGAACCGCAGCAGAAGGTAGAAGAGCTTCGCTGGCTTCTTAAGGGGTAATATTATTATTATAATTATCGGCTTATTTGCAACAGCGAATTACAATAGTCGAGTTATAGGTTTCTAATCGCAGAGTCATTGGTCTCTTATTGATTTCTAATCGGCTTGTTTTCGACGGGCTGCAGATGTATCATCGATTTTATATTGATTATTTCAGTATTTGTTTTATAAGAAACCGATGAGTCGTAGATAACAAATCGATAATATGCCAATAACAAATTGGTAGCACCCCGGTGTGGAACCAATAATATTACGATGTCAAAACGATACATTTTGAAAAAAATCGATAAGTTTTCTATAATAAATCGATAACATAGTGGTAAACATTGATAAAAATCTATACTTTTTTGATAAATTATCGAAATTTTCGATGACAAATCGATAACTTTTTGATATTAAATCAAAACTTTTTGGTAACATATCGATAGCTCTTAGACAGTAAATCGACATGAATTACTCATCGATACCAAACCGTTAACAGATCGATGACATATTCTTCTTCACTGCAAGTGTTCACCCTGGTTCGGAAATTGAATAATGATAGTGGGCTCTCTGTTGGTCCTGCCACACTATTATAATATTTTACCTACACTCGAGGGACTCAGAAAGTCTTTCAAAAGTTCGAGGTAGGCAGAATGCTGGCTTCTTTAGAGCAGCGATTCCAAATCTCATGCACTCTAAAGCGCCTCATCAAAGCTATCTCAGTGATCGTGTTCTTACCAAATTTCAAGGCGTCCGAGGACCATGAAAGTCACATGCGCGGCAGCACAAGTATCAGCTACCGGCTCGTACCTATCGAAAAAAGCACGTATAAAGTTCTGTCTGATCATCATAAGCTCTTAGGCGTCCGCGAACTCAAGTTATCGATAGAAAAAACAGATTTCTTACTCCTTAAAAACGAGCGTGTACCACTAGAAGTCAACTATTTAGGAGTAATGGTAGGCTGGACGAAAATTCAACATGCGACTGAGAAGGCATCTAAAGAGGTATCGTTGTTAAGCAGGTGGATGGCAAACATCGGAGAACCAACAGAAATCAAAAGGAAGCTGACAGACAAAAACAGATTTGTTACTCCTTAAAAACGAGCGTGTACCACTAGAAGTCAACTATTTAGGAGTAATGATAGACTGGACGAAAATTCAACATGCGACTGAGAAGGCATCTAAAGAGGTATCGTTGTTAAGCAGGTGGATGACAAACATCGGAGAACCAACAGAAATCAAAAGGAAGCTTACAGCCACCATATTAAGTTACAGTACGACTCCTAACTGTGGGCACACACACTTCTAAACAAAAATCGATGCCTTTAAAGAAGAATAAAGGCCGAAGAGCCTTTGGTTTATGGCTATGCAGACGAGGCCTCTTTTTCAAAGATGTGCAAAACCACTGTCGAGAGTGTTACAGCAAAAATGCTGAGTGGCCCAGAAGAGTGGCAACAAATCAGCAAAAACAACAGAAGGCTCTTAAGAAACGGTACGTATGAAATGCCACACTGAAGTAATGCGAAAACGGTACTGGGGTGGGCGACATTTCTAAAAGGGGTGGTTTTTAGCCAAAGAACGCACGGTTGCTGCGACGGCAGCTAATATGGTGCACTAGGCAACCCAGCCCGAATGAAAAAGGAATCACAATCAAATTGAACTTTCGATTGATGAAACCCCCTAAAAATCTCAGGAGTAACGCAAACAGTAGATGACTGTTTCAAATGCGACAGATAAATACCTTGTAACAATTCTGTTTGACTTTTTTACAACAACTGCATTGTCGGCGTTGTAGGCGCAGTCAATTCCCTAGTATTTAGGCACTACTAAAAGCGAATTCGGTCAAATGTTGAAGGAGTGTGCTTATACATAAATGCACATACACACACGCATGCTTAGAAGAAGCACTAATGGAGTAGACCAAAGGCAAAACTAAGCCGTAATTTTGCCCGCCAGCATGCAACGAAAATGATCGCATGCAACACAGCTGAACATAAATCAGAAACCTTCTGGGTACAAAACTACATGTAAAAGAATATTGCTAACATTGGCTGTAAGTAGTACAACAACAACAACAAGCTACAAAATCTAAGCGAAATGAAATTTTTATCTCGTCGATCATAGGCTATAAGCTGGCGAATTTCTATAAATATGCGCTCAATAACAACAATATTACTTTGCAGCAACCAATACTTTAAATAACAATATTTCCTATTTAAAAAAAAAAAAAAAAAAATTAAACAACAACTAAGTACTTGCAATATCCACGCTTTTGTAGCAACATATTCATCCTCATTGATTTCGTGATGTACTTTAATGAAAAGAAATCTGATATTAAAACTAAAACACACAACAACATCACCTTAATAGCACTACCCAAGATGCAAATGTACCAGAAGCGCGCAGCTGCAACAAGCAGGTTGAAGTAGCATACAAAGACAGCAAACAAATTTACAACTTCAATTCTACAATATTAAATTTCATATCACGTCCACCTAGAGGGCTGTTAAGCTTTCGCTTTGGGGCAATAACTCCTTATGGCTTCGATGGGTTGAAAATTATGTTGAACTTTTATACCAAAGCTTACAAACAATTAAACATCAGTATGTGCATTAGGCTGTCTCGGAAACAATTTTTTTTCTTTTGTCCTTCCAAATGAGCTCAAAAGTCTAATTTGCGTGCTAAAAGTAGCATCATTACATAATATATTAGAGGACTTTTTTGTATACATACAAAGTCCTCTAAGAACAAATAACTGGATCAGCTCAATAATAAAAAAAAAATATATTAAAATATTAGGCGGCCGCCGTGATGTGGTGGTAGCGTGCTCCGCCTACCATACCGAAGATCTCCCTGTGAAAGCAACATGGAAAATTTAGAAAAAAGGTTTTTTCAGAAGGAAAATATTGTCTAAGCAAGGTAACCCCTCGGCAGTGATTTCGCAAACGCTCCAAGTGTATTTCTGTCGTGAAAAGTAAGTCAGTGAAAATGTATCAGCCTTGCAGATGCCGCTCGGCATAAAACATGTAGGTCCTGTCCCACCATTTTGTAGGAAAAATTAAAAGGAGCACCATGCAAATTGGAAGAAAAGCTTGGCCTAAAATCTCTTCGGAGGTTATCGCACCTTGCATTTATTTTTTATTCTTTCAGCTATTTCGCCATAATTTTTCGGTTTATATAGGAGTTACGACGTAAGTTTTACCTTCTCTTAAGTAAATGAGGACAAGACGAAGTAATTGATATTGTGGCGAATATTAGCATCACTAAGGTGCTACTAAATAACTGCACAACAACAATAAAGCAGCCACTCTTATGTAGACGGCCACCGTGGTGTGTAGGTAGCGTGCTCCGTCTACCACAACGAATGCCCTGGGTTCGCACCCCAGGCAAAGCAACATTAAAATTTTAGAAATAAGGTTTTTCATTTAGAAGAAAATTTGTTTAAGCGGGGTCGCCCCTCGGCAGTGTTCGGCAACCACTCCGAGTGTAATTCTGCCATGAAAGGCTCTCAGTGAAAACTCATCTGCTTCGCAGATGCCCTTCGGAGTCGGCATGAAACAAGTAGGTCCCGTCCCGCCAATTTGTAGGAAAAATTAAAAAGAAGCACGACGCAAATTGGAAGAGAAGCTCGGCCTAAATCTCTTCGGAGGTTATCGCGCCTTAAATTTTTTTCTTATGTAAACGGCGACGAAGAGATATCTCACACACACAAATTTGTAGAGAAAAGCCTAAGTAGTTACGCACACATACACACGCATGTGGCTATGAGTGAGGCGTGGACTACAGATATACATGTATATAGCTGGTAACTAACCAAGCATGAGCTAAAACTCTTCGCGAAATTACTAGACTTTAGGAGAAATATGCGAACAAGGAAATCGAGAGTATAAAAGGAGCGCAAGCTGAGTAATAACGAGTCAGTTTGATTTAAACACGCTATTGGTTGTAAAGAATAATTATGAAGTACTACACCCAAAGTAATCCAAATAAGGACCAGTTTGCAATACAAAATATTTAAGTGACTTATTCAAAATTTAGCGATTTGAACTTTAGCAGAAGGTTTCAAATAAGCGGAATACCCCTAAATTCGTTACAATATCATCCAAGCAAGAATTGGCCCACTAGAGCCTTGGCAGCCACGTCGTTGTTGGGGAATATAAATTCGAGACTGTGAACGACTGCTTCTTTCTAGTCTTACCAACAAGTGCCATTTTGGACCGAGCGGGCAATGGAAATGTAAAGTCCTCTCCTACGCTCAGCATGCCTGTCCTGATGTATGGCTCAGAATCATAGACGATGGCGAGAGAAGTTGAGATAGTGTGTCAGAGAGAAAGGTTCTCCAGAAGATTGTGGGTTCTGTACGTGATGTCGACGACAAGTAAGAAGGAGGTATGAAGAAGATGTAGTTTAGACAGATTTTTTATCCATGAGTTATCGGTGGTGTTATTGAAGAGTTATCGATTCGTTGTCAAAATATTGTAAACTTGCTAAAGTAACAAAAGTTACTGTGGAGTTATCGAATTTTTTAACAACGTTTAATCAGTTGATTATTGAAAATTTATCAACTTTTTAATTTTAGAAAAATTATCGGTATGTTAATAATATTTTTATCGATTTGCTATCGAAACGCTATCGACTTGTTATTGGAGTGTGCCAATTGGTTTTCGGCATGTTATCGAATTGTTTTCAAAAAGTTATTGATTTTCTATCGAAAAGTTATCGATTATTTACCGAAAAGTGTTATGAAATAGTTATTGATTTGTTACCGATCGATTTGCTATTGAGAAATTATTGATTTGTGTTCAAAAATGTATCGATTCTCTATCGAAAATTATCGATTTGTGTTATCGAAGTTTCAACGGTTAGTTATGAAAAATAAACCGATAAAACATCAGCATAACTTGTCGATTACGTGCCGATAAAAACAAAAAAAATAAAAGCCGATAACAAACCGATAACTTTGATAAATAAAACAAACACTTCTCGGTATGGTTTGTTTACGTTAAAAAGCCGGCGAAGCTCTTCTCTTAACTTATAGCGTTAATTTTGTAAGGCCTACTTGCAGAACGGCTAGTAATTTTTAGCTCAGAGTTAATTATTAATTATTAATTATATTTAATTTGTCAAAAATATATGAATTTAATCAGGGTAAGTCTGAACTAAAACTAATAGATGTATAAGAATAGTACTAACTACGGGCAAATTAGCTAACGAGGCGGGAGCCCTGCAGCTCTGCAGGTAAGCCACTAGGCAGGTTGTAGCAGGGCAACCCCCGCCTATACACATTATATATGTCCCTTTAACATTGGCATGTCACTGGAGGTGGCATCTTCAGAGGCGTAGTGAGGGGGGCATCTTGCCGCAGGCACTACTCACAGGGGGGCGCCAAATCGTCCGCACAGCAGAATTTCCTGTATAATTTTTATAATAACTGATTTCTGGAAAATATTAATTTCTGGAAAAAATTTTCTATACTAAAAAATGCATGCATATATCGGGAACACTTGTGACAAGTTGTGGTATAATTAAAAGCATATACCTTTTTTTCTCACGTTCAACTTTATGATGGGAATTATTAAAGAATATCTTAACAAAAACTGCCAAACGTGAATCTGAAACACGATGGAGCGCGGTTAGCGCTATTTGGCTGCGATAGTTTAGAGAATTTAGTAGAATACTTACAACACCAACACCACTAGTGACACCAGAAGCGAAGCTAAAATTCAGTTGCAAAATATACTAATTTTAGCTTCATAACATTAGTTCATTTGGTATGATCTCCTTAAGATGATTGATTGTGTGCAGCTCAGATTATTGGGATGAATTTTAGAGAAACGCATCATAATCTCAAATCATTAGCGACTGAACTATCCGAAATTCGAGACACTCTCTGTGAAGAAGCAATAGAAAAAGCGAAGTCTCTTTGTGAAAAATGAGATATTGATATAGTAGCACGTGTAAGAAGGCGCCGCAAAATGCCTGGATAATCGGCTACAAATGTTCGCGTTTCCGCAGAGTGTTAAATTCCGCGCGTTACGAAAAGTGTTCTCGAACGTCTCCAACAAGAAATACGTGCAAGATTTACACGACTGACTGACCTTAATTTCACTTAGATGTTGGAAATTTGTTGAACAATGATAATAACGACTTAGAGAGAAATTATATGAACTTGGGTGTATTTTATAATACAGATTTCGATGGAGCAGACCTTTTTATCGAAACATGTGACTGCAAGATATTACTTCGCAGTAGAAAAGAAATTGAAGCTGAAACTTCGTTATAATTACTTACTTTTATAATCTCGCATTGAGGAGATGTTTTTCCAAACTTGCGTGTGGCACTTCAAATACTCTTGACTACCTCAGTATCAATTACTAGCTGCGAACATTCATTCAGCAAATTAAAACTGATTTTGAAATATTTACGATCGACGATGGGACAAGGTGGCCTAAGTGACCTAACATTATTAAGTGTGGATAAAAGAAAAATTTGAAATGATAAATTTTGATGATATCATTGATATATTTGCCTCCCTAAGGCAAGAAAAATTTGCACATAGATATTAGTTTTACTAATTTGTTATAATCATATTATTTTAGATATGTATTTGAATCTACTTATAGATGATATCATGATAAAAATATTTTTTCCCGGGCGCAAGATAACTTCACTATGCCACTGGGCATCCTGCCAAACGGAGCAAACTCTAAATACGCTGATAAATGCCACACCATTTCTCTTACATCTAGGGCGTCCTGGCATACATTGCAGACTTTAGGGTAAACTTTTCTCAACATGCCACACTTTGCAAACTTTGGGGTATACCTTCTCTCCACATAACCAATATTGTAAACTAAATGTCTTGAAAAATATCCACCGAATAGTCTTGAAAAAGGACATGGTAATAGAACCATGAAAACTACTTTGTCGAGTTGAGTATATTGCCACTGCTAGAACTACACAGAATGCAGTTGTTGTAACTCCATTGACGTAAGGCTATATTAGTTAAATTTCTTGAGCACCCTTATCCTCTATGTAAACAAAATCGCAAGAATAAAACAGTTAAGTAGATTTTATTCCAATATTGCAATTAATTAATAAGCAGCGCGATAAACTGCTTCTTTATGCTAATTTTTGAGCATCCCTCCCCCAATCAGATTAAACCATTTTAGGCAATTTTAAAAACATTTGTTTTATAGTCACCTCTGTTGTGCTCTCAATTAATCCAATTGTGTACACGTCTAGAGTTTAGATTTTCATATCATACAAACAAATACGAACACATAATGAACTTTCAACCACAAACGTGTTTCAAATTCACGACAAACACGTGACAAATGCTTGACTTCATTCGACTTCGTTTCTACCCTCTTCATGGGCGACAAGCGTAACTGAACTTTTTCGGGTGTCAAGTATTTGCCATCGCTCAAATCCAACAATAGCATTGCGCATGCTCTTGCTACTAGCAACCCCAAGGTTGTGATTTTTCCCCGTGATTACTGATATATTATGTTTGTTGTATGATTTACAAATATTTTTTGAAAAATGATTAGCTGAAGGAAGGAAAAATATTTCTTTGAAGCAAGTGATGCATACAAATGGCTATATAAAGAACGAAAAACGGGATCATAATGCTACTTGAAATTGTGACATGTGGTATTTTCACATCAAACACACAAGTGATTTGCATTGCTTCTTGCAGTGTTTGTCCGTGATCTCTTCACAGCTACATCCCTATTGGGCATATTTTATACCGATTTTTCTGCGCCTTTGATAAAGCCTTTTATATTATAATTTAGGTGAGTAAAGTTATAGTGGCTACCTTGCTGCAAGGCCGTGAGGCACGCTTACGCCAGCAGGTCTATGGTGATACCACTGAGTGAGCTAATTCCCTTTCTCCTGTAAATATGTAAGAAGTTGAGTTAATTTGACCTTAGGATGTGACGCAGTATGCCATCAATTTCAGCAGAGCGAAGTTCTTAACAGCCATTCAAGTGCTTGTTCAGACATTCCGTTTTTCTACTGTTTATATTTCCTTTTCATCCCTACAGCTTCTACAGAAGTCATTTGTTGGAATTCCAATTCGTACACCATGTACTCCCATCAGACCTTGTCTCCTAAATATCCAGGTCAATGGACGTAAGAAGAGACTAATAAGAGGCCTAATTCAGTTCTCATTTAACAACTGACAAGTGTGTTCCAATGCCCGTCTTACATTGGCTTTCTCTTTAATTACAGACACGAGGAAGTGTTTGCAGTTGGCAAGAGTAGGAACGATGTATGCTAACTGAATTATCTCAATCTTTTCAAAGACTTTCCTTCCTAGTTTATCAGCAACACTATTTCCAGGTATGCCACTGTGACCTGGACCCACATCACCATTTTCGTGTACCGATAGGACAGTTCGCTTAGTGACTTTCTGCAATCTATTGCTACCTTTGCAGAAGCGGTCCATTCAAGATGAGCGCTGATCATTGTTAGACTGTCGGGAGAAATTGCAGCATACGTGAGATTATTAGATGATAACCCTCGAGCAGCCTTCTGTATGACCTGCCTGAAGGACGCTGCAGTCGTTTAGTAGCCTAATACTTGTGAAGAGCGCGAGATATTTTGAGTAGGTACCACTGCCCACATTGTGACTATGTTTGGAACAACCCGTGACAACTATTGTGGATTCTGGTTATGGAGTGTAAATATCGTCGTTTCGTTTTGGGATTATGTTAGAGAAGTAATTTAGAGGAGGGATCGAAGTGGTATAATCTACTGCATGAAAATTTTCCGGAATGGATACCATAATACCACTCGCTTTAATGTTACTATACTGGTCTATTTGGAGAAGGAGAAGGTTGAGAATAACCTATCTCAGTAACAGATGGTCAATGTAACAGTTTCTATCTCTAAATCTTATAACTCTGTTGTTGTTGTTGTTGTTGTAGCGATAAGGTTGCTCCCCGAAGGCTTTGGGGAGTGTTATCGATGTGATGGTCCTTTGCCGGATACAGATCCGGTACGCTCGGGTAACAGAGCACCATTAAGGTGGTAGCCCTGAAAATCTCGGGAACGATTTATTTGGCCATATTAAACCTTCAGGCCATCCCTCCCTCCCCACCCCCAAGTTACATAAGAAGAATTCTCCGCGGATAGGTGAGTTTGACAACTGGGTTTGGAGAAGCTGTATATTTCGCTGGCAACCTGAAGGGTTGCGATACACAGGCCCTTGAATCTGGTATTTTAGTCGCTTCTTACGACAGGCATACTTACCGCGGGTATATTCTGACCCCCTAACCCGCTCGGGGAGTTGCTCTGCCAACTGGCGCCAAACCATTTCATTTTCATGACAGTTATAAAACCGTCACAGAGGCGAGTATTTAAATTTCGACAAAACGAGAAAAATTGTAAAGGGATTTCCTTTTAAACGGATCTTTAGAATCTTTCTTATAAAGACAAATAAGTTAATTTGCACTCTACCTTAAGCATACCACCTTTCATTTCAGTTAAATCATGGTCAAACAGAACCTCCAGGCCAGCGAATACTTCGACAGAATTGTAAGCAATTTAACTGAAATGAAATGTATTATGCTTAAGGTAGAGTTCAAATTAACTTATTTATCTTTATAAGTAAAATTTTAAAAATCTATATAAAAGGAAATCCCTGCGTGACGGTTTTATAACTGTCATGAAAATGAAATCGATTTTTGCTCAAGTTATCGTGTTAACGGCCATGAGGAAGGACAGACGGACGACTGTGTATAAAAACTGGGCGTGACATCAACCGACTTCGCCCATTTTAACAGAAAACAGTTAACGCCATAAAATCTATGCCCCTGCCAACTTTCAAAAGGATTGGTTAATTTTTGTTCGACTTATGGCGTTAAAAGTATCCTAGACAAATTAAATGAAAAAGGGCGGAGCCACGCCCATTTTTAAATTTTCTTTTATTTTTGTATTTTGTTGCACCATATCATTACTGGAGTTGAATCTTGGCATAATTTACTTATATACTGTAAAGATATTAAATTTTTTGTTAAAATTTTACTTTAAAAAAAAATTTTTTTTTTAAAGTGGGCGTGGTCCTTCTCCGATTTTGCTAATTTGTATTAAGCGTACATATAGTAATAAGAGTAACGTTCCTACCAAATTTCATCATGATATCTTCAACGACTGCCAAATTACAGCTTGCAAAATTTTAAATTACCTTCTTTTAAAAGTGGGCGGTGCCACGCCCATTGTCCAAAATTTTACTAATTTTCTATTTTGCGTAATAAGTTCAACTCATCTACCAAGTTTCGTCGCTTTATCGGTCTTTTGTAATGAATTATCGCACTTTTTCGGTTTTTCGAAATTTTCGATATCGAAAAAGGAACTTACATACCAAATTTCATCAAGATACCTTAAAATTTACTCAAGTTATCGTGTTAACGGACGGACGGACATGGCTCAATCAAATTTTTTTTGGATCCTGATTATTTTGATATATGGAAGTCTATATCTATCTCGATTCCTTTATATATGTACAACCAACCGTTATCCAATCAAACTTAATATACTCTGTGAGCTCTGCTCAACTGAGTATAAAAAATAGAAGTCTAGGCAAAACATCGACGAATATTGCTATGCACTAGGCATTTTACATTCACGACATGGGAGTTCAATCCCAGTTTATGAGATAGCTGTTAGCGTTTAGTGAAAAGAAACTTACGTTAATTGCTAGCCAAGTAGGCTTATCCTATCACTGCATATTCACTAGACCAGTTCCGAGTGGAATGTAAGGAAGTTGAGCGATACTCTCGTTGTCGGGACCGCACTCCGTTGTATGGCTTCAGACCACGCATACAACATGTTAATGAGATAAGTCAGTCTGAAGATGCGTTTTCTCCCGGTCATGAGGTCGGTTTCGCTGTAAGTTTTTAAACTTTAATTTGTTTCCGTGGTTTCCCATATAAAAATTTGTTACAATATAGTAAATACTATTAATGGGAGACTTTATGAATTTCCTAAGTAAGAATTGCGATCGATAGAGGCTTCAGTCAACTATTATTTGGTAACTGGGTATGAAAAAGAATTGCAAGTTGTTAAATTCCCCCTTGCCCTGTAAGTTTACATAGCTTTTGCCTCTTTTTATACCCAACACCTTTTCATATAACAACAAATAGGGCTTGCTTGTTGCATGTTATTATTGTAGTATCGTTATTGTTATTTGTATATATGTATGTACATATGAAGTAGCTGTAAAGTTGTCGAGGCAATATCTCGTTCAAGTATTGCCATAAATTCATATCGATATGACATTAACAAGCACTTTAGCGGCTGTTTTAACTGCCTTCAATACCTTCAATATTAACAAAAACAACAACAGCACATTTTTACTGCCTATGGCTGTGGCCAGACCCATAAAAATATTTTCGCGAGTTAACATGAATGGATGGTTAAGCAGTGTTATATTTATATGTGCAGCGAATGTACTAAGAGAGCTGTTACATTTTTTTTTCAATTGCCAGCGGCAAATGGCGCATTTTGTCTAATCTTCAAATAAGCCTTTGTATGTACTGCGTATTTGTTTGTTCATGTCGAAAGGATCATTAAAACTAAAAAATAATTTTACTGCGTCTTGTTGTAGCTAATAATGAATTTATTTAGTTCGCTGCGTGTATACACCTGCCTATTAATCGTGATTTTACTTTGGCAGCTACCAATAAGTGCGGCTGAAACGTCAACAAATGAATTTTGAAATCGAGCTACACTAAGCTACTGAGGCTCATATAAAATTTCCTTAAAACATCTCGTATATTTACTAGCAAAGTAGAACTACATGCGAACTAGAGGTTTACGCCGATCACTTTATCGGCTGCGAGGCCGGTGGTCCGACAAAGTGATCGCCGTAAACCTCTAAGCTGAATGACTGGACTTCAGAGTAACATATTTCTACATTTGTTTTCGCCAAATTCATCAATATTGATTTTTTTCAATAAATCTGAATCATAGCAAAGTATACCTAACATCTCGAGTCGCTCTTGTCACGTTGTAGCTCTTTCAGCAGCTTTGATTTTTTTAACTGGATACGCTGTTAGTAATAATCGCAGCAAAAAACCACAGCAAGCAGCGACACTTATGTACAAGTCAACGAAGAACATACCACAAATATAACCAGCAGCTCTAAGTGAAGAGATATCTCACGCACACACATGTAGTCACCAGCCGAACTAGTTACATACACACGCGTAAACTACAAATATACATGTATATAGCTGGTAATGAAGCATGACTTACAGTTTTTCGCGAAATTGCTAGACCTTAGGAGAGATGGGTGAACGAGATATTCGTTTATTTGTCATCCATCATTAATCATTCACCTTTCATTCATTCATCATTCTAGTTGAAATTTCCACCTGAAGGCTTCTCACCCTCTGTTCCAAAAATAACCCAAATTTTTCAAAATAGAAACAACCAGAGTACATTTTGAGATAATTCTTTTTTATTATTCAATATATTCTCCTTTCACTTCGATATATTTCTTTGCACGTTCATACAATTTGTCAAATGAGTCGGAAATGTCCTTTTTAGGAACCTTGTCTAGTTCGTCGGTCATCGCCTTTTGAATGCGGTAAATTGAGTTTCATTTATTTGAGTACAAGTTATTTTCCGTTCTGATTATATTTTTCTTTCACTTCCTAGAATTTTATGTTTGTAAGAAAATTTTAGAAGAGTCTTTTTCATTTTTCGAGGGCCCCTAAAATCGGCGGCCCCAAACAACTGCCTATTCTGCCTACTTGATAATCCGGCCCTGAACACGTTGTCCACATCTAATGAATATGGAAACATACTGCTGACGTCAGTGGTATGTTTGACGATCTGGAACGATATCCTAAAGTTACGGATGAGTATCTGGGAGGCTTGTAATACATGTTTATATGTATTTGAGGAAATCGACGTTTCGGTTTTTGCCTCAAAATCTCGCGGATCGTTCAAACAATTTCAGGAGTAGCTCCTTGCGGAAGCAGGGAGAAATACTAATAATGGTCACACTTTTGTAGCTGTTGATCTGGGCTAACTCTAATACTCGTCGTCGGCACGATTTCTTTAAATTATTTGTGGCTCCATGCCAGTCACGCACAAAGGCGACTTGCAGTTCTATCAATTGTCTACTATAGTCATGACTCTCGTGGCACAGTTTTAACGATTAGATGCTGGATTATTGTTGTTTTTCGGCTGTTTCTAGAACAGCGACTTCAAACTCATATCTTCGTCGACGTCACTAGAAGGTCTAGCTGTAGCTCCGAAAAGGATATTTTTGTCGCGATTTGCTGCCAAGCTACAACAAACAAATACCTTGAAACGTTAGGGAGTAACTCTTTGGCCTAGGATGCTGCCCTCAAAATCATAAGCGGTCTAAGTGGATATTCTTGCGTTACTCATGGGTGAAGAGCGTGGATAAATTTTTAAAAATGTTGACCAAAATTTGCAGACGTTTGTGGTAAATACGTACGTGGAAAAGATATATTCAACTTAAGTATGAGCTGAGAATCATTCCAAAGGAGTTCTTAAACCCCTGAAGCCTACTAAAGGATTTTGCATTACTGATTTCGCTTATTCTTTCGGCCAATCTGGATATAGAATTTCGGCACCTTTTCGAGTAACTTCCTTTTTTAACAACTCGAGGACAATTTGAAAATATATTCGACTTGGCCTTTTTTATATAACTTCAGTATTCTTTACTAATTTCTTGAAAAAGTTATGCGAATTGAGCATTTAAATTTTTTCTTTTAGTGTTTTGTTTTAATAACTTGGTGAATTCTGTGATGCAAAGTCTGTGTTAAGCTGGTATTGAAAGCGCTTGGTTTCTCAAATATCTTTTGAACGGTTAAATAAAATAAATGTAAGGCGCGATAACCTCCGAAGAGATCTAAGGCCGAGCTTCTCTTCCAATTTGCGTCGTGCTCCTCTTGATTTTCCCTACAAATTGGCCGGACGGGACCTACATGTTTTATGCCGACTCCGAACGGCATCTGCAAAGCAGATGAGTTTTCACTGAGAGCTTTTCATGGCAGAAATATACCCGAAGTGCTTGCCAAACACTGCCGAGGGGCGACCCCGCTTAGAAAAATTTTCTTCTAATTGAAAATCTTATTTCTAAAATTTTGATGTTGCTTTGTCCGGGAGTTGAACCCAGGGCATACGGTGTGATAGGCGGAGCACGCTACCATCACACCACGGTGGCCGCCAGTGACCGCTTTTGAACGGTTAGAAAGTGTTAAATTTCGCTATTGGATTTTTATAATTCTGATGCGCATCTATACCCCTTTCGACCATATCGGACCAATTTTCGAAATGAACAATAAATGGCCGAGACAGTCTTAAAAAATTAGAAAATATAGTAACGGGTGAATTCCGCCGCCGCGCTGATATTTTTGACGTTCGGCGGCGGCGTATATCTCTAATACGAGCACACACTTGGTTGCATTCAACAGAGAATAGGAACTCATTTAAAAGGTTTTCTCAAAGCCAAAGTAGCAAGGTTTCGAGCGACATATGGTGGATTTGCTATATTCTAAAATTTAACCATCGATGTAACTCATGCAATTCATAGTATGCTTCAAATTATTTATATTTTCCTGCGATGAGTTTGAGGGTTTTTCAGTTTGGTCGTTAAAATAAACTTCTGGTAACACTATGGATACATTCCGTCTATGTGAGGTCCTCATGGACCGGCTATTTCAACCTAACCTATCCTAATCTTCCTGCGATAAGTAACTGAAAATGATAATACTGCCCCGCTTCAACGATATTCCTCTTCGTCCTCGCACTTAGCTCTCAAAAATATTGAGCAATTGCTTATCATAATTTATTGCCGTGTTTAGCTTTTTTTATGCCAGTGACTTCCAAGACACAAATACACCTATGCTCCCCTCTATAACGGGACCCCATAGGGTCGCGTGCTATTGTCTCTTCTATGGATACTGGTAGTCAATGAAGTTCCAGAAATCTTCAGGGCAGAAAGAGCGAGAGCTAAATTCCTACCAACGATTAGTGAGCTCGTGATAATGGCACTTTGCGATTGACAGAGCAAACGTAAACCCAACAAAAACGGAACCTCTCCTGTTCACAAGAAAAATAACTTGTCGCGACTAAACATCTTGACATGATTCTCGCCTCAAAATTAAACTGTAAAAAGAACCTCGAGGTTAGATCAAATAAAGCTCTGGCAGCATACTGCACCTGCAAAAGAGCTTTCGGAAGGAACTGGAGGCTAACACCGCATATCATCCATGGCATATACAATACAGCCATTCCACCTAAAATAATGTATGAAGCTCTTGTCTGCTGGAAGGCGCTAGAAAGAAGTGCAAGCAACTTAGGCACGCGTATGGAAGGGTTGAATATAATTTTTCAACGATTTAAGATGGCAGAAAAAGGGGACGATGAAACGGGATCATAACTGACCGAATGTCCGACACCAACAATATCACGGTGGCTTTTGACTTCCAGGCGCAGCAGATAAGGTATCCTTCAAGTCGGTATTGGGAAAAAGTCAAGGCAGTGGTCGGGCCATTACAATATAGACAAATGGTACAAAAATGGAAGGGGAAACCGGAGCTGGAATTGTCTCAAAGCTTCTACAGGTTAAACAATCGTAACGACTTCCTAATCCATGCAATGCCCTGCAGGAGAAGTTCTATATCATAGAGAGGGCAGTCAAACTTCGACAGTACAGTGCGGCCCCACACACCAAAGTAACGATCTTTGCCGACAACCAGACCGACGTAATTTCATTAGAATCAAGTGTGATAAAATCGGATATCATAGGGATATGTCGAGCCTCGGTAGCATCCCTAATGCATCTCACTGTCCCTGGACACAGCGATAGTGAAAAAATGAATTTGGGAGATGACCAGGTTCCAAAATGAACATAAGTTGGTCGGACAGCACCATATGACCACCGCTGGATTATGGCACATGGAAAATCGAGGAATTGGAGATTAGGGCAACCGAATTGCTGTAGATCAACCGAGATATCTGTTAGGTCTTAGAAAGCAAGCATACTACAAAATCTCAAGTCCGATTTCGAGTCCCCGCTATTGCACCGATGCTCTCAAGCTAGCGCATACCAACAAGCTCCATATGTAGAAACTGCCAGGAAGAGAAGGAAGAGGACTCGATTCTTCACTCTATGTGGACTGGAAACAAGACGGCTCAAATTTATGTGCGTAGGGTTTTTCGATAGTCTGGCAGAGGTTGGGAAGGTGGATCTTTTACTACTACTTGTGTTCATCAGAGAAAGTCGAACTTCTATTAAGTAGTCTGGTTGAACGAATATGCAGGCACCCGGCACTCATTAAGGATACTTACAATGCACAAAAATTTGTGCGAATGGAACTATGGGAAATTCCAATGCACGCTCTCTTAACCTAATCTAACCTAAACAGACCAAAGAGGGCCAACCTATGCAGAGAAATGATGATCAGACTTATCAGCATACAAAAACCTCCTTTTAAGAAGTTTCCATGTAGGTTTCTTGAAGATTAAAAAATAAATAAATACAAGGCGCGATATACCTTCGAAGAGAATTAGGCCGATTTTCTACAAATTGGCCGGACGGGACCTACATATTTGACGCCGACACCAAACGACATTTTCAAGGCAGATGAGTTTTGAATGAGAAGGTTTTCACGGCATAAATACCCTTGGAGTGTTTGCATACTTTACAATCTTGAAAATTATTTGTAAATGGCGCCCGAGCAGAAATGCGCTTTCGCAGATGACAGTGCGAAAATAATCACAATATGCCTATTGACACCGCATTTTTAAGACTTATTAAATAGCTTTGCTACCCCTCTATAAAAAATTTATTCTATCAAGGTAATGAACTCTGAACCTCCATCTATAACTTTCGTCAAGCCTGTAAAAATATCAAAATGCCAACATTTTGAAAAATATGTTCAAATGAACATATACATTAGAGCGGGTCAAATTTTTGTCGATCAGGAGTATAGCAAAAACTTAATCTACAGGTGATTCTAAGAAAAATTGTTGAACACCATAGCTGTAAACCGGTTTCTAGTCACCACCTTTTGCAAAATAGATATTTTGCCATATGAATGTAGGATTTGCCCAAAAAAATTGCATAGCTTCTGATATAATTATAGGAAAAATATCATATTGGGCTTGCTTTAAAGGTATTTTACGTACATTTCAGAATCTGTATTAATATCTATAGTGTTTTTGAATTTTAGTATAGATGTCAGGCTTAAATTATGAGACATTAGCCTAAAATGAACTTCTAACTACTATATTATCATTTTAACAAATATTAATCTTATGGAAATATCTTTGTTTCTTTACAGCTAAAATAAGTTCATAATATTTCCAACAAATTTTATTCAGACAGTTTTCTTTTTTTCAATTCGGTTTAGTAGAAAAAATTTACAAAAAAAAAACCTATATTTTCAAGTAATGAGCAAAAAACAAACACATTTTTTATAAGTTTAATTTAATTTATTTAAAAAATTATTTTTTTTATTTAGAATTGACCATTTTAACGTATTTTTCATTCGTATAGCTAAGTAGCTAAAGGCATCTGCCTTTGCACTTGTTAGAGTTGTGGTTTTTCGTTCATTTCGGAGATTCGGTTCATTCGTTCTTTTTCTGATGAACGAACAAGTTCTTCTTTTTATCCATCAGTTCCTTTTTTTTCAAGAAAATTTTTTCACTGCTGCTTACACACACGAAAAAAGTCAACAAGCGTGTCAATGGGGGTGTGTAAAATACAATGTTTAAGGTTTTTACGTCCTCAACCTTTTCACTTCAGAAACAGAACTGATATTTAATAATTTAATAATTAGTATTTGTAGCTAAAGTTTTGTTGATGAGAACAACAACAACTTGTTTACACCAATTACTGCAGACCCTGACATCAGCAATTATCTAACATTTTGCCGGATGCGCGTACAGTTGGTTGCTTGGTCAATTGATTTAGCTGTTGCGCTAATTCTTTGAATTAGTACAACTTCGAATGCAGAACAGAAATGTTAAATAATATTGGTTAGCAATAAAGAATTTATATGTGGAAAATGGTTATTGCGAAATTGACTTTTAATTTAAGAGTCAGCGAAAGTTTGACTGTGTGAAGTTATTGGGGCGATTGCCAAAAAGTATGTAAGTATGTAAATATGTAATTCGCTACGCTGTAGCGGAAACAAAAAGTAAACACGCTGTTGTGGCTCTTGTCAAACCTATGTAAGTATGTAATTCACTACACTGTAATGCAGACAAAAAGGTAAGTAATTTATTATGTGTTAACTTGTATAAAGCATTGCTTTGTGTAGGTATATATATTTTTTTTTTCTCGGACGTTGTGGCAGCACACTGCCCTCAAGTGGCCCGATGAAACCAGGCTAATCCTGTTTATTTATTTTTAATTCATACATACTTTTTTTTTTGTTTTTTTTATTTTTATTTATTTTTTGTATCCTAATTCTTATTTATGTGTTCCTTATAACTGTTTTGTTACCGAGTCTTTGAGAGGCAGTGGCTTCTTAAGCGCCGAGATTTAAAACCGCTCAGCTACAGAGAAACTCATCAGCTGAGAAATATAGATTCACAAAATACAATAGACTAAAATTATAAATATAATTTTTTAATTATTAAGAGAAGATAGAACCGTCTTTTTTATGGCAAAGAGCGAGTGCGAAACATCAATTATTCTCGAGTGAGAGTTATAATCTTCACACAAACATAAAAAAGGTTCGTGTAGTTGGAAATTGCTTCAGCATTGTTTAAGAATTATAGGTTTATAATGCCTTGAAACTCGGCTTGGAACATTCAAGTTTACTTCGTTCAATAGAAATAGGCTTGAAATCGATCCATTTAAAAGTCTAGCCATAAATAGTACACCTAGCATTTCTCTACGACTTGCAAGGGTAGGAAGATTTATTAGTTTTAATCGATTAGTGTAAGGAGGAAGATTATACGGAGAGATAAAGGCCTGTATGACAGGCTAGCATATATATATACGCCAACATTGATACATCCTAACAGAAGAGTGTTTTTCTATTTGTTGTTGGACCGCTAGGTAAAGTTGGTACGTTTTTCTTTTATCGCGAGTTTCAAGAACCGGCTGCCCAAAGTTCCCCGTTTCCGGAATTCACGAGGAATTCCGGGTGCATTTGTCCCCGCTCGAACAATATGTATAATTAACTTCAAAAAAAGTTACAAATTTCGGAAGATCCAGGAAGTTGAAGGAGTACATGCGCAAATTGTAAATATGTTTTTCATAAATACATACACACATATCGCATAAGTGGCATCATCGACATTCGTGCTCACCGTATGTATGTATGAATTTACAATGTTCGCGAACAAGAATAGAGAGAGAATAACATTAGATAAAACGAATTAAAAGAACAAATATAACCGAAATCGAAAATCTAGTTCACTTGTTCAGTTGAGGGACCCGGTTAATTGAACAAGTTCCGAACGAAACGACCCAACTCTAGCCCTGGTATGAATGTTGGGGATTCCAGTGCAATGCTCAGCTCCCGAAAAGCTAGCTGATGAAGAACTGATATTCACAAACATGTCCTAGTAACCATTGCCGTTTGTAAACCCTATAATTTTTCTCTAATATCAATAACAAAACCATTGTGTAAAAGCAATAGAGCAAGTCTCGCTAAATTACAAAGAGAAAAAATTGATTAATTAATCGGCACATGCAGCGATGGAGAACCATCTAATACTGGAATAGAAAATGGTGTTATAAGACTTTTTGAAGAGCATTTAAATAGAGCACTGCACTGGTTTATATGTTTGCTTCATTTGAATGAATTACCATTTGGTCATTTATACAGAACATTAAATAAAAAAGCACGAGTGGACGAAGAGCAGCAAGTGGAAAAATATACAAAGACATTCAAGACTGTAAAAAATTTCAGCTATGCATTTATTAAAATTATTTTATAATATTTTTTTCAATCAAATTAAAATAGGAAAATGTTATTAATTTTAATTGAACTAAAAAATTTATTTTTCAGGTTGCAAGTGTTTTTGAACCAATAGCATTAGAAAATATGCCTTGTATGATCAGTGATGAATAAGAACGAGAATTATCTACAGATGCTAAATATTTATATCAAATGGCCAAAGCAATTTCAAATGTTGTTGTTTCAGTTGATTTAGCTAACATAAAGCCAGGACCAGTTAGTTGCACATTCTCGATGCTAACCAAAGCAAGCAGGGTATCACTTCTTTATACAACAACTAATACACCATCGGTAAATTTGAAAACTCTAGCAGTTTATATTTTTAGAATTTATGTGCTGATAAAAAAAAAAAAAACCCTTCCATATAATTTAACCCGCTCTAACATACATACATATCTTCCCGTATACTAATCACCTCATAGCCTGCAGTGAGTTCACCTGCAATGGCTAAAATTTCAGCAGTTAAACTTAGATGAAGTATCTGCTCTTACCTGAAAATAATAAAATATCTATGTTAAACTCTTTACTATATTACATGTGGTACTAATACATACGTGCATGTGTGTAAGTATATATGTACAAATGACGTGCGTATTTGCTGTTGCATGTTGGCATAGCGATAACAGCAACACCAGCAAATCGACAGCAGCAACATCAGGCATCTTCCTCATCCAATAGCAACAGCAGCAGCAAATATAGCAACATTAAAATAGCAACACAATTTTCAGCGCGTGATTTTTGACATGATTTGCATGAAATGGTCGTGCACGCTTTTCCACTTCTTTGTTTTGAACGTAGCGAATGTTTGGTTAATCTTCTCTTCCTTCTAATTTTTCATTTTGCATGTGCCAAAGTTAGTGCACCAAGATGGATTTACGTACATACATAAATATGAGAAATGTGTGTAAATCTTTCCTACTTCTGCTACAACAAGTGAGAAAATAAACGAAAAGGGAAGAATATATCTTTGGTATTTATTAAATATATATACAAATATTTATCATATATAGCTGGAAGAATAAAATAAAAATACGATTCGAACTTTAGGGGAATATTTTCCACTTTTATGTAGTTCTAGGGAACGAGCTCGAAAAGAGCATTGCTTTTCGAAAAAGTTAGAATCGTTTTTTTCGTAGTTCGAATCGTATCTTCGAATATGTAAAATTTCTACTGCACACTCAAAAAATTCCGGAACTCTAAATAAAAAGTTCTAAAATTTCAAAAATTGCTCAAATTTTCCGAATATTTTCAAAAATTCTTTTGAAATCATATGTTAAATCTACTCTGATAGCCAAGATGGTCTTGAGTTCAACTACACTGAGATCGAGGGTGGTCTGGGAGTGCCTGACCTCGCTTGTGATCGCATTGGACGATTTTATAAAAAAAAAATTATCTGGGTCCCGGGCCATAGTGATATTCCAGGAAACTGTCAACCGGATCTTTTAGCCCGCATCGGTACAACTGAACCGGATGAAGATAGCTGTAGGGATCTCGGGATTCCGCTGACCACCTGTGGTTTGCTCCTGCATAGCTGGGCCTAGAGCCAGCTCAGCAAACGTTGGGCGAACACCACCTTTAGCAAGATCTTTCTGGCCGAAAGCGGATGACAAGAGGTCTGCCGAAGTACTTGGGTTCACTAAGGCTCACCTATCAATGGTCCTTGGCGATGTGACAGGGCACTGTCCCATGGGTATCCATGCGGTACGTCTCAATATACTGCAAAATCCATCACGATGCAGCTGTATGGAGGATGATGAGGTGGAATCATCACATCACTTTATGCTTCATTTCCCAGCTTTTGCCAGAACAAGGTGAAGGTACTTCGGTCGCGAATCACTTGGATCTCCCGAGGGGTTATCCAAGGTTGAGATCGGTATCATTCGTAACTTCATCGTTGCTACCCAACGATTCTCTAAGTAGCTTTATCTACGTCACCGTTATTTTATTTTATTTTATGTTATTGTATGTGGTATGAAAACGGACCTTCATGTTTTCCAAGTGAGCTTCCCCTATCAGGATAGCTACCATCAAACCTAACCTAACCTATATGTTAGGTAAGGTTTAACTGGACGGTCTATGAGGATCTCACATATACTAAATGAGTCCGTAGTACTACCAGAAGTTTGTTTAACGTTAATGTTATAAAATAACTTCGTCTTCTTGTCAAATACTAGAAGCTTTCTAGGACCTATGTCACTGGCTGCTTCTAGATCTGACAGCTGTATCACTCCTAATAGCTAGAGTCTTAGCCTGGAAAGCGCAGGGCACGAGCACAGAACGTGCTCGATCGTTTCCTCCTCCAGCCCGCGCAGTATACCCGTAATGAGCCTATAGTCCTCTCTTTTCAATGATGGGAGCAACTTTGTTAGTCTAAGGTTGTAAGACCTACAAATAATTTTCGAGACTTTACAGTTCCGCGCTTGGACCCACGCCTTTTCCACTTGGTCCATCATTTGCACCTCCCGCCTTCTCTTAATCTCGCCCAAGCTAATTGGATCGTCTACGGAGCAAGCTTCAAGGGATGCACCATTTTAGCTTTTCATCGGCTTTTTCGTTCCCATCTATTCCTGTATGCCCTGGGACCCAATATAGATATTTGCTTCTCCCTGTCCCAATTTTTTCCAGGGTTGCTTACACTCTAGCACACTTTTATATGCTGTGGTTTGCGAGATTATTGCCTTAATTGCTTCGGTTATGCCTAATAATTCCGCCTGAAAGTCACTACAGTGATCTGGCAGCTTGTAGGATCTGTTTATTTCCGGATCAGCACAGTATACCGCAAACCATACCTATCACAATTTTAATTACAAAATTCATGGACGTTTTTTCTTTAGTTATCGAAAATAAAATACAAAGAATTGAAATGACGAAATTGAATAAAATCTGCCAATGTTATTTTCTGCTCTGGCTTAGCAAACTTTTGAAAACGACTTACATCGGAGTTTAATTTAATAACGTTTGAGAAGCTATAAATTGCACAGGAAAAACCACCCTTTGAATCGTTTGGGTAAGTTTGTCGCCTCTTACGAAAGGTATACCTGCCTTCGGGTATAACTTAAGCCCCTTATCTGAGCTTTTACAGTCCCATGCCTTTGCGTGATACTGCCTGAATCAAAAATATCACATACAAAATTTGGTTCCGTTTGAAACGGTTAGGGAGAGTTGTATGAGAATCCAAGCTTAGAATACCCTACAAAGACTCATTAGGTCCGCTACCCTATGCAGGGTTACGGATTTCATCATTAAATCTGTTTGGGTTGTCAAATTCGACAATGCCTAGATGTTCGTAAATCTTTCAAATTATTTTTTTCTGGAACTCTCCAAGAGCCACCTCATGTTGTCAGTGCCCATGCATACGCACCATATAGCAGGACGGGTACGATGAGTGACCAGTATCAATTCACTTAGATCTTCATATTAAGATGGACCGCATTAACTTCTATTGGACAGTGACACGTTAGTGCCGAAATCACCATTGATATATGAGCTTCAGTGTGCCTAATAATTCCGGCATACCACGAGCCGCTTAAAGTGAGAATGATCACGCTAAACTGAAAGACATAGTACTTTCCAGTACAGTTATTTTTTCCATACAGCCTTTACATTCGGATTAATTTCACCTATGCTGACAAAGTGATCCACGTAACAGTTGCTTGGGCCCGGGTCCCAAATGATCTTTATTTTGAAGTAGGTAGATGCACTCGAAATGAAGTTAAGACACTATCAGACCGACCTCGATCGAAACACAGTTTATCGCCGTTATGTGAAAGCCACTTTACTCTCCGAGTAGATATTGAACTATTTACCCTTATTATCAATCATCCCATCCACTCTAAGCTTAATCGCGTCAACTGCCACTTGTGGGGTGCTACAGTAATGAATCAAATTGAATTTGAGCTGGCATCGAGCTCCTCATGAAATCTTTCAACCAATATTTTATTCCTAATTAAAATTCCTTCCTCAGACGACTACGGTGACGGTAAAAAGAACATGAAAACAAAGATTTCGGTATACTCAAATAAACAAGAAAAAATAGAAGTGAAACCTCTTAGGTTAGGTTAGGTTGAGGCGGCTGCCCGAGGGCACACTTAGGCCAGTGATATTAGGTCCGTTGTGATACCACGAAAACACACCATTACATTTCCTCTTCGAACCATTTTGAGGTCCTAATAAAAGCTTCCAGGTTCCTGACGTCATGCTCCATAACCTGGCTCAGATTATCTAGAAATGAAGCACCCAGAAAGCGATGCCGTTCTCTGCTTAGTTCCGGGCATTTGTTGATGAGGTGAACCACCGTTTCCTCCTCCTTATCCTCCTTACAACTTCAGCAGCATCGACGAAAAGGCGCTCATAACCTTTCTGCATGCTTAGCTATAAGGCAATTACCGGTTAGACCCAACCTATTCCTACTTAAGTTATACACTTGACGGGATATTTTAGGATCCCAATTTGGCAAGGTTTCTTTCGATATTCGACACCCCGGTGTTTGTAGGCAAGTCTCGTCGGCTTGACGGTGGATGCGTTATTTGGGCATTAGTTTGCAGTTGGGCAGGGGCATACCTAAGCGTTATTGGTCGGGAATAATGTACCCCGTTGTACCTAGCGAGTTCATCTGAAAATCGGTTTCCCTCGATATTCCTGTGTCCAGGGACCCATGTGAGGTATACACGGCTCTGTTGGGCCATCTCTTGAAGAGATCGGCGACAGTTTATTGCTAGCTCCGAATTGAATGAGTGGAGCCAAGAGGTTTTATGGCAGTCTGGATGTCGCTGAAAATAAAGACCTCTTTGCTGATAATGGGTTTCACTATCCTAGAAGCGACTTCCATGGTGGCTGAAACTTCTACCTGGAATACACTGCAGTATTCGGGTAGTCTAAAAGAGAGCTGGAGGTCAAGGTCCCTTGAGCATACTGCACCTCCAACTCCACCGTTTAGCTTGGAGCATTCCGTGTATTAAAGTTGGTTTCCTCAGCTATTGTGGTCGCATAGCGATCCGTGCTAGGAGGAAGAAAACAGTATTTGTTTTTTATACTAGAGTATCCTATGGTCTTTTTGTTCCAATGCGACAACTCCCTTAGGTAAAACCTCTTAAATCATTAAGAAAAAATTGCGTGTGTTGTTTGGTGTGATCAACCAGGATGTCTGTAGAGAGAGCCACATAAATAGATTTCACATAGTCATATCGACAAAATGGCCCGGATTCAGAGAAAATTGTTTAAATTCTTCATGTTTTGAATTTTTGTTTTCGTTACTTTTAATTGCCTGAGAGTGAGAGTGTAACTCTCAACTGGTTTGTGATAAAAGCATTGCACTTCTTTCGAAAATTTCACCCTCAGTCTGGATATCATATTACCGCCTAAGAAGTTTAACTTCGAAAAATATTAAAAGTCAAATCAAAAGAAACGCATAACGATTACAAGGCAATCGCCTTTAATTCCAACGAACCCATACGTCTAAGCCACCGCCGCCGCCTGCCAACAGGATGCCAAACGAGTACGCATCCATCTGTGGAATTTATCACTAATGAGCAACAATGACCGCCGAAGCAATAAGAGAAGATTCTTTCATTGAATCCCACCAAAACATTCCATAGAAATTACGCATTGATGAAGGCAAACGCGAAGGTGGTGTCGATTCCGAAATTGAAGTCGATTTCAAATGCGAAACTGGCCAAACAAGAACTTAAACTCACAACAAAAACAAAAATTACAGTAATATATTCTGGTTTTCAGCAATTGCTTAAAGCAGGTGAGTCTCGTGAAATTGTCGTAAGCTTGATGCCGCCAGATTTTCAAGATAATCAATTGACGTTCGATTTCAAAACTGCAACGACTAGATAAAAATCACTGCAAGTTGTTTTATTTAAACCCCATAATAACCCTATGGTTGAATTAACTAGTTGCAAACTTAGGTTATACTAGTTGTTGTTGTGTTTGTAGCAGTGCTTTGCTGCTTCCGATAGGTGCGACCACTCACAAAGTCCTAACAATACCCAAAATCGGGAGTTCGAGAAACCTTGCAGTTTCACTAGAGTTGGACCAAAGAGATAAAGGTGTTAGAGGAGTAGGTTCCACATTGCTATAGAAAATATGGTTGAAGTCATGTTACAAGCAAGACATACATTGAGTATGTCGGGTTTGATTCTGAATACTACAGTATCGAAGTTGAGCTAGAGTTATGCTCCTCTTCTTTAGGAGGTTGCTTTCCTCAACTGAGAATTTCGGGTATTTGTCTTTAAGAACAAGGTTCGGCGAGCAATCCCTGGAACCCCAGCGGGTTAGGGTATCAGAATATACCCGCGGTAGGAATGCCTGTCGTAAGAGGCGACTAAAATACCAGATTCGAGGGGCTGTGTATCTCAACTGTTCAGGTTGCCAGCGCAATATATAGCTTTCCCAAACCCAATTGTCAACCTCACCTATCCGCGGCGAATCCTGTTTCACTAACAGACGAGGCTCTCGCGACCCTAAGCTCCTCATGGAACTTGGGATTGGGGAGGGAGGGGATGGCCTGAAGGTTTAATGTGGCCACATAAATCGTCCCGAGATGATCGGGCTAGCACCTTAATGGTGCTGTGGTACCGGAGCGTACCGGATCTGTATCCGCCAAAGGACCATCACATCGATAACACTCCCCAAAGCCTTCGGGGAGCAACCTTATCGCTACAACAACAACAACAACAGCAATCCCTGGAATAGTAGTACGACGTCTTTTTGTGGACTTCGCTGAGGGCTTTTTCATGCTTCTTTTCTTCATACGGCTGATTTCCTAAGTGCGGATTTCTTCATAGGAGATGACATTTTAAGTTCCTGGGAGGCGGCGCCTCTTCAATCTAGTTATTCAGCAGAAAATGTTTGTTCAAAATTTCGTTTCTCTCCTTTACAGGGAGTATTATCGGCTCAATGTGTAGATGATATTCTGGAGACATAAAAAGACATCCCATGGCTGTTCTGAGCGCGGTGTTTTGGGAAGACCTGCAGTTTCCGCCCGTGTGTTTCGTTAAGGCCCGGTGACCATATTGGAGACGTTTAGCATACAAGCGGTCGATCAATTGATTTATAAGTTGTTAATAGCGTTCCTTTATCTTTGCCTCAAGTGCTGCCGTCAAGAGACTTGAGGATTTTGTTACAGCTCTGGACTTTGCTCTGGAAAAATTGTGGCTGCATGCTCACCAAAATGTACAAGTCCTATGTACCGGAGGAGCTCGGGATTTTTCGGTGTAACTCGATTCAACTTATAGCATAACTAGTTCAGTTGAAAAAAAAAAAAAGCTTCAACAAGAAATAATGATTCAACTACGGTCCTGTAATTAAAGAAGTCTCCGAGAACAATAGACAAATCATAATCCATAAACCTCAAAGATTGAAATTATTTGGTCTAGCTTTCGTCCCTAAGTATTTTAGTAAGTTATTCGGCGTTTTTCGGAGCTGTTTGGTAAAGTTATATTTTGTTCAAGCTGCTTACTTTCCCACAATTTGCTCAGTTAATTTGTTTCTTTCCCTTTGTTCTTTTATTTGCTAAACAAGAATTTCTTGGTTTCCATTGCTTTGATGCGTTAATTAAAATTGCCATACAGTATTGAAGTGTTTCCAATATCAATCACATTACAGGTGTAGTCAATATTTTGATAATCAGAATTAACAAGGACGGATAAAGCGATGAGACTTGGTAGGTGAGTTGAATTTATGACGCAGAATAGAAAATTAGTAAAATCGTGGACAATGGGCGTGGCACCGCCCACTTTTAAACGAAGGTAATTTAAAAGTTTTGCAAGCTGTAATTTGAAGATATCATGATGAAATTTGGCAGGAACATTACTCCTATTACTATATATGTGCTAAATAAAAATTAGCAAAATCGGATGAAGAACACGCCCACTTTTTAAAAAAAAATTTTTTAAAGTCAAATTTTAACAAATATTTAATATATTTAGAGCATACTAGGAGACCCGGCAGACGTTGTTCTGCCCCTATCTGCATACATTTTAATAAGCTTTTTCCGTCTAACTCTGATCTACCCCTCTACATTTTTCTAATCTTTTTATTCACTCTTCTCTCCGTCTGTTTCGCTTCATCTCCATCTTCGTCTCATGATATCTCTTTCTCAGTCTCCTTCTTTTTTTTCTCTTCTCTCAAATTTTTCTCCTTCTTCTTCATCTCTTATTGCCAGTCCCACAGGGTGGTATGTATTTTGTTCCAGTCCCATTACGAGTCTCAGTCCCAGTCCCACTTCGAGTCTCAGTCTCAGTCCCAGTCCTAGTCCTAATCCCAGTCCGTCTCTGGTTTTCTTTCCGGAAAAAAGCATCGTAAATACTAATATAAGCAAATTTATATACGAAATTTCAGGCAAATCGAATCGAATCGACGTATGTAAATAGGTATGTGGTTATTATTAATTTTTGTCTTTATTTCGGCTTCGCATGTATATCTATCACTTTTGCCAGGTTCATGCGACTAAATCGAATATCACAAAGAACTTTAGAGCTCTCAGCAACAGCTTTCATTTGTTATCCATATTCTATTACATTCTAGGGGTACCCGGGTCCACGTTTTGGCCTAGTCACCCAGGAGTATGAAAATTACCCTCTACTAAAGCACTCATCAACAGCTTTTATTTGATATCCATATTCTACAAACACATTCTAGGGGTATCCGGGTCCATATTTTGTCCTATATCTCGTGACCCTAGCCTCCCAGTTGTAAAATAATTATCCTGTACTATAGCACTCATCAACAGCTTTCATTTGATATCCATATTGTATAAACACATTCTAGAGGTACCCGGCTCCACGTTTTGGGCTATATCTCGAGACCCTAGCCTCCCAGTTGTATGAAAATTATCCTGTACTATAGTACTCATCAACAGATTTCATTTGATATCCATATTGTATAAACACATTCTAGGGGTACCCGGGTCTATATCTCGAGACCATAGTCACCCAGGGGTACGAAAATTATCATGCACTAAATCACTCAACCACAGCCTTCTTTTGATATCCATATTGTATAAACACATTCTAGAGGTACCCGGGTCCACGTTTTGGGCTATATATCGAGACTCTAGCCTCCCAGTTGTATGAAAATTATCCTGTACTATGGCAATCATTAACAGCTTTCATTTGATATCCATATTGTATAAGCACATTCTAGGGGTACCCGGGTCCACGTTTTTGGCTATGCCTCGAGACCCCTGCCTCCCAGTTGTATGAGAATTATCCTGTACTATAGCACTCATCAACAGCTTTCATTTGATATCCATATTGTATAAGCACATTCTGGGGGTACCCGGGTCCACGTTTTTGGCTATGCCTCGAGACCCCTGCCTCCCAGTTGTATGGAAATTATCCTGTACTATAGCATTCATAAACAGCTTTCATTTGATATCCATATTGTATAAATACATTCTAGGAGTACCCGGGTCTATATCTCGAGACCATAGTCACCCAGGGGTACGAAAATTATCATGCACTTAATCACTCAACCACAGCTTTCTTTTGATATCCACATTGTATAAGCACATTCTAGATGTACCCGGGTCCACGTTTTGGGCTATATCTCGAGACCCTAGCCTCCCAGTTGTATGAAAATTATCCTGTACTATGGCACTCATTAACAGCTTTCATTTGATATCCATATTGTATAAACACATTCTAGGGGTAGCCGGGTCCACGTTTTTGGCTATGCCTCGAGACCCCTGCCTCCCAGTTGTATGAAAATTATCCTGTACTATAGCACTCACCAACAGCTTTCATTTGATATCCATAATGTATAAACACATTCTGGGGGTACCCGGGTCCACGTTTTTAGCTATGCCTCGAGACCCCTGCCTCCCAGTTGTATGAAAATTATCCTGTACTATAGCATTCATCAACAGCTTTCATTTGATATCCGTATTGTATAAACATATTATAGGGGTACCCAGGTCCATGTTTTGGCCTATATATCGAGACCATAGTCACCCAGGGGTACGAAAATTATCATGCACTAAATCACTCAACCACAGCTTTCTTTTGATATCCATAATGTATAAACACATTCTAGAGGTACCCGGGTCCGCGTTTTGGGCTATATCTCGAGACCCTAGCCTCCCAGTTGTATGCAAATTATCCTGTACTATAGCACTCATTAACAGCTTTCATTTGATATCCATATTGTATAAACACATTCTAGGGGTACCCGGGTCCACGTTTTTGGCTATGCCTCGACACCCCTGCCTCCCAGTTGTATGAAAATTATCCTGTACTATAGCACTCATCAACAGCTTTCATTTGATATCCATATTGTATAAACACATTCTGGGGGTACCCGAGTCCACGTTTTTGGCTATGCCTCGAGACCCCTGCCTCCCAGTTGTATGAAAATTATCCTGTACTATAGCACTCATCAATAGCTTTCATTTGATATCCATATTGTATAAACACATTCTAGGGGTACCCGGGTCCACGTTTTGGCCTATATCTCGAGACCATAGTCACCCAGGGGTACGAAAATTATCATGCACTAAATCACTAAACCACAGCCTTCTTTTGATATCCATATTGTATAAACACATTCTAGAGGTACCCGGGTGCACGTTTTGGGCTATATCTCGAGACCCTAGCCTCCCAGTTGTATGAAAATTATCCTGTACTATGGCACTCATTAACAGGTGCCGGGTCCACGTTTTTGGCTATGCCTTGAGACCCCTGCCTCCCAGTTGTATGAAAATTATCCTGTACTTTAGCACTCATCAGCTGCTTTCATTTGATATCCATATTGTATAAACACTTTCTAGGGGTGCCAGGGTCCACGTTATGGTCTCAAGACCCTAGGCAGGTAGCGAAAAAAAGGTAGACGTTGGCCGATTCTCAGACCTACCCAATATGCTCACAAAATTTCATGAGAATCGGTTCAGCCGTTTCAGAGGAGTTATGCCTCTAAAACCGTGACAGAAGAATTTTATATATTAGATAAGTAAATTATGACAACATTCAACTCCAGTAATGATGTGGTGAAACAAAATACAAATATAAAAGAAAATTTCAAAATGGGCGCGGCTTCGCCCCTTTTTCATTTAATTTGTCTATAATACCTTTAATGCCATAGGTCGAACAAAAACTTACCAATCCTTGTGAAATTTGGTAAGCGCATAGATTCTATGACGATAACTGTTTTCTGTGAAAATGGGGGAAATCGGTTGAAGCCGCGCTCAGTTTTTATACACAGTCGATCGTCTGTCCTTCCGCTCGGCCGTTAACACGATAACTTGACCAAAAATCTATATATCTTTACTAAACTTAGTTCGCGTACTTACCTGAACTCACTTTATCTTGGTATTAAAAATGGGCGAAGTCCGACTATGACCACGCCCACTTTTTCGATATCGAAAATTTCGAAAAATGAAAATTTTACATACCAAATACGAAAAAAGGGATGAGACAAGGTGATTGGATTGGTTTTTCAACGCAAAACATAACTTTAGAAAAAACTTTGTAAAATGGGTGTGACACCTACCATATTAAGTAGAAGAAAATGAAAAAGTTATGCAGGGCGAAATAAAAAGCCCCTGGAATTTTGACAGGAACGCTGTTCGTGGTTTTACATATATAAATAAATTAGCGGTACCCGACAAAAGATGTTTTGGGTCACCCTGGTCCGATACCTCGAAAACGCCTTCACAATTACAACTAACGGTCACTCTCTTTTAAACCCCTTATTAATACCTTTAATTTGATACCCATATCGTACAAACACATTCTGGAGTCACCCCTCGTCCACCTTTATAGCGATTTCTCGAAAAAGCGTCCAACTATAGAGCTATGGTCCACTCCCTTTTAAAATATTCCTTATTACCTTCCATTTGATACCAATTTCATACAAGCACCTTCCATTATTTTCATACATGGTTATTTTCTCTTATTTTGCCTCCAGAGCTCTCAGCAGAGTATGTAATGTTCGCTTACACCCAAACTTAGCCTTCCTTACTTGTTTAGCAAACGTTTCATTGGAACACAGCTAAAACAAAAGTTGCACAAAATTAATATAACCACCAGACAACACCATCACTCAGCCGAATCCTATAACTAGCGTTAGTTCAGTTGGGTCTAGGCAGTACAGACTACAATAGATGTGGGATACTTTAGTGTTTAATGCATTCGGTTCCATCAGTTACCTTATGGCGGTAACGGTCTCTGGTATAAACCTATCAGGTTGTCCGAAATTATGTTCGACCCCTAATTGACCGATAAGAGAATAAGCCCAAAACCCACAAGTCGACACATACCTCAACAATTTAGCTAGGATTTTTTTATGTAACTTAACTAGTTTGGAAATCAAAATGACGAACTCTTCTACAATCCCCACATACAACATTTTTCCCAGTCACCTTTTCAAGGTGATCTTTCTGTCCGCTCTTTCTTTATTAGCATGCAAAATGTGAGCAAATGATATTTCCTCGGTCTACAATAGAAAAAGGTTTTTACCCCAATTCATCTCCGGTAATAGAAGCATCGATGACGGCTCGACATGAAAGTCCAAGTCCAGTGTCAACTGAATCCACATATGCAGAAGGCGAACCTCGAGCGCAAAATATTTATTTTGGGTAAATGGGACATTCACGGATTAATGCCTTTAAGGTTTCGCTTTCAATTTTCTCCTAATCCTTCTTGTTCAAAACACAAATAAGCAGATTTAGATACGAAATAAAGTCTTATGAAAGAAGGCCGTGCTGGAACCAGAAAGACTATCTTCCGGGGAGTATTTTGACATCTATTTCACTTTGACCGCCGTGGTGTGGTGGCGGCATGTTCTGCCTTCTACTTTAAGTTTCAGAGTTCAACTCCCAGGAAAAGCGATATCAAAATAAATAAGGAAAAGTTTGTCTGTAGGGAAAAGTGTTACTAAGTAGTGCAGCCCCTAGGCAGTGGTTTGGCGCACACTCCGAGTGTATTTCTGCCAAGAAATACTGCTCGGCGAAAATGCAGCTGCCGTTTGGAGTCGGTATAAAAAATGTAGGTCGCGTCACGCAAATTTTTAGTTTCATTAGGAACTTGGGGTCACCAGAGTCTCGACTGCTAAAGAAACAGGATTCGCTACGGATAGGTGAGGTTGACAATTGTGTTAGGGAAGCTATAAATTGTGCTGGAATCCCCTTGAAAGGACTGCACTATACAATCCCTTAAATGATATAGTTATATTAGTCGCCTCTTACGACAGGCATACCTGACGCAGGCATCTTCTAAGCCCCATAGCCATCTAGAGGGGCGCCCAAATGGTTCGAGCAGAGTACACACTAGATATAATAAAACAGCAGCAATTGGTTTCAAGAGAAATGTGTATCAAAATGGTGCCCGTGCGCTACTTGGGTGACAGCGGTACAGCAACCAACTTACCAACATTCACAACTATCTTCAAAAAGTGTGGTGATGCTAAAATGGAGAAGCTTCTCGACAGAATAGAGACCCCAGCGGGTTAGGGGGCTTAGAATATACCCGCGGCAGGTATGCCTGTCGTAAGAGATGACTAAAATAACAAACTGATTCAATGGGTTGTGTAGCGCAACCCTTTCAAGGGGTTGCCAGCGCAATATATAGCTTCTCCAACCCAATTGTTAGCCTCACCTACCCGTGGCGAATCCTTTCTTTAATCGTTCCCGAGATGGTCGGGCTAGTACCATAATGGTGCTTGTTGCCGGAAATAAACCTATCTGCATCCGGCAAAAGAGTTTCAATAACCATAACACTACCCATATCCTTCGGGGAGTGTCCCTATCGCTACAACAACAGCAACAACATAGTAGAGTGTACAGAATAATTCTGGACCATCATAGAAAAGGGAAAACAGCAGTACAAGCAGATTTAAAAACTTAGTTTTTTCATTGCTAATATTTCTCACGTTTTTTCATTTTTTTGTTTCTACAAATAATTCGCCACAAATTGATACTCAATTATGTTGTTATGTTACCAATATTGATGCATCTGCAGCTGCATTGCTAAGTACTACATGTTATCCACCTAATCGTCATCATCGACACCAGCAGTCTCATCATTGTCATCAGCGTTGCTACACGGACTATCTGCGCAGCTGCTGCAGACGAGCACATATACTTGGATGCACCAAAAACTAACAACAACAAAATCAAAAAAGAAAAGAAGTTCATAGATCGATCTCATTGTAAAAATTGCTGCCAAATAACTTTGGCGAACAATAGCATTGCTATTGCTAAGCTTCAGCCACCACTCTACACTAGGATCTTGCTTACTTTTGGACGTTCTATGCAGCTACTCGCTAGCGCGGTTGTTACAGCTAGACAAACCCTGTACGTTCATAAATTTTCACACACAGGTCCATAAATTTAGAACCAATTAGCCGAGCTGAATTGATAATGTGCTTATTGGTTGAAAATTGCTAAGTAGCGCAAGCCATTTTTATTAGCCCTGAAATTGTGCGATTGTGATACATGAAAGTTTTATGTTATTTTTGTATACAATTGAATATCCACTTACTTGCATTTATGGCTATTACTCCTTTTAAACCTGCAGGGAAAGCAAATGCTGTAAAGACAAAAGTTAGATAATTCTAATATCGCTTAACAACACAATTTGCCAATTGTTTCAAATCGCTGGTGTATCTGAGCAATTGTTGTCATTATCTCGACTTTATGGTATGCAATTTTTGCTATTGCAATTGTAATTCAAGTTGCTGTATTACATTTTTATGTAAATAAGTTAATTTTGTTTAAAAGTATTGTACATAAATCTTAGCCTAATTTATTTATTTGCATGCGGAAGTGCCATATGAACATCGCAAGCAACAAAAGACTTAAGAAACAAACTTTGTTCTTTGAAATTTATTATTTCTACAACGGGAACTCATTCGTATTAAAGAACTTCCTTAAGAAAATATTGTACTCAAATGAGTCGTAATTTTGAGTTACTCACTAACTTACTTACTTAATTGTCGCTCAACTGTTTAGACCAAGGACCGACGGCAGCCGGTTCTATGTACCAGAGCGAGTCGGGACTTTTTCTCCTGTCCAAGGGCTATCACTTCAGTGTAACCCCATTTAATTTGTTGCGTCCCTCCGATAAACAGTCATTCTCGGAGCAGCTCCTTACAGCTGTACTGCTCCATACTCTTCTGTTGTTTTAGCGATAAGGATATTCTTCAAAGGCACTGGGGATTTTTATTGATGTTCATGGTCCTTTGTCGTATGCAGATCCGGTACATTCCGCTAAGAAACACCATTAAGGTATTAGCACGACCATCTCGGAAATGATTTAGTATGATCACATGCAACCTTCTGGGCCACCCCATCTTACCATAAGATCCAAAAGGAACTTGGTGTCACCAGAGCCTGGACGGTTAAAAAACAGGATTCGCCAAGGGTAGGTGAGGTTAACACTCCTGCTACGGAAAGGTATTGAACTCTACCCGGTCCCAGGCTGTGGTTCTGCTGCATAAGTCGGAAAGGGATTTACCTCAGATGTTCATACTCTTGGCAGTGTGTGGTTACACAGTTCGGGCTGTTCTGGGTTAGAACTGAACTTTCGTCGCCCCCGAAATTTCTTCTACCCATTTTGGAAGTTACTTTCTTTTTTTACTCGAAAAAGATCAGTTCAGAAAAAATGTCCTTGGTAAAAATTTTTGGGATCCTGGGTATCTTAGCGTTTTCATGAGTAATCGTGCATCATTTTAAGTAAAAGTCAAGTACGACCCGTGGTCCTATAACGGCTCATCCAAATGAAACGAAAATTTTAACAATCTATTCCACCAAATATTTGGATTTGAAACCTGTGGAGACACTTCAAAAATTGGTTTACTAATAGTTAAAATTTATCATTTGGATGAGCCGTTATAGGGCCGTCGTTCTGTTCTTAAAAAAAAAAAACTTCGGATTTAATAATTTCTTTCGAACTAAAAAATTAAAAGTCCGGAATTAATTTTTTCTGAAGGACTTTTATTATAAAAGGAATAATAATGGGTCCGTGGATTAAATGATTATTATGATTATTAAATCATTTTCCACCTTTCCCGGAGTTTCAGCCGCCCTCTTCCTCTGCTTCTATAGGCGGGCTCCTATAATAATACTTTGTTAGCCAAAGTATCATCTTTCATTCGCATAACATAGCCTATCCAGCATAGTCGCTGCTTTCTAATTCGCTGAACTATGTGTATGTCTGCGTAAAGCTCGTACAGCCCATCATTAAATCTTCTTCGGTAGTAGCCATCGCCAATGCGTGAGATCCGTAAATCCATTGAAAAATGTTTCTCTCTTACACTCCCAGAGCCGCTTTATCTGATGTGGGCATCGCCAATGCTTCTGCATTTAAGTGACTTGTAGAGCATGATTTTCATTTATTAGCAAGCATGTTTCTACGCTGGATTTTTTTTGTGTTCATGCTGGCTCCCAGATAAATGAAATTGTTTACTTTTTAACGATTTAGTATCACCACATGGAACCTTCTAGTTCACCCTCTAGATCCATAAGTAACTTTGGGTCACCAGAACTTATGCTGCTAAAGAAACAGGATTCGCCACGGGTAGGTGCGGTTGACAATTGCGTTGCAAAAGCTATAAATTGCGCTGGCAACCCGTTAAATCAGTTTGATATTTTAATCGCCTCTAACGACAGGCATACTTGCCGCGGGTATATTCTAAGCACCCTTATCCTTGCGCCGCCGTTAACTTACACCAGTTGGGGTCAAGTATGTAGTTCAAGTCTACTTTCACCTGGTTCATGCTCTTTTGTCCGTAGCTCTATTTTCATATCTGCGCGAAAGCTTGTGAAGCATTCCACTGTTTGTGCGAAACATTCTTACAGCTTAGTTTAGGACAAATTATATTTAAAAGAGATAAGTATTTAGTGCAAATAGAGGAGGAAACTATCGAGCACGTATTTTGCTCGTGCGATGCACTTGCCAGGCTAAGACTGCAACTATTAGGAGGGATACAGCTGTCAGACCTAGAAGCAGCAACTGGCTTAATCCTAGGAAGCTTCTAGTATTTGCCTAGAGGACGGAGTTATTTTATGACGTAGGTCCTGGTTTTTCAGTTGGGTTGTTAAATAAACTTCTGGTAACACTATGGACTCATTCAGTCTATATCAGTTCCTCATGGACCGGCCAATTCAACCCAACCTAACCTATTGCAACCAGAGTATGGCACATATCTAAACAAAAATGGAAACTTTTTTTAAAAAATGTATATATGTGTGCGTGTAAAATCCAAAATAAGCGCGCCTTTTATATATCAAAAAATCCAGCGCCGTGCTACTTTATATCCATTTTGGTACGACTAGAGGTGGATCGTTTCAACAACAGCGCGCTAACAGTGCAGCATGGACGTGGCTTCCACTCAGCAAGCAGGATGTTTTATTACAAAGTCACTACAAACTGCTTTAGTAAATCCTATATTGGAATAAAGCTCAATTGTTTGAAACACCCGGTATCAGACATATCATGGAAAGATTGAACCAGTACAAAAACAGTTAAAGCGTTTCTCTTTTTGGGGAGTTAGCAAAAGAGGTTATTGGTCGCCAATTTTTAACTTAAGTAAGTGCCCATATAAGGCCACAATTCTCTTTTCATAAGCACGCACATGTCTACGCTTGAAATCCACAAAACTTTTCATTGTGATAAAAATAAGCAAATATATTTTAATAATGATTTTAATCGAAACTGAAATTGTACTCAACTTTTAAATGCACACAACGCTAAAAAAATGTGTTGAGCAATTTTTCACATACATCGCATGGACAAAAATGCATTTTGTATGTGGGAAATTGCTCAACACCCTCGCCGAAAAAAATTCTGAAAATTCAGGAAAATTTTTGAGCTATTTCTAACTTGCACATTATTATACTAGAATTTATTCGGCTACAAAACTGCATACTCAAAAATTCTCTAGAAATTCTGAAAAAAAATTTTTCAAATTTTGTTGGTAAATTTTATACTCAGCTGAGCAGAGCTCAGAGAGTATATTAACTTTGTTCTAATAACGGTAATCCGTAACAGCATAAACTAATCGAGATAGATATAGACTTCTATATATCAAAATGATCTTGGCGAAAAAAGAAATTCATTTACCCATGTCCGCCGTAAACACGATAACTTTAGCAAATTTTGAGATATGTTGATGAAATTTAGTATGTAGGTTCCTAGGCGCTCGTCTCAGATCGCTATTTAAAATGAACTAAATCGGACTACAACCACGCCCACTTTTTCGATATCGAATATTTCGAAAAGCCGAAATCGGATATAGCGATGAAACTTGGTAGGTGCGTTGAACTTATGACGAAAAATAGAAAATTAGTAAAATTTTGGACAATGGGCGTGGCAACGCCCACTTTTAAAAGAAGGTAATTTTAAAGTTTTGCAAGCTGTAATTTCGCAGTCGTCGAAGATATCATGATGAAATTTGGCAGGCACGTTCCTCCTATTACTATATGTGTGCTAAAAAAAATTAGCAAAATCGGGTGGCGAACACGCCCACTTAAAAAATTTTTTTTTTAAGTCAAATTTTAACAAAAAAGTTAATATCTTTACAGTATATAAGTAAATTATGTCAACATTCATCTCCAGTAATAATATGGTGCAACAAAATACAAAAATAAAAGAAACTTTCAAAATGGGCTTGACTCCGTCCTTTTTCATTTAATTCGTCTAGAATACTTTTAAGGCCATAAGTCGAACAAACACTTACCAATCCTTGTGAAATTTGGCAGGAGCATAGATTGTACGACGGCAATTCTTTTCTGTAAAAATGGGCGAAATCGGTTGAAGCCACGCCCAGTTTTTATAACAGTCGACCGTCTGTCCTTTCGCTAGCCGCTAACACGATAACTTGAGCACAAATCAATATATCATTTCAAAACTTAGTTCACATACTTATATGAACCCACTTTACCTTGGCCGAAATCCGACAATGACCACGTCCACTTTTCGATAACGAAAATTACGAAAAATGAAAAAAATGCCATAATTCCGTAACAAATATGAAAAAAGAGATGAAACATGGTAATTGGATTGGTTTTTCGACGCAAAATATAACTTTAGAAAAAACATTGTAAAATGATCACACCCATACACACCTACCATACTAAGTAGAAGAAAATGAAAAAGTTATGCAGGGCGAAATCAAAAGCTCTTGGAATCTTGTCAGGAATGCTGTTCGTGGTATGACATATATAAATAAATTAGCGGTAGCCGGCAGATGATGTTCTGGGTCACCCTGGTCCATATTTTGGTCAATATCTCGAAAACGCCTTCACATATACAACTAAGGGCCACTCCCTTCTAAAGCCCCCATTATTACCTTTAATTTTATACCCATATCGTAAAAACACATTCTAGAGTCACCCCTAGTCCACCCAAAGTTTTAAATAATCATTAGAACCTTTCGTTTGATACCCATATCGTACACGCGCATTCTAGAGTCACCCCTGGTCCACCTTTATGGCGATATCTCGAAAAGGCGTGCACCTACACAACTAACGCCCACTCCCTTTGAAAATACTCATAAACACTTTTCATTTTATACCCATATCGTACAAACAATTCTAGAGTCAGCCCTGGTCCACCTTTATGGCGATATCCCTAAATGGCGTCCATCTATAGAACTATGGCCCACTCCCTCTTAAAATACTTTTTAATACCTTCCATTTGATAAACATGTCATACACACACATTCCAGGGTTACCCTAGGTTCATTTTCCTACATTGTGATTGTAACGACACCCTAAGAGCAACTCACCGCATTACCCATACATCAGCTGATGTATGTACAAGTTGACCGAACAATCTCGCACGGGCGAATGCAACCCGGTGTGTGAGTGGATCGGCCATTATTATTTGGCAATGAAAAACGTAAGAACAACTTTACCTAAGTTATATTGTAAAAACTGTGAAAGATAAAGATATTATAAAAATAATAAATCCCGGAGAAATTGGATGGTTAAACATAAAGTTGTTTATTTGTTAATTATTGGATGCGCTTATTGGAAGCCCTCCAAGATCCACATTACGAACTCTACAAAATCATAAGTAGAGTTCACATGGCGACCGTGACATCGAAACCACGCCACGGAAAATACAAAATGGTGGCATATGATTTTCTTTGTTATGAAGAGATTTAGTCGCGACACCATTTCACAATTGCATATGAATAGCACAAAGTCACAATTGCATCAATACGCCCATATGAATATCACCATTTCACAAATTTTAAACGCCTCAAATCCACACCGCCAAACATTTTTTTTTTGGGAATCCAATTTTAGTCCATACGACTACAACATATAGTAAATTGGCATATTTTCAAGCTTCAACATCAAGGTACGAACACCATCAACAGCAAAGTCCAGCAGCAGCAACCACCGTCGGCAGCGAAGGCCAGCAGTAACATCAGCGGCAGCCATCATTACATCAGCAGGAAGCAGACAAATAAGTATATGATATATTTATGTATATATTAATAAAATTTTTCCTAAGATTTTTACATATATGTATACAAAAATTTACAATTTTTATAAGTGCGATGCGTTCACATTAAATATAATATATCTTTTGATAACAACGGTGCGCCCGCTTTATAAAAGACTTGGATTTTTACTAAAACAGTGCGTGCGTCTAAATTTAAATACCTCAGTTTTCAACAATTTTAAAATTTCCGAACCATTTTATAAATTCCAACATTTGCAGCTCTACATTAAATTTTTTCTCAAGTTTCAACGCATTTCACAAATTTACATTTTCTTAAAATTTTTCATATTTTCAAATTCCTAATTTAAAATTCCTCAACTCATTTTACAAACTCTCATACCTTCAAGCTTCCATTTTTTTGAAAATTTCAAGCATTTCACAAATCTTCTATATAAAGTTGCACATGCCTAAATTTCCATTTTTCAAATTTTCATTCTACTCCAGTTTTTTAATACGTACATTTTCTAACAAAATATCATCATATAAGACTGAGTGAACTAGATAAGTAGTCCCCAGGTACGCTATAAATTTGATGAATTGGTGGCGAAAAACCAATTGAATTTTTTTGATATAAACGGTGGTTTGCGAAAAACCAATTAAAATTTTCTTTGAAATATGCGGTGGTTCCGTTAAAAACCAATTAAAATTTTTTTGAAATATGCGGTGGTTCCGTAAAAACCAATTAACAATTTTTTTATATAAACGGTGGTTCCGTGAAAAGCCAAGTGAGATTTTTTTACATAAAGCGGTGCGTCCGTGAAAATATACAACTTTTTTCTTTAACAAAGCGTGAATATAAATGGATCTTTTGAACAAGTTACAACAATTTTGAGATTTTTACCAACTAATACCTATATACTTTTGTGCAAAGTTTAAATTCAATTACTTTTTAAAGATTTTTCTATACAAGTATAATGCAGTTTTCACTAATTCTTCAAATAAATTGTTAAATATTTCTTTAGCGACTATTCACCTATAAATCAGTTCAATTTTACAAATTTTTTTTTCTTTTTCCTCAATATTTCAGCTTAAATATAAATTCAGACATTCAAAGAAATACTTCATTAATTTCATAGTTTGAACTGAATTATCTGTGCTATTCTGATAATTTCATATGTACAACCTTAGAAGTGGTAAGCAAGTGCAAAAAACTTCAGATTCAGAATCCGATTCCGATAAATCAGCCTCAAGCTAAGAAAATTTAACTTCATCTTCAACCGATAAAGTCACCAAACAGGAAAATAGATTTTCTTTGTCAATAGATTTTCCAGGCTTCGAAAATTCTTCCATTAAAAATTTAACTCCCAATTTACATTCAAATCTTAACGATTCAAATAGTGAAAAATTAACTTCAATTTCTTCTAATTTAGAAACAGATCATAACGATCCAATTAGTAGAAACGTTGCCTCACCTTATAATCCAGCTTCAGATCTTAACGATCAAATCATGGCAACACTTGAGGAAAAGAGAATTTTTATTAGCGCATGTGCTAATTCTATTAGAGAAAACTACAGTGGTGATCCACTAGCACTTGATTCTTTTATAGACAAAATTTCATTACTTGAGCAATTCGCTACTCCAGATTTAACCGATACTTTCATAGCTTTCTTAAAATCAAAATTAGAGGGTAAAGCTTGTGAAGCAATACCATCACAAGTAACTTCAGTCAATGAAACTAAAACAGCTCTACGAATTAGGATCAACCCAGACAACTCGAAAGTTGTAGCAGGGAGGATTGCAGCGTTACATGTTAACGGTAACAATTACACAGATTTTGCCAAAAAAGTTGAAGATTTAGCTGACTCACTTGAGCGGTCTCTTATTATTGAGGGGATCACTCAAGCGAAAGCTCACGAAATGGCAGTCGAACAAACTATTAACGTGTGTCGACTAAATGCAAAATCCAATTTAGTAAAAACCATTTTAGCCTCAACGGCATTTACAGATCCGAAAGACGTAGTAGCAAAATTAATTGTAGAACAAAACAATGAAGTAACTGAACGTCAGGTTTTAGCTTTTCGATCACGTGGTAACAACACATTCAGAAATTTACGTGGTAGTTATCGAAGTTTTTACCCAAACCGCGGCTATACTGGTTATAGAAATAATAGTTCATTTTCATATAATAGTAACTATAACGGTAACAATAATCAGAGATATCGCTATGATAACAGAAATAGATACAAAAATAACAACAATAATAATATACGTCCAAATTCCAATTCAAATACAAACAGCGGTAACAATAGAGGTAACAATTCTAGATCATCCAACGGTAGAGGTAGAAACGAAAACGTTCGCGCTTTAAACGCCAGTGCCCCTCAGGAGCGAACACTGAGGGAGGACGAAGTAAGCGATTAAGCGAACTTCCCTCACCTATAGCCATCTATTGTTTAAATTTAAATTACTCAGATTTCATAAATTACAACTTAACGAGTCACAAAAATTTTGTTCTTTCCTAGTAGACACTCAAGCGGACATTTCTTTAATAAAGATATCTTGGTTAGACAGCAATATTTCATTAAATACAAACGACATTATTAACATTACCGGTGTCACTTCCAATTCAGTTTCCACTTTAGGTAAAATTACAGTAAATTTAAATTTTTCTAAATTTTCTATTAAACATACTTTACATGTAGTAAATGAAGACTTTAATATTCCATCCGATGGCATACTGGGTAAAGATTTTCTGAAAATTAACAAATGCATTATTAACTATGAATGAAAAAGTCGCGATACCAATCCTACACGGAACCGAAGGCGACAGTTGTATCATTCCTCCAAGATGTGAAATATTCAGACTTTTTGATTTAGGAGATTCACCAGAGCCACTTTTCGTGGACTCGCAGGAAATTGAAAAAGGTGTTTTCAGAGCTAGGTGCAATGTTAGTTCCAGTAACCCAATAATTAAAGTCAAAAATACCACGGATGATATAAAGTATGTGAAAAGTAACAGCATTCGAACAGAAAAACTTTCAAACTATAATGTTTATACAATTAACAAGACAGAAAAAAAAGACTAACGTACGAAAAAACTAATTTCGATTTTAAAAAATCAAATACCTCAACATGATCATAGTAAATTAATTGACCTTTTCATATATTTCGCTCTTGACACGGACAAAATGACTTTAAATAACTCTTACGAGCAAAAACTAAGACTGACAGACAACGAACCAGTATATGTTAAAAATTATAGATTCCCATACTCCCAATGCGAAGAAATAAATCGCCAAATAAGTAAATTGTTAGATAACGATTTGATTGAACCCAGTTATTCGAATTACAATAGTCCTTTGATTGTAGGCCCAAAGAAAGATACTAATGGTCAAAAAGCTTATCGTATGTGCGTAGATTTTCGCGCAGTAAACAAAAAACTCATTGCTGATAAATTCCCACTAGCTAGAGTTGACGATATTTGAGACAATCTCGGTAGAGCAAAATATTTTTCCACATTAGATCTTTTTTCAGGATTTCATCAAATCCCCTTGCATCCTGACTCTCGTGACATTACGTCTTTCAGCACTTACCGTGGCGCATTTAGATGGAAAGTGCTACCATTCGGCTTAAATATAGCACCAAATTCATTCTCACGAGTGATGACAATAGCTTTTTCGGGTATACCACCCAATGTCGCATTTTTGTACGTCGACGATATTATCGTCATAGGTTGTAGTGAAGCACGCCACATTAAAAATCTTTCAAAAGTTTTTGATACTTGTAGATATTTTAATCTCAAACTTAACGCAAATAAATGCAACTTTTTACGACCAAAAGTTACATTTTTAGGTCATAAATGTTCAGCCAAAGGTTTGTTGCCAGGCGACTCTAAAATAAACGCAATTAAAAAGTATACAAAACCGACTGACAAAGACGCGGTACGACGATTTGTCGCGTTTGCAAACTATTACGGACGGTGTATACATAATTTTGCATCTCTGGCAGCGCCTCTAAACCGATTAAGCAGAAAAAGAGTTGAATTTGTATGGTATGTTGAGTGCGAAAGAGCATTTTTATCTTTGAAAGCAGCGTTACTTTCACCAAAATTACTTCAATATCCAGATTTTACTAAACAATTCATTATTACAGTTAATGCTTCCACAACTGGATGTGGCGCTATTTTGAGTCAAGAACAACAAGGTAGTGACTTACCAATTTATTTCGCTTCTAAAGCATTTAATAAAGCCGAACAGAAAAACCCATTATAGAATTAGAGCTTTTAGCTATTTACTTTGCAATCAAGCAATTTCGACCATATGTTTATGGTACCCATTTCATTGTAAAATCAGACCTTAGACCTCTAGTTTGCTTATTCAACATGAAAGACCCATCTTCAAAACTTTCAAGAATAAGACTGGAACTGTCTGAATATCACTTTACTATTGTATATATAAAAGGTAAATCAAACGTTTGTGCTGATGCACTATCGCATATAACAATCGATGAGATTAAAGAAGCTAACAAACAAATTTTGGCAGTACAGACAAGAGCCATGACAAAAAAGGCAAACGACAAAAATTTACATAGGAAAACAGACAAAAACGATGAAAAACAACTTACTTTACATGTCTACGACAAATTTTCATTCAATTTTTCAAAAAAGATTCCACGAATAAGATCTGCAATTACGTACGATAAAAATAATAAAACAACAAATTTAAGAATTTTTGCGCATATTAAACATAAGAAACTCGAGTTACTTAGTTTTGAGCTTGTTAACGAAATAATGACTTTAGAGAAATTACTTTCGAGGCTTGAATCAGAAGTCGGCAAACGCAAAATTAAGCAGATTGAATGACCTAAAAACGATATTATGTTCGAACATTATACTATTACAAATTTCAAAAATATTGGAAATAAAATTTTAAAATCATTAGAAATTATATTAACAGATCCAGTGGAGACAGTAACAGACGAAGATACAAAATTAAAACTTATGAAAATTTACCATAATGATCCCATTTCGGGTGGACATTGCGGAATGAAAAGACTTTACGCAAAACTGCGAACAAAATTTTATTGGAGAACATGACTCGTGATATATCGAAATATATCAAAAATTGTAAAGATTGTCTCTTAAACAAGGTTAAACCTAAAACAAAAGAAAAACTTGTTTTAACACCAACTCCTTGTAAACCATTTGATATACTAGTAATTGACACAATAGGACCCCTACCTGAGTCCAAATATGGTAACAAGTTCGCACTTACCATGATTTGCGACATGACTAAATACCTGGTAACAGTCGCTGTACCAAACAAATCGGCAAAACAATCGCTTTAGCAATTTTTGAAGGATTCATTTTAACTTACGGCACAATGAATGCCATAAAATCAGATTTAAGTACTGAATTTAAAAATGAATTATTTGAAGAATTAACAAAGCTTTTAAATATTCAACATAATTTTTCAACTGCATACCATCATGAAACTGTTGGCACGATTGAACGTAATCATAGAGTTTTTAATGAATACTTACGTGCATATTTGAAAGATACTTTTTCTGATTGGGATGTTTATTTAAAATATTTTACTTTCCTACACAATACTACGAGTAGCACAGTTTTCGACAATCAGTTTTCTCCTTTCGAGTTAGTCTTTGGGAAAAAGGCAACTTTGCCTAATGAATTAACAAAAGAAAAAATTTACCCAATTTATGACGTCGAAAACTATGCCAAAGAAGTCAAGTTTAGGATGCAGAAAACGCACAAAATGGCACAAAACCTAATTAATAAAAATAAGGTACAAAGTAAAAATATGTACGATAAAACGGCACGACCTTTAATTGTAAAAATCGGAGATAAAGTACTTTTACAGAAAGAATCACATCATAAACACGAGAATATATATCAAGGTCCGTTCACTATAACTAAAATTAACGAACCTAATGTAACTATTTTTGATGAAGTTACAAGAAAAGAAAAGATTGTACACAAAAATAGAATTAATAAAGTAAATCAATAACTACTTGTTTATATTAAACTCGTATATACAACAAAAAAAAAAATGTCCTTTACAAACAGCCAAGAAGGCAGAACAAAAATCATACAAATCTAAATTTAAACACAAAAAAAACCGAAAATTTTTATATATCACATATGCCAATTGGCATAGCAAAACCTCCCTAGTTTCAAAATCATAAGATAAAAATGTTAAACTATACATTTAAATGAAATTATTACAAAACGAAAAAAAGACTATATTATAAGTTAATAATACTTTAAACGTTATAAACAAAAAAATATACTTTAACTAATAGTTTAACTAGTAGTACAAAATACAAAAAAAAAAAAAAAAACAAAAAAAAAAAAAACTTAATTCTTTAATAAAAATATTTATATACATATATCATGCAACTACTATTTGCATATTGCAATGCAAAAACTTCAATAACATTGTACAAATAAATTAAATTATCTTAAATTTAAACTATTTGTCATATTAAATAAGTCGATAAAATTATGTGTTAATTGGAACATAGGCTGATGTATGTTTGAGTCCAATATACAACATATTTTAGATTGAATAATATCGGGCAAGAAGAAGCCAGCAGAATTGAGGGTGATGTAACGACACCCTAAGAGCAACTCACCACATCAACCATACATCAGCTGATGTATGTACTAGTTGAACGAACACGCTCGCACGGGCGAATGCAACCCAGCGTGTGAGTGGCTCGGCCATTATATTTTGGCACTGAAAAACGTAAGAACAACTTTACCTAAGTTATATTGTAAAAACTGTGAAAGTTAAAGATATTATAAAAATAATAAAACCCGGAGAAATTGGATGGTTAAACATACAGTTGTTTATTTGTTAATTATAGGATGCGCTTATTGGAAGCCCTCCAAGATCCACATTACGAACTCTACAAAATCGTAAGTAGAGTTCACATGATTTTCCCTTATTTTGTATCCAAAGCTCTCAGCTGAGTATGTAATGTTCGGTTACATCCGAACTTAGCCTTCCTTACTTGTTCAAATTTTGATTAATTCTCCTTACCTTTGAATAAACTTTGAAATTCTTTTGAATGTGTTTCTGTTAGGGAATTTGCGATATTTTAGATAAAAATTTTCAATTAAGCTGTGAGCCACTGCATTTGAGTTTTTTTCAGCATAAACCAAGTGTGTATTTACTCCTGTGAGTAACCGTATATGAAAGAGCTAAGAGTGTTGGAAGCTTACTCACAACGAAAGACTTAAGACACATACTTGCCCAATGAATGAATGAAATGAAAGCGCGAACGCTATATGAACACACATATGTGCAAACATAAATTATAATTATCTGAATAAAGCGTCTAGATGCCAAAAAACCGATTAAATTATGTCTTCGTGCGTATTTAATCCGTACAGAAGCAGCAACAAAGGCAAGCAAAAGCCGGTGAAGAAGCAAACAAGTGCAAGAAACATATTTTACCTGTTGCCAACTCAGATCAGACATTTTGTTAGCAACCATCGATAATGCAGTTTGGTTGAGTTTTGAAATTAATTAGTCTTTATGAGAAATTTAAGGGAGTGCCACGAAATACCAAAAAAAAAAATACCCAAACACAAAATCTCCAAAGAAAAAAAAATATCCAAACACATAATCCCCAAATTCAAAATCCCCAAAATCAAAATCCCTAAAATCAAAATCCCCAAACACAAAGTCCCAGTGCTATGATAAACATCATGACCGTGTAAAAAATAGCAATATCTCTTTCCTCTTTCATTCATATTTATGTATGTGTAACTATATATTCACGTGGCGGTAGCCACGGTTATACCTCACACCCGGACTTGGCATGGCGTAGCTCAGGGTTATTTTTTTAAGCGCAGCCGAAAGCCGCCTATGCAGAAAGTTGGTATGGATTATTAGCCTTTTTTGATCGCGGAGATTTTAAACCTAATTTAAACTTATTTCACACATAAAGTGCGGATTTTTTATTGTGGATTATGCGTTTGGGGATTTTGATTTGGGGATTTTGTTTTGGGGTTTTGATTTTGGGGATAACGTGGTAGACCCGAAATTAAATTAATGAGCAACCGTATCGAATTGCATAACAAATCAACAAAAATGTTGCTCAGTACTAGAAGGCAACAGCAGACTTTCAAGTCATTGGGCAATTGGCACGCACTCTTACTTCATATGTTCCCTTTCAAAATCCACTTGCTTTAGATTTCTTCCACAATCTTGCCAATAAGAGCAGCAAGTAAAGAAGCGAATAGCGCCCATCAGTTATTTGGGGAAGATCTCCGGAATAAGTTATTTATCTGCATTTCACAATCGGTATGCGATACGCGGCAGGTTGCATGCAGCATGAGTTGTAAGCTTCAGACGTTTTTTTTCGTATCTAGTAATAAAGTGAAATAAAAAGTTTAAAGAAGTTCACAGAAACTAAAGCTCTTTCTCAACGAAACCACAGTTGGTCATTGCGAAAAAAACAAAAGCACTCAACTAACCCAGACCAGTTACTCTTTCTAGCATTTGCAACTTTCGCATCAGCAACGCTTTTCTAGGCCAAAAATATAATTAAAGCGCATCGACTAACTGTAATCATAACAATGTAGAAAATATAGCTCACCATAATTTAGATCAAAGACTGAGCAGCACTTAAAGGCAGTCCTTCGCTATTACTTGGAGTTGGAAATCTGGTTTACTCTAGACTTTGGATATTCATCTCTACTAACATTTACTACTATGAGTTTAGCTCATGTATTATTCGTTATTTTTATACCCAGCTGTAATAGAACACAAGTTAACTACATAAAGAGACCATTTGTCTTATGCATATTGTACTGATGTAGTGGGCCAGGAAAGATGAAATAAATGTGCCCCCACCAGATTATGACGACGTCCGAATAGCAATAGCCACACTGAAAAACAACAAAACCGCGGGCTCTGATGGATTGCCTGCGGAGCTATTCAAATACGGTGGCGAGGAGTTGGTGAGGCGCATGTATCAGCTTCTTCGTAAAATATGGGCGAACGAGTGCATGCCCAACGATTGGAATCTAAGTGTTCCTTCTCCAGTCCACAGATACTGCAAACTGCATCACCTATCGCGGAATCTGCCTTCTTAATATCGCATATAAGGTTCTGTCAAGTGTATTGTGTAAAAAAGTGAAGCTCACCATGAATCAACTGATTGGACCTTATCAGTGCGGCGTCAGACCGGATAAATCTACCATCGACCAGTTTTTCACAATGCGCGAAATCTTGGAAAAACGCACGAAAAAAGAATCGACACACATCACCACTACATCGATTTTAAAGCCGCCTTCCACGAAAAGGAGCTGCCTATATGCCGCTATGTCTGAATTTGGTTTCCCCGCAAAACTTATACGGCTGTGCAATATGACGTTGAGCAACACCATCACCTCAGTCAGAATTGAGAAGGACCTCTCCTATCCGTTCGAAACTAAACGAGTTTCAGACATGGTGAGCCCCTATCGTGCGATTTCTTTAATTTGATGCTGGATAAAATTATACTAACTAGAGAAATTAACCGTTTTGGAACAATATTCTATAAAAGCGTGCAATTACTCGCATATGCTGGAGACATTGGTATCAACGGCCTAAACGTCCGCGCTGTTAGTTTTGCTTACTCTAAATTGGTAAAAGAAGCGGTAAAGACGGGTTTGATGGTGAATGATTACAAAACGAAGTACCTGTTCTCATTGAGCCAAAAGACAGCGCATATGCCCCTTGACAACCACGCTACTGTTGGCAGCCATAATTTCGAAATAGTAAAAGACTTCGTTTATTTGGGAACCAGAATCAATACTAGCAACAACATCAGCTCTGAAATCCAGCGCAGAATCACTCTTGCCAACAAATGCTACTTTGGATTAGGTAGGCAATTGAAAAGTAAATTCCTCTCTCGGCAAACGAAAATCATACTCTACAAGTCACAACAGCTGATGAAGCGGCTTTGGAAGTGTTCGAGAGAAAAGTTCTTCGAAAGATTTATGGACTCCTACGCGTTGGCTATGGCGAGTACCGAAGAAGATTACATGATGAGTTGTACGAGCTCTACGCAGCCATCAACATAACTCGGCGAATTAAAACGCTACTGCTGCGTTGGCTAGGGCATTTTATGCGAATGAAAAATGACGCTCCGGCCAAGAAAGTGTTTCTATCGGAACCCGCCTATGGAAGCAGAGGTAGAGGGCGGTCCTCAATTCGCTGGATCGACCAGGTGGAAAACGATTTAGAATCCCTTGGTGTGACCAATTGGCGCCAGTTAGCAGAGAGTAGGAGCGACTGGCGCGCCTTGTTGGACGGCCATAACCGTTTAAACGTTTAATCACCAATTAAGTAAGTAAGAAAGTGGACCAGGAATGTTCTGAGTAGCGCTAATCTCAACCATAGGCCGAAAGGTGATTAGACTTGTGTTCGCAGGTGGCTGAAGCAAGCGTCATTAGGCGTGGGAATTAGATAAATCGTCAACTTTCCAACGTGGTTGCTGCGAAGCTTTTACTATGCATTGAACGCGGCGGAGTAGGCGTGTGTATATCTGATTCACTAGATTTGCCTGAGTTGTATCAGCAATTTGATTTCTTTATTGAGGGCAGGGGTAATGTTTGCCTGGAAGATGGCAGCAGAAAATTTGGACTGACTGTGGCTAATATTACCATAGATATGAAATCTACATATCCAATATTCTATACACACACTTCAAGTAATACCGAAGAGATATCAATTTTAATGTTTATTTTACTCACACTCTTATTTCTATTACCAAATTCTAGGTTAGGTTAGGTTAGGTTAGGTTAGGTTAGGTTAGGTAAGATAAGAAGCCCACTTCGACGAAAAAAAAACCAATTTCTTCACATTAGCTTAAATTAAATATATAAATTTAATAAATGCAAAGCACGATAACCTCCATAGATATTTTAGGACAAGCTTCTAAACCAATTTTTCCAACAAACTGGCGGGACTAAACCTACTTGTGCGGGTGGAATCTGCAAGGTTGAGTTTTCACTGAAAAGCTTTTCATGGCTTAAATACACTCCGAGTACTTGCTAAATCACTGCAGAAGGACGCCTCCGGTTAGAATATCTTTATTGTTTTAGAAAAAAACTTGTTTCTAAATTATTAGTGTTGCTTTTACCGAGGCGTGAACAGAGAATCGTTGGTGTGTTAGGCGGAACCCACCACACCACGGCGGCCGCCAGGTTAGATTTTATTACTTATATGCAATCAAATCAAACCAAGATTGAAGTGATCCGTTGCTCAGTTCTTATAAAAGCCGGACTGTTGAGCATAAAGTGACTCAAGAAATTTACCTCATCATTGCCCATGCATCTGCGATGGGAAGGGATATCTAGTAAGATGAGGCGTAGCGCATGGAAAACCATTTAGCAGTGCTGAATAACCAGAAATAAATGAGGCCTAGTGAACCCAAGATGCAATGTCTACCCGGCATTGCTTAGTTGTCTTAATTCTCATCTGCAGGAGAGGTGAGATCAAATACTTTCTGGAAAGGCTGGGCCGTAGTGAATTATTATGTAGTTCTACCTCGTCTTCTTGCATGTAGCTGCAGCAGCGAGAGTTTTGCAGTATGTAATATAGTATGATATATAACGCTTGGACTCCTGTTGGATGGTTTCCCATTAGAACTCCCATTTACTAGCAATAAATGTACATGAGTTCGGCGCTTGCACCGTGTCCATCTTCGCAAAATTACTACAGCAGGATGCGGCACTCCAAACTAACTACAGTCCATAACTTCGGGTGCAAAGGTATGTGTTCGGAACAAGAGATCAGTAGATGGTTGTAGCTCGGATGATTGTTACGTAGCGAAAGCTTGAGAATAATCTTAAAATGGTTCGAGGCGATCGAAAACAGCATCTTTTCCTGCAATCCACGATCATCCTTAACCACTTTACTCTTGAAATGAGGATGTTAACTTTCGCTATTAATTATAGAAGGTTAAATTTCTTAACCGTAGAATTCACCGAATTCTTAATCGCTGCGACTTTCTTTGAAGGCAACAAAGTCACTACAGTAATCAAGAGGCTCGAAATTGGATTTTATTTCGAGCTTTTGTCATTTTTTTTTTGTGGCCAAAAGATCCCCCAATTTGTTCACCGTTTCCTTTGCCTTAGGCGTGCTACTGTGACAATAGTAAACCTGTGAAGTCCTGTGTCCTCCTTAAGCTTTTGCAGCACAATATTTTAGAATAAAAGAAGGGAGATGAAGTCCTCAGGAAGTACATGAAAGCTTAACCAACTTTGGAATGAGGGTAACTTTGACAATGGATTAAGCATATAATATTTAATACAATTTTGTCAAATTGGAGTGACACTGTACACATCGGAGAACCTAATCACCTTTTCTTAACTCCGCAGCAGTCCAGCAAATCAAATTTTGGAAAACTTGATTCTGTCTAGTGCGATTTCTTCAAGTAGATGCCTTAAATGATAGTCGGGACAGCTTACCTGAACTGCTCAGGGTACATTTATTATAAAAGTGAAAACTTGGCAGCAGCCCTCGGGATACCGGGATTGTGAGCAAAAGGTTCCAGTTCATATCCTGCGGTAAGTAATACCCAAGATGAATTGGGTTTTGCTCCCACTGTTGCACGCTTAATATAACCCACCTGTGGATTGCTGCCTTCCATGGTTGAGTATAACTGCCAGATCTTTTATGGGTGTGGGGAAGGAAGTGCTCCTGATGTAAGCATTGCGGCTGACCGTTCTCTCCAAAACTTCTTTATTCCTTTTGTTCACCTTGCATTATAAACGGCTCTTGATCTGACTAATTGGGAAATAGTAACTTAGAGTAAGTAGTTGAAAAATTGCCTTTCTTGATATATTTATTTATTTATTTATTTATTTAGTCTATGATTTACAAATAATCTTACAGACTAGATTACATAAGAGTTCATATGCTTATATATAATATAATAAAGAACCACCTAACTTAAAGCAGAAAAGAGCATATTTTTAAAGCACTGCCGCGATAAAGAAAAATCAATACAATGTTTATGATTAATTTAATTGATTACAATTAGAGCGCGTGTGATTGGTACATTCAGCTCATAATTAGACATAATTAGACTTAAAATTGTCAATAGCAAACATATAATGTTGACGCAAAGTACGTTGTGGAACATAGAAGTTCAAAGATTCAAAAATTATTGGATAATCGATTATGCCATTAACAATATCAAAAATTAACATAATTGTGGATATTACCCTTCTACTTTCCACGGAATGAAGGTTAATTAACTTAAACCTTGAAGAATAAGGAGGAAGGGGCTGGTCGAATTTTATACCAGATAAACAGTACTACATAAAAGTTTTCTGGACACGTTCATATTCAAGCCTAGATCTAACAAACGCATTATACAAAAGCTTCTTAGTAATTGGGTCCTTAAATTCGCAGCCGTTTCTTTTAATAAATGCCAATACGGCGTAAGCTTTGGGAAATATGAAATTCGGTAAATGTGAATGATGAATCAAACACAACACCTAAACCTATTTTACTTACCCCAACGATAGCTGTATCAGAAGAAAGATAGGTCGAAGTCAATGTGTTTCTTAATTTAGACTACGTAACGCTATAACATTTATTGACATTAAGCGCGAGCTTATTTCTACAGCACCAAGCATTAAAGTCATTTAGTTCAGTTTGAAGTATGGAAACATTAGACTCTTTTTAAATTTTCAAAAGAATTTTCAAATCATCAGCATACATGAGATGACGACATTGCTTAAAACAAGCACTTACGTCATTGAAAAACATATTGAAAAAGAGTGGACCAAGGATGATTCCCTGAGGCACGCCCGATGTAGCCACATAACAACGAAGTTGACTCTATTGGATAAGTATGAACTTATCCATTGTAGAAATGAGGAATGAAATACATATCTTTTTTTCTTACCCAATAGTACGCAGTGCGATACTCTGTCAAAAGCTTTGGCTAAATCAGTATAAATACAATCAACTTGACAGCCATCCGTGAATGTTGGAATACAGTAATTAGAAAATGCAGTGAGATTGGGCAGGTCCTGGAACAAAACAATGTTGACAGGAACTTAGATGACGATTAACCATGAATGATATTTTAGTCATAACAATTTTCCCAAACAATTTAGATATAACAAGAAATTTAGAGATTGGACGATAATTTGAAACTTCATTTTTATTGCCACTCTTATGAATTGGTTGAATGTAAAAAATTCAGCAAAATAATTAATTTTGTCGGAGGACGATGTGGAATTCTTACCTTGGTAAGACACAGGCACGGGAATTTCCAAATACGAGCGCTTGGAGCGAATGAAATTCCAAAACGATTCTGGGTTCGATTTAATATTCATTTCAAAATTATGAATATACTAGCAGAACCGGCAGACGTTGTTCTGCCCTAAATTTTTGATCTATCTGCATACATTTTAATAAGCTTTTTCCGTCTAACTCTGCCCTCGCCCCTCTACACTTTTTCCTAATCTTTGTATTCGCTCCTCCCTCCGTATTTTTCGCTTCATCTATCACTCTTCGTCTCATTCTATCTCTTTCTCAGTATTTTCCTTCTCTCTTTTCTCTTCTCTCAAGTTTTTCTCTTTCTTGGTGGTATGTATTTTGTCTCAGTCCCATTCCGAGTCTCAGTCCCAGTCCCACTCCGAGTCTCAGTCTTAGCCTCAGTCCCAGTCCTAGTCCTAATCACATTCCCAGTCCGTCTCTGGTCTACTTCCCGGAAAAAAGCATCGTAAATACTAATATACGCAAATTTGTATACTAAATTTCAGGCAAATCGTATAGGACGTATGTAAATAGGTATGTGGGTATTATTAATTCTTGTTTATTTCGGCTTCGCATGCATAGTTATCAGTTTTGCCAGGTTGATGCGACTAAATCGAATATCACAATGAAAATAACTTTAAAGCTCTCAGCAACAGCTTCTAGGGGTATCCGAGTCCATGTTTTGGCCTATATCTCGAGACTCTAGTCACCCAGCGGTGTAAAACTTACTCTGTATTAAAGCACACATCAACAGCTTCAAATTGATACCCATAAAGTAAAAACACATCCTAGGTGTATCTGGGTCCACGTTTTGGCCTATATCTCGAGACCCTAGTCACCCAGCGGCATAAAATTTACTCTGTACTAAAGCACACATCAAAAGCTTAATTTTGATATCCATAATTTAAAAACACATCCTAGTTTTACCCTTAACCACGTTTCTGCCTATATCTCGAGACCCTAGTCACCCAGGGGTACGAAAAATACCCAGTATCAAAGTACTCATAAACAGCTTCCATTTGACACCCATACTCTACAAACATATCCCAGGATTACCCAGGTCCACGTTTTGATCTAATGACCCTAGCCAGAATGGGATAAAGAGTATCCCATGTCCGTTCCCTGGCTCTGAGCTACCTCTGCACCAATTTTCAGTCAAATCGGTTCATCCGTTCTTGAGTTATGCGTAGTGTAACTAACACCACTATCTTTTATATACATATTTGAATTTTTTCTAAAAAAAAATCATAACTCAAGAACGGCTGACCCGATTTGGGATTTCAAAATCAACTAACCATCATCTCTCCTTCCTGTATCTTTCCTAAAAATTTCATTGCAATCTTTCTATCCGTTCTCGAGTTATGGAGTGACAATAAAAATGTACACTTCTTTTATATATATATAGAAGATTGCTTATATAGAAATATATCAAGGCAATTAAACTCTTTCGCATAACTTAAGTATATTTGTTATACTGTGGGCTACCAGATTCTTTGAAGAGCTTATGAAATTTATAACGTAAGTTTTTAAGTCTCTTTAGGTTATATCCTCGATATGTTGTCCCAGTTTAGTTTACTTTTGGAATTATATTGTATAGGGACTGTAGCCTTAAAGATTTTGTTCTTAAGCTCGAATAATTTTAAAATATCTTTAATGGTGCTAGTTATGACCCAAACTCGATTCGAGCTTAAGGTCCTCCTACAACTACCTCAGGCCCTTAGACCGAAAATATTGGAGCAGTGACTATCCAAATTATGACCTGCTCTCTGAAGCTCACTATGGGGCGAATATCGGGCGGTTAACCAGAGGATACTTATACGCAAACTCCCTGATATCATGAACTTCCTAAACCATAAACAGAAAAATCTTCCTCGCAATTTCCTATTGTATGAAACATTCATACGGCTCTATATACTCCGTCCAACTTCTTTCTATGTATTAAATCTAAATTATTCACGGATATTTCGGTTTTAGCATCCCTTGTTTATATTGCCGTTGGAGTACAGTACAAGAGCCATCATCGCGTGTTCAGTGTTTGAGTACATTTCAGTTAAGCTATAAATATTGCTTCGTGCAACCGAATGGAGTACAATGCAACAATCAAAACTATGCCAATAGAAACAAATTCAAAGGTTCAATAACAACAAAAACCTTAAAATCAAACTAATATCAGAAATCGTTTTCAAACTTGTAGTCGGCGATTGCATCTTTGAACGTTGTTTAACGCATTGACGCAAATTCATATTTCAATATTAATTCATTTATTGAATTTAAACTCTTAAAGCTAACAATGGGAACTTAAACGCTGATACTTCACACAGCAAATATGTATAAAATGGAAATATAACTAATTCCACAACGGAACGAACATTTTTACGAAATGAATTTAAATAGTGAATTTGAAAGGTAGGATTTGGAATTTTGATCCGTCTTGCAGCCGCGCAAGGGCTAGGTTAGGTTCGAGAACCAATCTCACGCAAGGGTTGGGATGATCGCGCAAGGATTAGGCTAGTTTAGGGGAATACCGCAGCGCAAGTGCTATCTCGGTTGCTTTTATATAGAAAGATATAACTTACGATTTTTGGGAAGATACTTCCTTTATTGTTCTCATGGATTTGGAGGTGACGTCGGTGCTGATGGTTGTACTCGCTCCTACGTTGTTGATCCGATGCAAGTTTTTTCCAAAAAAGGTAGATGATGTTGGTTGCTGGTAGATGTTCGGTGTTCCACGAAACAAGAGAGCGAGTTAATACATTGCACTGGTATTTATAACATGGGTTAGTGATGGAAAGCAATTCCAACACTGTTGACTGGAAGCACTGGATGGCAACTCCAGTCTACTCTACCGCCAGGGTTGTATGAACGCAAGTCACGGATGGGTGGTTAGGTGAACGCAAGTCACGGAACCGTTGCCTATTTAAGTGAACGCAAGTCACTTAAACAAACGTAACATTGAAACAACATGGAAAAGGAGTAGCTTTCGATGGCAGATAAGAAGGTGTTATTTGCACCGCATATGAGAATGAATAAAACAGGACAGCTTGCGTATCTGTGTAGTGCTCGTACGGGTCTATAATTGCCACGGATTTAAGGACAAGGACCATAAATCCATTTGCTTTTATTACTTCAAAAGTCAAGCCATCTGGTGTTGCTAGAGCTCATGACTGCTGTCCATTCAACGAGACGAATGTGGTGAGGTATTTATAGATCGAATTTTGGTTCATGTTGAGAGGGCGTACTCACACTGCATAGAGATTGCTTTTCTTCGCTCTACTGCTGGTCAATTATAGCGCGCATATCAAACTTTTCGTATTTACGCCACGATAACTGTCATAGATTAAGCGCAAAGACAATGCTGGTCGGACCAGTTGTTTTCCTTTTCATTTGCATTGAAAATTTAGCAGGCGATGATCTGCCCACCCAAAGAAAGGATAGAATTTTCTAGATGTTTCGAAAGACCCATATCGAGATAGTCGGTATTAGGTTATTTTAACTAGCCGATCCATGAGGACCTCGTGTAGACTGAATGGGTCCTTAGTCTTTCCAGAAGCTTATTTAATGACTAAACTGAAAAACCCTCTCAAATACCAGGACCTATGTTATAAAATTGGCAAAAAATGCCCTTATCTGAACGATGTGAGCGCGATATTTCGCAAAACACTATCTTAATTTTTTTGTAAATATATTCGTTGCGATACGGCATCTCTGAATGCAACTTTGGGTGGGAACAGCTGCAAAGTGCAAGAAAACTGCTTCAAAATGAACCCTTGTCTATTGTCAATTGAAATCGTTTGCCAAGCTCGAGTTTCGATACGAGTTAACCTGCCCTTTTGGTTTGTGATCCTCAACAAGTGAAGTTAATTATATATTCGGTCTCCTCCGCAAGTTTTATAAGTACAGATTAGTAAGAGTTTTATAGTTAATAAAGAAAAAAGAAAAAGACTTAGAAAACAATAATTAACAAATTCAATCAGGCGAAGCAAACTAATATTTAATGGTGCTTAGCAAGTGTAGAAATTACTGCGGATGTTCAGGGAAAAAGCGGATTAAACCCCGAAAATCGCGAGGTCACCAAGATCGCGAGGTCACCAAGACCGCGAGGGTCTGGACGAACATCTACCTGGCTGCTGGCAGCTTTAGTTGCTGTCCCGAAGGCCAAAATTACATTTTTAAATATTTGTGGTTTAAAAGAGGAATAATTCTTGCGATTTAAATTAATATTTATTGAAGAGCTTCTCTCTATGCAGTTTTTCACAAACTGAACTTTTAAACAATATATTTTCACAAAAGTCGTTCACTTGGCACTGGAAGCTTTCGTGGACCTACGCCACTTGCTGCGTCTAGATCTGACAGCTATATCACTTCTTATAGCTGAAGTATAAACTTGGCAAATGCAGGGTACTATCACAAAACGTGCTCGATCGTTGCCTATTCCAACCCGCACTTCCTACATCTTCTATGATTGAACAAGCCTAATTTTAAGGCATGTGGCGCTAGAAAGCAGTGTCCAGTTAGAATACCCGTCATGAGTCTACAGTCCTCTCTTTTTATTGATAGAAGCAACTTTGTTAATCTAAGGTTGGAGGACCTTAATTTCACCCAATCTGATTGTTATGTCTAGGGATGTGCCCTTGTTGGCTAGTCTATCCGCGTTTTGGTATCCAATATAGATGTATGCTTTTCCCCGTCTCGATTCTTTCCAGGGATTGCTTACACCCTAACACACTTTTAGATACTGTGCTATGCGAGATTATTACCTTAATTGCTGCTTGACTGCCAATATAACAGTTAACTGGCTGCAGCTCAAACTATTCTCTTCCAGTGTTTCTACTGCTTTGGTTACGGCTAATACTTCCGCTTGGAAAATGCTGCAGTAATCTCACAAGTCGGGGTAGTGCTGTTAGTTGAACATGGCACAATGTCGAAACTGGTTTCTCACCAAACCAAATTTGACAACGGCTGGCGAAAAATCGTTCCAATATACATTAGTTATTCTCCTTGTCGAAAATCAGCAAAACAAAATGAAGGAGCTATAGAAAAAATTTCGGCAGTTTTTCAATAAAAAAATTCGATATTTTTAGTTAAAAATGACAACGGAATGATAAATTATCGATATTTTCAGGTTAACAACACGAAAAGTCATATCTACATACCTTCTTACAACACGACGATAACAAACCACTTCTTTCTTCTTTTCCTTTCGTGTTCTTTCCTTATATCTCTTTTCCTTTCCTTTCCTTTCTTTTGCCTTCCTTCCTTTCCCTACGTTGTCTTCCCTTTTTTTCCTTGACTGTTTTCTTCTCATTATATTTTTTTTCTTTCTTTTTATTATTTCCTTTCTTTTCATTTCTATTCTTCTCTCAATAGAATGTTATTTTAGTTGTGACCTATAACTCTTGGCAATTGGTAGTTACTCTTCAAGCCTTATATTTAGCGCAAAGCTAGTGAACAAGTCGGGCGAGGGGAAGGAATATCGTTCATTTATCCAAACCCTAACACAAGTAAATCACGTTTCTCCTCAGGCGTTTTTTTATTGTAATCCAACAGCGATGCAACCTGTACACCTGGCAGAATTTCCGAACATTGAACAGTTGGTTGAATTATATAGCTGACTTCCAGGGCAGAATTAAACCTCAAAAGGGGCCCTAGGTAGCCATCAATTTGGGGGTCCTTTTTTTCACGTCCCTTCCCCCTCTTTTTTCGATTCAAACAACACAAACTTATATCTTTCATAAACATTTTATTGTCACAATGCAATAATATCAATAAAATGACTATCAACATTTTAAACATGTCATTTTATACATTTGTTTTCGGCAAATTCATGAATTATATCATCAATATCGATTTCGTTCAATAAATCTGACTCAACGCAAAGTATAGCTAACATCTCGAGTCGCTCTTGTCGCGTTGTAGCTCTTTCAGCACTTTTGATTCTTTTTAATCGCGAGAAGGATCGTTCGGCAGAACAATATGGGATCATTAATGTTAAAAACATCCGAAGAGCTATTTCTGTGTTAGGAAATACATCGGCTAATTGATCTTCCATTAGAATCTTATACAAATGACTAGAGTGTTTATGTGCATCAGTGTATCTGGAGTTCACGTAACTTTGGAATTGTTTCATTTCAAAGAAAAATTCTTCCAAATCTCTAGAATTAAAACCAACTAACTTATTTATTGCTTCGTGGAGGTCTCCATCACTCAGAGAAAACTTGATGAGAAATACAAATCTCTCTGAAACTTCCATATACACTTTCGCACGTAGTTTTATTTCACCGTAAAGATTGTCGATGATTTCGAGGAAACTTTATGTCATAAAATCATCGGGAGGCGAAAATTCTACTTCTGGAGCATTTCTGTCATTAGGTTGTTTTTTTCTACGACGAGCACGTTTTACGATTTCTGTATAAACTACACCAGGTAATAATTGCTTTGTTTTTTCCTCGAAATCATTGAATTTTTCACGGAATGAAACTAAATTCCCTTCTAACTATCCCTACAAAAAATCGGGGGCCCCAGGCAACTGCCTATTCTGCGTACTTGTTAATGCGGCCCTGCCTACTTCAAACAATCAGCACTGCATCGGATTGAGTGTTGCCTGCGAATGATAGCTAAGGAGAATTTTGTAACTTACAAACTCCACACGAGATGACGTAGGTATATATGGGTGAGTGCTTGGCGAAACGGTACTTATATTTTTTTTCGGGCGGCATTTGCTTGTGCGTTGCGTGCACCGAACAAGTTTCATGGGAATTCAATCAGTATTGGGACGGCTATGCCGCGTTTTTCTGGGTTAACTGGACAATATGCAGTGCATATGAACTTATATGCATAAGTATTTGTATTTCGTTAATTGGTACTTTAGCATGCTGAATAATTTTTAAGTCAAATTTTTAATGAAAAAATAAGTAGCTTGTCGGGCAAAGCAAATTGAAAGATCAACAAATTTTCGTTTCGAAATGAAAATTTGTGTGGGGGATCGAAAAATTGAAATTTTATACAACTAACTTTATGGCCGAGACACAATTAAGTGTTTCATATACATAGATGCATTGATCGTAATCTTATGCATACCAGTAACATCGCCACAATCACTAAAACATTGTCTTTGTAAACATGAAGGAACTTCAGACTTGGCAATTGACGTTTATTTCGCCTTGCCCATTCACATACAAAATTTCGCGAATCACTTTTATAAACATTCTCTCTATGCAAGTAATATTCTTGCTAACATATTTTGTGTCCTATTCATTTGTTAAACTGCAGTTTTTAACTATGAAAAATATTGGAAAAGTTACCACCGAGTGGGAAAAATAATTTCACTTGCAAAGTGCGAACGCACCCTTAGCCAAAGCAAATGTCAAAATCTTCTTATGCTTTGCTTGCGACAAAAGTTGGAAGTTGCCTACTTTTTCATGTCAGATGGCGCCAGTGTTGCTCAATCAGCAGATTTCTCTTTTTTTCCAAAAGAGTTGACATTGAGTTTTTCTTCGCCTCTCTTTTTCTCCCCTCTGACTAACTGAAACTCCGCACATACCTCTACCTGTACCTTAACCCCAACGTCTACTTTGCTTTGAACCAGAATATTGTCATTTTCACTGCCTCATAGCGAACTGGAACCCTAGCAATTTTGTTGAGTCAGATTTTCGTTTGCGGAGACAAGGCTTTATTTCTGAATTGCCCACATCGTTTAAAGAAGCAAGAGTAATTTTCCACTCCATTTCTAATATTCTTATAATTTCGTTTCAAATTGCTCGGAGGCGTTGCTCAACGTCATTTTGCACAGCCGTATAAGTTTTATGTTTTATGTGAATTCTTCCTTAATGACTAGAAGGATTTTAATGAAATTTTGTGTGTGTGTTCAATGGGAATTGGCGATATTTAAGATTCACAATTCGGGCCGTATTCTTTCTTACCTTTTGGGAAGTGAACCAGGGGCCGTACTATTATATAGATATCAAATAGGAAATTTTACGGTGGGATTAACAACGGGTGGGGGTAAAGAAGAAGAGCGAAAAGGAAAGGGAAATGCAGATGTATACAAAACCACATAATCTTAAAAAGAGAAAATGGGAAATAAGAGGTAGGAATGGGAATTGCACATAGAAACAAATAGAATGGTGAGCAGAATAGCGGGTGAGGGATAGGAGATAAGTTCGGAGTAGGGAATGGTGATAAAAATGGAGAAAGTGCGAAGGAAAGATATGAATGAGACGAACCTAGAGAAAAGAAGGGGATGAAAAAAGTAGAGGAAGGTTGAGAGAAAGAAATAAAGTGACAGTAGAGGAAAGAAACATCGAGAAAGTGAAAGAGGAAGATACAGAGCAAACACTGGGATCAAAACATTGCGAGGAGGAGGGGAGGTAAGAATTTACAAATTTTTTTTTTTGCAGCTGCTACAGTATAACAAATACATCAGTTTACTGAGAAAGTAGATACATCACAGAGAGGAACTTTATCGGGCAGAGCAGCATCACAATTATCTATATATAACTTATATGTAAAGATGTATGCGATAATACAAATTATAACTCTGTTAGTGTATAAAGTTTATATAAACAAAGTTATTGCAATCAATAGGTCAGGTTAAGCAGGTATTGCATATTTGGTATAAAGATTCCATATATGAGGAAATTGACGTGGGAGAGGTAGAGGGAGTGGGAGTACGAGTTTTAGTGGGAGCGGGTGAGGTAGTTTAAGTGGGAATGAGTTCGGGAGTGGGAGTAGAATAAATAGAATAAGGAATGGACAAGAATACGGAGAAAGTTTTAAGATTAAGTAGGAGAGCATGGGATAGAGAGTGAAGAGTGGGAGCGATGCTCACCTTTGTAAGATAGCCAAACCAATTTTCGAGCAGTACAAAATATGCAGGGAACTCCACTTGATACATAAGAATATAACTGACACATAATCCAAAACAATATCTGCCTAAAAATTACATAAAAACCTTTCCATCGACTATAAAGTTAATGACTCACATTTGTTGTGAATTTTAGTACGTTAGTCAAAACGTCAGCCTGTTACTTATACAAAGAGTCTTGATCTGCTTAACAATAAGCGCGAGAACATGTTGAAAAATTCATCGTTTTCAAAAGGATGCCAAAAAACGCAGCGGGAAATGCAGGAAATGTTGCCACTGTCTGTCGTTGTTTTTTTTTTTTTGAATAACTTCAATGTGGACAAAAAAAAAAAACAACAAAATAACTTCCTACATCCATACGTAAGAAATATGCGTTTATTGGTGTTGCATGTCAATTCGGCATTTTGTTCAAAGGGCTTAATAAAGTGAGGCGCGGGTAGCATTAATGTTACTTTAAATGGTTGTTTTTTTTATTTTTTACTTTGTTTTAAGTTGTGTTTGTATAAATATAGTATTATCATTTCATTAAGTATTCATTCGATTAAGGAAACTCATCTCATCCGCCTTTTTTGGTTTTAATTTCCAAAAGTTCGGTCCTTAATAAAATTAAACGAGCATTCATTAGCTACTTAATCTCTTTCTTAGCTGGAGGTAAAGCCATCATTTCATTATTGCTCCGCTTCATATCTCATTTACTTCTGCTTTTTATTCCATAGGTTTATAGCAGTGGAAGGCATTATGACGCTTTGAAATTCAAGTGTGAATGTGGCTACACCTGCACAGTTAACGTCGTTGCTATGCAAAGTTACCCACGTAGCTGAGAGGAACTGCTCGTATCTTGATGATTGCCCATAGAGCCGCACAGCTAATATACAATATGATGGTATTGATTTGCCTACCACTGGTTTATAGTGTATCCTCTTAGTATCCTCATCAATATCTGCAAGTATTAGCTGTTAGAACTTCCGGAAAAGATTAAATGACAGTAGAAAGGTGATTAACTGGTCAGTTCAAAATATTTAATCTATTCAATAGGGACAACATCATCTTTCCACATCATCTATCCTGAGGTGACTGAAAACCGAATTCCGTTTCTGGATTGTGCGCTAGCGTTGAGATATGTAAAAACACTTTCCAATAGAACATAAGAACAAACCTCGGCTGAAAACTCTTTTTTCTAATGACGAATACGACAAACGCTTAACAAACTTTGATTTTTAAGACCATGGTTTTAGTGCATAGCCCTTAAATTGATATATGATATACGTAACATGCGTACCAGCCATCGCAGGGCTCAAACTTGCAGTATCAAATGCACAACGAATTTAAATGCAATCAGTGTCTCACCGACACAGCTCCACGTTGCTTGCCACACACTTCAGTACCGATCGTTGGTCCCAAATTAGCTTGTAATTGGTTTAAAATGACAAGGTCTCACCTTGGTAAGATACAGGGTCTATCTCAAACCCTTACTATTTTGTGTATGATGACATCCGATCAACTACACCGTGAGTTTCAATACCATTCTCATCTAAGCACAAGCAATTCGCTGCATCATAGTCTGACCCTTGGGACATCGCCAAATGTATGATACAATTCCACAATTTCAATGCAAATATTAAGGGATGTGAATATAACCTTTCCGTCACATCGGATTGAAATGTCACCGTTCAGCATATCCTAACGCAGCTCAAGCATTTCAAAAAGAAGAATGAGTACTTACCCCATCCGCTTGTCTTCATTTAGCCAGCAAAGTTCCATCAATTATATTCAACAAGGAATCAAGGCCTTTTCTCGACGAACAAATATCACGCTCTATAGGTCCCCCATTATTCTTGTCCAGATATATGGCTCGGAATCATGCACAGTGTTGAGAGATGGTTTGCCCCTTGGAATGCTCGAGAGAAAAGTATTTAGGAAAGTTTATGGTATTCTCCGTAATGCCGACGTCGAGTATGATAAGATGATGATGAGCTGAATGTGATATACGCAGATATGAACATAGTGCAATGAATAAAAGCACAATAGTTTCGCTGGCTGAGCATTCTGTGCGAATAGTCGGCCAAGTAAGAATTCCTAGCGACACTCATATTTGGAAGCAGAGGAAAAGTAGGCCTCAACAGTGTTGGGATGCAAGTGCAAGTAGCCGTAATCATCCTTAATGAAGAAAAAGATTAAGACGAAAGCAGGCCCGGCCTCTCATTGAGCTTCCTGCGTTTCCGCTCCTGAAAGTACACTTGCGGGAAGGGAACACCACCTATTAGTACCGTTGGCGTACTGCTCCATACACAGAAATTTCTGCAGCCCCTATTAAGAAATTCAAGCTTCGATCCCACTGGCGTTAATCGCCTGTGCAGATGTACACAACGCAACGGCAAGCGACTGGCTAAATACCTGCAAATTGATTCCGTACTCAAATATCAAATTTAAGAAATATTCCACAATACCAGCCGTACTCATTGCTGTCATTCTTTAAAAATTTATGATGACAATAAAACCATTTTCCATAAATCCAAATTGCGAACATATGTAGGTATTTGTTTCCCTGTAACCGAAGGGGTGGATTATCTGCATACCATCAAAACTTAATAAATATTGTTAGCGGCATTATTTTGCTTCGCATCAAATGGGCCAAGTTGAACATTGAGGGTTGTTAATTGTCGTACAAGCAAGTGCGCTGCAAAAGGACATTCCTTATTTGTTGTTGTACACGTCAAAACAATTTATTACATGTAAGGCTGTATAAGTTCTGATGTAACCGAACATTATATACTCAGCGTGAGTTTCAATTATACAGTTCATCTCAGATAAATTACTTTCCTAATCCTACTGAGTCATATTTTAAACACAAGCCATTCCAAAAAAAAGTAAGGGAGTCTAAGTTCGAAGATGGATTTACGCTGCAGTTAGTTTTAAATATCGATATAAGAGTTTAATACCGTTTTCACACTGAAATTTAATCGAATAACAACTCTATTTAATGAAATAATGAAGTTTCAATTTTCATACATGACCTTTTGCTTCATTAAGCGAACATCTGTCAGCAGCCCTAAAAAATGTTTCATCAGCCGTTATTGGGGTTTTCCGGTTGGACACATTCAGTCTATGTGAGGTCTACATAGACCGGCCAGTTCAACCTAACCTATCATAAGGTAGCATAAGAATGGGTGTAATGGTGATTTTTTTCTACACGAAAATGTCGCCACTTTCAGGGGCAAACATTTTTAAGATTCTCACTTCGCCCTGTGAAATTGTAGCCATTAAAAATGTTCAGTGCCACCTTGCATGACTTGAAAAGAACAAAAATTGAAACCCTGTCACGTAGTCAGCTGTTTCTTAGCGCCAAATAAACAAAAACTTTCGCAAATTATATTTATTCAAACAAAAATCATTTTAGTATACTGTGTTTATTTGTCAATGTGATTCATCAGCTGATTGACAGGGCTGTTCCCTGCGCCGTCAATGGCAGCGAGGGCAAGTAATGTTGCATTTTTGACCATTTTTAGGGGTAGGTTGTTGAAAAAAGATAATGATGCCCTCTATCGAGGCTACACTGATTTTACAACAGAACACAACTGTTTGAAGGGTTGGCGTGAAGGCGACATTTTCATATAGAAGAGAAATCACCATAACATCAAAGAAAAAGGTGCGCTTGCGTTTTCACAGTCAGGTCATTATTGTTAGCGAACAATTTGTAAATGTGCTGGATTTTGCCTATTTAGATCAATAGCGAAGATAATATCAACCCAGATGTGAGTCAGTCGAGGTCATCTCCACGAACAACATGAGGCTGTGTAGACTATTTAGAAGTAAAGTACGCCACTAAATCTCACATCACACCTGTTGTTGTTATAGTTGTTGTTTTTGTAGCGATAAGGACACTCCCCGAAGGCTTTAGGGGGAGTTATCGATGTTGATGGTACTTTGCCGGATGAAGATCCTGTACGTTCCTGTAACAAGCACCATTAAGGTACTAACCCGATCTATCTCGGGAACGATTTGGTATGACATGAAACCTTTTAGGCTATACCACCCTCCCACCCCCTAGATCCATAAGGAACTTTGGGTCGCCAGAGCCTCAGCTGTTAAAGAAACAGATTTCGCCACGGGCAAGTGAGGTTAACAAGTTGGAGAACTATATATTGCGCTGGCAACCCCTTGAAAGGGTGGCGCTACACAATCCCGTGAATCAATTTACGACAAGCATACCTACCGCGGGTATATTCTAATCCCCCTAACCCACTGGGGGAATATATGGCCAAATAAGATGGAAAGGGATCCTTATATTACCATACTATTTATCAGTAGGATAATTAGTTCAATACCCTTTTGATTTCAATGACGGCATTACTTTATGAAGAAACTATCTTTCATATATTCAGACTCAACTTCAACTCGATGTTTGCACTCCACTTGAATGGTGGTCCCACCACAACCATTGCCAATAGCCAATTTAACAATTAGCGACATTATGTTAATGTTGAATGTTTACACATTTTTGAAAATCACTTGAAGCGTGAAAACGTTTTTAGTTTCATGTGCATTTGCACTTTATATGAAGTGTTTATTCAATTCATTTAGACCTGTCTAGTGTCTTGAGAACTTAGCAAAGATATTAAAAGGTGGCACAAATGAGTTTGTTAAAAAAAGATGTGTAAAGGCAAAATGGAAAAATTAGCATAACTATTTTTTTATATTCTTTAAAGAAATAAATAAAGGATTTGTTGATTTGAGATGAAATTTTCCTCTTATTAATGATAGCTGTGTTTGTTTTTTACATCTGTAGACGTTTACGCTTAAACTTTATATGGACTGCTAAGCCTGAAACTTCAAATACACCTCTGAAATTTCTGCGCATAAAATTAATACTACTAAATTTCAATACGCATTATACTCAGATGTAACTGAAATATGTGTCTATGTTTCACCTCTACACTAATTCTATGTGTCATCTCTTAAAATAGTGAGTGTCCACAATTCATCGCAACTGATTCAGCTATATGTTAAACACTGTGGCCAACAGAGGGTTGAGTTTCCGATTTTTGGTACACCCTGTGCTGTAGTTAAGCATTATCTAAGCAAGTATAAGCGTTTTTTTACGAGCAAACGTAAAGGTATAGGCGTGTAAAAAAAACACGGCTGATACCAATGTGTAAGTTAGGCTGTTTGAAAGACCAGATAATAATGTTTCTTTCAAGACCTGCGCGTATTCGGAAGAAAGTTGAATAATGAGTCTGAAAAAATGTGCTAGCTTTCGTTTTTGGAATATTGTGGGTTACACGCCCCTAGGACCAGTTCGATTTCAGTTATCTTATAATCATTTGTACACTTAATATTTAAGAACTCATGAGCTTAACATAGTTTTATAATAATTAAATATTCAATTATTATGTTTGTTTAGGAGAAACTGAAAAAAAAAAAACATTTACTGGCATATTGCGGTGGTACCATTTCGAAAACTGCCACGTAATCGTCATCAGGAAATTTTGTAATGTTATCAAAATTTTCACCGAGATTCGAATAGCGAATCACACTCATGAATTCTTAAGTATTAAGTACAAAATTGAACACACCATTAAACAGAAAAACATTATCATTCTTACTCCAATTAAACGTCTTCTATTTATTAATTAAAAATACAGTTGTAGTACACATATCACATAATCGCTCTTAACTCTATTCAATTGTGCAAATGCTTACGCATATAAAAATAAACAACTACAAGGAAAGTTTCTCCGCCATTTCGATAATCTACACATTTTTGCTTTTGCGAATTTATGCACATTTTGGAGTTATTATTTTTGTTTTGAAATGTTTTGGCTAAATATGTAAGTTATTGATTGTGTAGCTTGTTATAAAATTGTTTGGATTTTCTATTTTTATTAAGTTAACAGCGGACCCCGCAGTCGTTGTTCTTCCCTAACCTTGGCCTACCTGAATACCTTTAAGATGTTTCACCTCTTACCTCTTACCGAATATATTAATTTGCTGCGACTCCCATAGTGGACATACGGGAGGGTAGTTTTATTACTGAAAAAGGAAATCAAGTACAAAGTCAGGTTTAATCGATCAATTGATGTAAATGTATGGTGTGCTATAGTAAAATTAAAGCAAGTGGACATTAAGTGGCAAATAGGTGTTTGTACCATTCCCCGAGTTCTAGCGACAGTGAATTTTTAAATCACATAGAGAGTATTTTATTAGAGGTATTAGAATCAGGTACGAATTCCCTTCTAGTTGGAGATTTCAATATAAATTTAAATATTAACTCTTCGAGAAGCGCAATGAAACAAAAAATAAATAAAATAAAAATAAACAAAAATAAATTTATTATATGCAAACGCTGATATACTGTCTTGTGTAAATCTTGAAGATCACAGAATATCCGATCACGAAACTATTTCATTTGCTATTAAAGTAAGTAAATCAAACCCTTTACGATTCTGCCGATAGGTGTGATCGCAAAAGGTGTGTCATATGATACACCTCGCGATATTGCTGAAGCGTTGAACTCTTCTTTATAGACAGCATTGTTGATATAAATAGGGAAATTGAAGTTGTTCAGAGTCAGTACGACTTCCAATTCATGTTTAAATCAACTCATTCAAATGAATTTGTATATATGTGCGTACACATGTTCACGTGTTCTTGCAACAACAAAACGTTAAATACATACATACATACATATGAATATACAAATTTTTCGAGAAAACATATCGTATGTGTTTGCAAAAGTGGCTTCACTTCGGATATCAGCAACTTCGGTTGTGAGATCTTTCGCGTTCAACGCTAACGCGGCGTCAGGATGAAAAATACTCTTAGCCAAATTACTGATACGAATCGCTATGTTTAAATAACCCTGACTGAGTATGAGTACACGACTTTTTATATCATGATGCGAAAATATTGGGGTATATTCATAATTGAAATAAAATGTGATAAAGTTAGTTGAAGCATTTTTGACAGAGAGCACATATAAAATTGTCTAAAACGCTGTTAACTAACATAATTTCATATTTTATTGTGACTTTGCCTATGTCGCGTTCAGTATACAACTACTTATTGCAGATCTCTGCTCTGTGGGTTAAATCTGTAAAACAAAATCAAGTGTGCAGAAAAGTATGCAACATTGAGCGATAACAGCCTAACTTCTACGTTCGTTTTATACACAAACAAAGCGAAGTTACCTCGTTCTTGAGCCGCTGTAGATTATTCACCATCCCTCTAAACAAAGGACTTAGGCTATTATTCCCTTGTGTACACAAATCTTTACCGATAACTCTGTTATCGATTAATTTATCGAATTCTCGCAAAGTAATATTGCGTTGTCATCGGAGTTATACATGTGCCCAAAATTTCAGCTTAATCGGACACCGGGAAATGTATCAAATTTAACTTGCAAGATTGGATTACAAACAAAAGCCAAGTGAAACTAAATAAAAGCCTATAAAAAAGGGGATATTTTGACTAAGTTATCCTAGGTATTTTTTATACTCAGTTGAGCAGAGCTCACAGAGTATATTAAGTTTGATTGGATAACGGTTGGTTGTACAGGTATAAAGGAATCGAGATAGATATAGACTTCCATAAACCAAAATCATCAGGATCGAAAAAAAATTTGATTGAGCCATGTCCGTCAGTCCGACCGTCAACACGATAACTTGAGTAAATTTTGAGGTATCTTGATGAAATTTGGTATGTAGGTTCCAGAGCACTCATCTCAGATCGCTATTCAAAATGAGCAATATCGGACTTTAACCGCGCCCACTTTTTCGATATAGAAAATTTCGAAAAACCGAAAAAGTGCAATAATTCATTACCAAAGACAGATAAAGCGATGAAACTTGGTAGGTGAGTTGAACTTATGACGAAGAATAGAAAATTAGTAAAATTTTGGACAATGGGCGTGGCACCGCCCACTTTTAAAAGAAGGTAATTTAAAAATTTGCAAGCTGTAATTTGGCAGTCGTTGAAGATATCATGATAACATTTGGCAGGAACGTTGCTCCTATTACTATATGTACGCTTAATAAAAATTAGCAAAATCGGAGAAGGACCACGCCCACTTTTAAAAAAAAATTTTTTTTAAAGTAAAATTTTAACAACAAATTCAATATAAGTAGTAGTATATAGTAATGATATGGTGAAACAAAATACAAAAAATAAAGAAAATTACAAAATGGGCGCGGCTCCGCCCTTTTTCGTTTAGTTTGTCTAGGATACTTTTAATGCCATAAGTCGAACAAAAATTTCCCAATCCTTTTGAAATTTGATAGGGGCATAGATTTTATGACGATAACTGTTTCCTGTGAAAATGGGCGAAATCGGTTGAAGCCACGCCCATTTTTTATACACAGTCGTTCGTCTGTCCCTCCGCATGGCCGTTAACACGATAACTTGAGCAAAAATTGACATATCTTTACTGAACTTAGTTCGCGTACTTATATGAACTCACTTTATCTTGGTATAAAAAATGAACGAAATCCGACTATGACCACGCCCACTTTTTCGATATCGAAAATTACGAAAATTGAAAAAAATGCCATTATTCTATACCAAATACGAAAAAAGGGATGAAACGTGGTAATTGGATTGGTTTATTGACGCGAAATATAACTTTAGAAAAAACTTTGTAAAATGGTTGTAGAAGATAATGAAAAAGTTTTGCAGGGCAAAATAAAACACCCTTGAAATCTTGGCAGGAATACTCTTAGTGGTATTGCATATATAAATAAATTAGCAGTACCCGACAGATGATTTTCTGGATCACCTGGTCCACATTTTGGTCGATATCGCGAGAACGCCCTCACATATACATCTAAGGGCCACTCGCCTTTAAAACCCTCATTAATACCTTTAATTTGATATCCATATCGTACAAACACATTCTAGAGTCACCCCTGGTCCACCTTTATGGTTATATCTCGAAACGGCGTCCACCTATGGAACTAAGGATTACTCCCTTTTAAAATACTCATTAACACCTTTCATTTGATACCCATATCGTACAAACCAATTCTAGAGTCAACCCTGATCCACATTTATGGCGATATTCCTAAATGGTGTCCACCTATAGAACTATGGCCCACTCCCTCATAAAATACTCTTTAATGCATTTCATTTGATACACATGTCATACAAGCACATTCCAGGGTTTCCCTCGGTTCATTTGCCTACATGGTTATTTTCCCTTATGTTGTCACCATAGCTGTTGTTGTTATTGTAGCAATGCTCTCCCCACCTAATAGCCGCAACCCATCAGAAATTGTCATCAATATCCTCTAACGGGAGTCCAAGGAAACTTGCCGTTTCAACAGGGGTGGACCATAAGGAAAGGGGTGTTAGAGGCGTTGGTTCCACATTGCAATTGAAGAGATGGTTGGTGTCATGTGGGGACACATTGCAAGCGGGGCATACATTTTGTATTTCGGGGTTGATTCTGGATAGGTAAGAGTTTAACCTGTTACAGTATCCAGAACGAAGTTGAGCAAGAGTGACACGCGTTTCTTTGGGGAGTATGCGTTCCTCTTCCGCAAGTTTTGGATAATTTTCGTTAAGTACTGGACTCACCGGGCAATTCCCGGCATAAAGGTCCGACGCCTGTTTATGGAGTTCACCAAGAACCTGATTGTGTTTTTCACTTCATACGGCTGGGTTCTCAGGTGCCGTATTTCCTCAAAATGCTTACGGAGATGACTCCTTAAGCCCCTAGGCGGTGCTGGTTCATCAATCAGATGTCTGTTGGGATGCCCAGGTTTCTGGGTATTCAACAGGAACTGTTTGGTCAGCATCTCATTCCTCTCCCTGATGGGGAGTATTCTCGCCTCATTATGCAGATGGTGTTCTGGGGACATAAGAAGACAGCCCGTGGCGATTCTGAGAGCAGTATTTTGGCAGGTCTGTAGTTTCTTCCAGTGGGTGATTTTTAGGTATCTTAGATATGTAGAAATTAAACAAAAGTGGGGATAGGACACCACCCTGTGGCACCCCCTGTTTAATTCTCCTTGGTTTTGATGTTTCGTTTCTAAATTGCACCGATGCCTGCCGACCACCCAGATAATTTGCGGTCCACCTTTTAAGACATGGGGGAAGGGTACACCCTTCCAGGTCCTGCAGTAACGAGCCATGGTTGACCGTATCAAAAGCTTTTGATAGGTCTAGCGCTACGAGTACTGTTCTATGGTGGGGGTATTGATTTAAACCGTAATTTATCTGGGTGCTAATGGCATTTAGCGCGGTGGTAGTGCTATGGAGATTTCTGAAGCCATGCTGATGAGGGGCTAGCTGCAAATTTGCTTGGAAATAAAGGGAGCAAAATGGCTTCAAGCGTCTTTGCCACTGGCGATAGGAGAAATATCGTACGATACGACTCACCTATGTTAGCTGGTTTCCCAGGCTTTAGTAGCGGGACCACCTTGGCCATTTTCCATTTCTCAGGTATGACAAAGGTGGAAAGAGACAGATTGAAGACATGCGCTAAATATTTGAAATCCTCTTTCCCTAGGTTTTTAAGCATCGGCATGGCTATGCCGTCTGGGCCCGCTTCTTTGGATGGTTTAGCACAACCAATGGCGTCCTCAACCTCTTTAGCGGTGATGGTGATTGGTGACGCGCTGAATTTGTTTTTATGTGCGCGTCTGTTGGCTCTCCGTCTATCTTTGTCGACCGTAGGATGCATTATATATTGTCGGAAGAAAGCGCTCGCGCATTTTTTCGCGTCCGACAGCACTTTGTCGCCAAAGGCGATGGAAACTTTGTCTTTGTGCTTAGTCGGATTCGATAGGGACTTTACGGTGGACCAAAGTTTACCCACACCGGTAAAGAGGTTACAACCTCTTAGGTGCTCCTCCCATTTCGCCCGCTTGTGTTCATCCACAAGCAATCTGATGCGTTGGTTTATATCCCTTATTTGGGGGTCGCCTGGATCAAGCTGTCTTATAAGGTCACGTTCTCTCGCTAAATTTGCGGCCTCCGCCGGGAATTGGGGCCGGATTTCGGGAATTCTCCCGGCGGAATGAAATGCGCCGAGGCGGATTTAATGACCTTACGGAAGGCACGCTCCCCTTTGCGGGCATCAGTCGGGATAGGGAGGGCAGCTAGGCGGCTGTCTGTAAAGGATTTATATTCTTCCCACTCTCCTTTTTTGAAGTTTATGAAAGTGCGTTTTTCAGTGACGATGAAGTCGGCGGTACGCTCAAGCGAAATAAGTATGGGCAGGTGGTCGGATGCCAATGTTACCATCGGCTGCCAGTTGACGCAGTTTACGAGTTCTGCGCTCACGATTGAGATATTTGGCGAGCTGTGACAGCTTCCTACCATACGTATGGGGGCGTCTCCATTTATTGTGCAGAACGTCGTTTCTTCTATTTGATCCGCCAACATCTCACCCCTACTGTCCGCCCGCAAGTTTGAATGCCATAGATCATGATGGGCATTGAAATCGCCTAAGATAATGCGATTATTGCCAGTGAGTAAGGCCCTGATATTAGGGCGGTATCCACTGGTGCAAAAGGTGGCAGGAGGGATGTAGATGTTGATGATTTCTAGGTTTGCATCGCCTGACCGGACAGATAGGCCTTGACGATCTAAGACATTGTCCCTGCGGTCGATGCCAGGATCAAATATATAATATTGCACAGAGTGGTGTATGATAAACGCGAGACCGCCTCCATTTCCGCTCTTGCAGTCTTTCCTGTGGACGTTATACCCAGAGCAGGTCTGCAATGCAGATCTTGCTGTGAGTTTAGTCTCTTGAATCGCAGCAATGCGGATGTTGTGCCGCTTCATGAAATCGACTATCTCCGTAATCTTCCCAGTTAGTCCATTACAGTTTAACTGCAGAATTCTGAAGTGCATAGGGGGAGACGTCGTCACTCTGGGAGTAAGTGACGGGTGGCTGCGCCTGGGTTATGGAAGGCGCAATGAAACCCGTCTGGGGGCTGCCGTCGCGGAGACCAGAACATCTAGGAAAGTGGCACCGTCCATGGCAGGAGCTGCATTGGGCGGATGTCGCAACCGTATATATTCTGTGCTGGCAAACGGTGCAAAGGGTGGTAGGGACTAAGAGTCTGTTTCCCTGACCTACACGATTGCGGCCGGAAAAGAGGGGGAGAAGACGGGGGCAGGGGCTGTTGCTCAGCATTGCTTCCGACTCTACTACGAAGATTGTAGTTATGAGTGGTAGCAACTGTTTGAGTTGTTGGCACCGTGGCGCGCGAGCAGCAGCGGGTACTTGTTGTGGCTTGCTGAGCAGCGGGGCTGCTGGAAGGTAGTGGGGGGGCGCTTAGACACAGACTACGGGACGCCCTTGGGCGTGAATAGCAAGGAGCCACAAAAGATTTATAAAAGTTAAGTGGACGTCGGGTTTTGGGATCAAGCCCAGAACAACCTGTCCGTTGCAACCATCCCTTGCACGAGACACACTGAACAGAGTATGACCGTCCTAAAAAGATTTTTTCCGGCAGATGCAGCAAAACCATTTCTCAGGACAGGGGTCAGGAGACGGACCCGGATTGGATTCGATGCCTTCCCGGAGTAAGAGAATATGGAGCAATCCTGCTGCAAGGAGCTGCTGGGAGGATGACAATTTGTGGGAGGGACGAAACAAATTAGATGGGGTCACACTGAAATGACAGTCCTTGGTCGGGAAAAATCCCGAGTCGCTCCGGTAAATAGAACCGACTGCCTTGGGAAGCGCCATAGCTCCCAACTGAGTATGTAATTTTCGGTTACACCTGAACTTAACCTTCCTTACTTGTTTTATATGAACTTTGAAAACTATATGCAAATCAACATGGTATTTGAGAAACTCACACTTGATCAATGAAAACAAAGATTAATTAATATATCTAAGTTATCTTGTGTAACACGTGCTAGCACCTAACTTGGTGTAATTCAACCAAGTTTCTAGTAATCTTAGCAGTGGTGGCTTGGGTAATTTTTGTTCGCACCCAAGTACTTCATTAGCTTAGCAAAGTAGACGATGCTAGATTAGATAACTTGTAAAAATCTCGAAGAAACTAGTTTAACTTAACAAAGTTCTTGTTTAGTTTTATAAAGTTATCTTAGGTAAATCTAACAAATTATTTGTAAAATTTCAAAGTAAGTGTGGTTCGCGACGGTTGTTTCGTTATTCTTCGGCATTGTGTGTTTTGAGTTCAATATAAAAAGTCGACAACGCTGTAAACATCATTTTCTAAGTTAACTATTTAAATGAATACACCAGCTTTGAAGTTAAGGAAGGTAAGTTAACATACATATGCGTGTTTAAATCAGGGGTCCGCATTCCCAGCAAATTTGTGCTCTCATTGCGTATGTGAATCGCTTACAATTTTCTGCGACCCATGGTTTAGATACATTCTAAATAGTTTCAAACCAATACAGAATATATTCCATCAATTTTTGGTATTAATGATATGTTCTTAACAAAATTTTTTAAGTTATGTGAATCGCCATTATAATGCTCCATTCTTTTCAAGCATTTTCTGGTACTTGCGGTTTCTCAAAAATTTTTTTATTTGGAACTCACTGAAAATTGTTGGCCAGTAAAATATTGTAGCGACTTTAGAGAAATTTTGCTTATTTGCAACTTTCTGCTAACACTCGTATCGCTAAAATGTTGAATAAAATAACTGCAATAGTCAATAGTGCAAAATGGTCTTTATTAGACTACTTCGCAATTAAACTTCACTTCGCCACTGAGAGCGTGTTCAAATCAAACTCATTCCATGAGTGCTCAGCTTGCGCTCTTTTATACTCTTCGGTTTCCTCATTCGCATACTTCTAGGCGTTTCTTCTTGTAGAATTTACTACTTAGTTACCAGCTATAAAATTACCAGCTATAAAATTACCAGCTATAAACTACAGATGCACGTTTAGAGTTTCTCGCAAAGCAACATGCGCGTGTTTATGTGAGTAATGATTGCATACTTCTGTGAGTTATCGCAGATATATGCATGTGTTTGTGCATATCTCTCCGCTTCTTGTATGTACATATGTGTAGACATAATGATTGATTTGTTTATGTAGATACAAGTGACTGCATAGTATCGGCTTAGAGGGATAGTATGCCTTAGTTTTGCTAATATTAGTCACAATATCTTACTGTAAATATCTTACTGTTTTCTTTATGTTGATGATTTTGCAATTAATATTCCACTGGGAACTCATACTAGATCACAGCAGTGACTGTTTTGTACGTATCATTCCCAACTTTAGAAAATTTGTCAAAACTAAATCATATATATTTAGTCGCCCTCATTAAAGCCGAACATCAAAAAAAAATTTGGAAATCACTTGACCATAAGTTCATTGATTAAAATACTTACTTATTTAGAACTTAATGGTTTACAATAGTAAAAGAGTTTAATTTGTTTTGGGACTTGTATTAGGTGATAACCTTGGCTTTAATCAGATTCTCGATTTCAGTAAATCTTTTAGTGCCAATCACTTTTGTCGATTTTGCATGGATTCAAAGGCAAATACTTTACGTTTATGTAAGGAAAATCCTTTGTCACTGAGAAATTCAGATAATTATACTGAAGAAAATAACTTGCAATCCGAAAGCTTTCTATGATTTCGTGAACTCTAAACGTAGGGTTAAAGGCTTTCCTTCTGGTATGAAATACCGTGATGATTTCTCTAGCGACGATCAAGTTATTGCTAATTTATTTCAACATGTCCCTAAAACATGGAGTTTTCCTTTTGCTTGGAAGGAATCTTTTCTAATACCCCTCCACAAAAACGGCAGTAGGTCATGTGTAGAAAATTATCGAGGAATTGCAATATTGTCTGCTATCCCAAAGGTGTTTGAAGCCATTGTTACTAATCAGCTAACATTTTCCATTTCTGCATTGATTGCAAACTCTCAACATGGATTCTGTAGAGGCAAATCTACCATCAGCAATCTACTTGAATTCACAACGCATGTTTCTAATGGATTTAGAGAAAATCTCCACACCGATGTTATTTACACTGATTTCAGTAAAGCATTTGACAAAGTTTCCCATTCATTGCTTATCCACAAGCGGGATCGACTTGGTTTCCAACCAGGTCTCACACAGTGGATATCTTCTTATCTCTGCGGTAGAACGCAACAAGTAATTTTTAAAAATACTCTTTCAGAGGTCATTAATGTTCCCTCTGGCGTCCCACAGGGCAGTCATCTCGGTCCAATTCTGTTCTTGCTATTTATTAATGATATCTGTACCATAATAAAATATTCCAAAATTTTAATGTATGCTGGTGATGTAAAACTTTTTAGGTCTTATGAGTCTATTGAAGAACGTCCATTGCTTCAAGCGGATTTAAACTGCTTAGTTGCTTGGTACAACGCGAATTCAATGCCGTTGAACATCAATAAATGTAAGTTCATGTGCTTCTCTCGGAGATCTTTGCCAGCAGCCTCTTACGTAATTGATAATTTTTGTCTTGCATCAGTAAATTATTTTGTTGACTTGGGAGTTACGATGGATGATAAACTTAGTTTCAACCTTCATATTATGACTACTGCCAATTAGGCTAGAGGTGTTCTATCATTCGTGAAGAGATGGTCTAAAGAATTTAGTGACCCTTATGTAACCAAAGCCCTTTTTACCACATTAGTTAGGCCGATACTAGAATACGGATCAGTAGTCTGGAATCCGCGATATCAAGTTCATGCACATAGGCTTGAGTCAATACAGAAGCAATTTTTACTTTTTTCTTTAAGGAATTTTCATTGGGACTCTGCATATAATCTTCCACCTTATACTAGTCGGTTAAGGCTTATCAATCTTCCAACTCTCGCTAGCCGTAGAGAAATGATAGGAGTATTATTTATGGCTAAACTACTGAATGGACTAATTTCTAGCCCCTTTCTTTTGAACGAAGTAAACTTCAATATCCCATCACGAGCGTCAAGGCAATACAAACCTCTTCTTTTGAGGCAGTGTAGAACTGACTTCGAATTAAATGAACCTTTCCGGTGTTTGTGTTATGATTTTAACTCTCACTCGAATTCATTTGATATAACGGATTCACTTTTTATTATAAGGAAAACTGTTCTATCCTATCTTAACTCGTAACAAAATAAAAATAAAAAAGAAAAAATAAAAATCTTTATATGCTAAATCCTTAACTTATTTAACAATTTACTATATGTATAATTTTCTACTGTTATGTATATAATACTCAGCTGATGATTTGCTGAGCAGTTTTAGATCTCGACGCTTAACAAAGCTCCGCCTATCAACAACTCGGCAAAAAAAAAAAACAAATCCGTGCGTCATGCGGATGCGCCCCTCGTGTCGGTTGGGCGGGTTTTGGAGGGTATTAATCCGTTGGGTTTATAAAGACGTTAGTAATCAATCAAACGGCGTGGCAAAGAACTCATTGCGCAATAGAATTCCTTCATTTCATATTACAGAAAACTATGATGTTGACATAATGCATGAAATTTATGAATGAGTTTCACATTATGATCTAGTGAATATAATAACCTATTACATCCAAAATCATATTTTTACATTTGATCAATTAAATTTTCTAAAAAAAACATTTTCATATGCAGACATGGAGGAATCTAATATTTGCAACTTACAAAGGAAAAAACTAGATACAACTGCAAGAGAGATGTGGACACTTATTCATTACTTACCTTTGATTTAAGGGCATCTAATTCCTGCAAATGATGATGTGTGGTCCTTTTCTGGCGAACTAATTAAACTAATATATTACCTTCTTAGACCAAGTTTAAATGAGGAACAAATTAATGAAATTGAACGTCTTATTGTGCTTTCGTATATATATGGATCGCATAGAAGACGGTATGATATATCGTATATTTTTTTATGCAGATGAAGCCTCGCTTACATACTGGTATGTGTTGGGCTTCAAGGGGTTGATAAGCGCAATGCAAGCTTTATAGCTTCAAAGCTTCCGCAACCCAATTGTCAACCTCACCTACGCGATGGGAATCCTGTTACAAATATGAATGTATCATACACATGCTTAGCAGGCGGGGCTCTGGCGACACCAAGCTCTTCATGGCACTAGGTAGTGGGGGACGTAATGGCCTAGAAGGTTTAGTGTGGTCATTTTAATCGTTCCCTAGATGGTCGGGCTAGTACATTTATGGTGCTTGGAACTTACCGGGTCTGTATCCGGCAAAGACAATCACCATTGATAACACTCCACAAAAACCTTCGTGGGGGGGGGGTTGTCTTTATCATTAATACAATAACACCACTGGTATGTGTTATAAATTGGTCAAGAATATAATCGAATTACTTGTGAGAGTGGGTACTGTAAAGGATAATGGTGTGCAACTCGATGGCTAATATAAGGCTATGAAACCTTTCAACATTATTTGGTATTGTCAACTTCAAACCAATTTTTTGAAAACAGATTAATGAGGTAAGACGACCCAGAAAGTTCGACAGCTCTAACAAAATCTATAAAGGTGGAGCGCAAATGTACCTTTATAATTTTAAATCCATAAATTATTTTACAAGAGCTATTGTTAAAGTTTTTTAGTCAAAATTCAACAGGACTATGTCTGTGTTCAAGGAAAATTGCCTTCTATTTTTTGGTAGATTTATATAAAGGTAGTCCTTAAAATTCTTTTATCATCTTTTTATTTTTATATTATGGACTAATAGACCCGGCAGACGTTGTTCTACCCTAACTTTGATCTATTTGCATAACTTTTAGGAAGTTTTATTCACTCCTCTCTCTGACTTCCGCTCTTCCTGGGCCTTTTTATCCCCCTCCGCTTACTATTCCGCATACTACTACAAAAAATGTTGTATTTGTATTCGAAGCTCTCTAGCTTTGTGCAACACTGACCTATGCTAATAATAGTTTGTATATGGATCGTATAGAAGGAGGTATGATATATCGTATATTTTTTCATGCAGATGAAGCCTCGCTTAAAAACTGGTATATGTTGGGTTTGAAGGGGTTGATAAGCGCAATGCAAAGCTTTATAGCTTCAAAGCTTCCGCAACCCAATTATCAACCTCACCTACGCGAGGGAAATAATGTTAGAAATATGAATGTATCATGCATGTTTAGCAGACGGGGCTCTGGCGACCCCGAGCTCCTCATGGCACTTGGTAGTGGTGGCGTAATTGCCTAGAAGGTTTAATGTGGTCATACTAATCGTACCGTTATGGTGCTTGGAATGTACCTGGTCTGTATCCAGCAAAGGACCGTCAACATCGATAGCACTCCCAAAAACCTTCGGGGGTTGTCTTTATCGTTAATATAACAACACCACTGGTATGTGTTATAAATTGGTCCAGAATATAATCGAATTACTTGTGAGAGTGGGTACTGTAAAGGATAATGGTTTGCAACTCGATGGCTAATATAAGGCTATGAAACCTTTCAGCATTATTTGGCATTGTCAAACCAATATTTTGGAAACAGATTAGCAAGGTAAGACGACCCAGAAGGCTTGACAACTCTAACAAAAAGTACTTGTCACAGTTGTTTTCAATTACAGGCAAAGTAAGCAATTAAAGTTGTGTTTTTCTGTTCAGGCTATTTATTTCTTTTCGCTGATAATTACGTGATACTCTCTCCTCCACTCTGGTCTTGCCTGAAGAACGTTTCCTTCTATTGAGGGGAAAGCCTCTGTATTCCAACGTTACGTCGCTTACACCCCAATACCTACTATACAAAGTTGATTCCGGGCCATATACCAGCAACATAAAGAACGTGATATTTTTTTGTCGAAAAACACTTTGCTCCTCAATCTTACTCAGTACACTACTCTGAACTATTAGAAAGAATGAAGACGAAAGCATTCGCAGTTTGCAAATTTTAGCTGTCAAAAGTGTCACGACTGCCACACCGAAAAGTTGTGCTAGACATCCATCTTCTCGTTCGATAAGAAGTATATGTATGCCTCACATATATGCTGGAAGCCTTCCATCTATCCTACGGCAAGTCATGTTATTGATGACACAGTCTGGAATAGGTCGCCAAGTATCTCTTTAACCCTCCTTAGCTGTTGGGCGAAGTGCTCACGTAAATCGTCTAATTTTCCGCATGACAGACTGTTCTGGTTTTCAACCTTACGCATTCTGTGGAGATATATACGGAAGTAACCTAATGCGGTTAGAAATTGGGTGAAGTAAAAGACTACCACTGCCTGTGTTCACTTTAACCTTGGGTTACTTCCTTTGTCCACTTTCCTGCGGTGCTGCTGCTCCTCCATTGTTGACAGCGTCGGGTCGATTCTTCTTGCGCCAGTATGGCGACAGCATTTCTACTCACATCCAATCCGCTGTCGTAAGTATATTTTCTTGCCTTAGCGAGGAGATATATCGGTATGGTTCCCGCAATGACTAGGACAGATTATGCGGAGACTGCCCTTTGAACCGAAGCTAAACGCAGCACCCCTTTTCGTTGCACCCAGGTGGGAGAATTTCGGTACTTCCGGGATTTCATTGAGTATGCCTAGATTTCTGCACCGCATAAGAGTATCCAATCTGAGACTAGTCCGTATAAGAGTATAGAATCGCAAGCTAGTCGGATGTGCTCCGATAAGGTGAGCTTACTGTCGAGTTTCACCCCAAATACTTCATGAAGTGTCCGTTTCTATTTGCTGGGGTACCTAATCGTCATATTAAAAAAAGTGAGGATCTGCCTCTTCGTAGGAATTATGATCTTCGTTTTCGCTGTTGACAGCTGAAGACCGTAATCAGCCATTCTTCTATTTACACTGCACATGACCTGGTTTAGTTTAAGCTATGCCATCTCGCAGCTTCTTGCTACGAGGAATGTCAGATAAGTCATGTCTAATGGAGGAATACAGCCTTACGTAATATTCCCAAGATCGAGGTCTAGTACCGAAGCCTGGGCTACTCCGCATGTTATCTTCACTGTTCTCTGATCATGTATGGTATCTGAAAAGCAAACAAAAAGAACTGCGTTCACGGTTACACCCACTTTTTTTTGCGATTTGATCAACATGCGTTGATGGTGATTGGCATCGACTAAACCGATAATGCCAGATCAAAAAACCCACTTTTTATTAACTTTTTTACAATCATTGCGTTCGCTGCAATATTGACTAAAGAAACTTTCATGGTGAAAGGGCGAAATTTATGATTTCATTAAAATAGCAAATTTTATCTGTCAAACGAATCTGTGGCATGTCATGTTTCTGTTCTGTTACCTGCCACTTTGATGGCGATACGCATATACACCATTCGACGACAGACGGCAGTCCACACTCGCTGCGATGGCAATTTGGCGTGAACAACAAAAACTAATTGCATATAATAGCGGCAATAGCCTAAGCAGCGCCAAGTTTTATCGTTTCCCCATTTGGATGCCAACATAGATAGAAGATATACATATGTAGGAAAATACGTATAGACTGACGCAAACGAACGACAACTTACTTGGCCCTCTTGTGGTGAACAATAATAACTTGGTAAGGTATGGTGCCCGCTGTGAACACCACAAATGGTAAGCTGAGATGATATACAAAGTAACTTCATCTTTTACATGAGCGACGTACAAACTATAGCTACTAAGCCCGCTTATCCCGTTTGAGTGACGATGGTGGCTGGCGCTTCGCTTGCTTCGTTAATGGCAGGTGGCAATCATGGCAAGCCTTTGTTGTATTTGAAATGTTTTGGCGCCTGATTAAAGAAAAATCACTCATTCAGCTTTAAAACCACAGTCAGCCGTGGGTGCAGTAGTGTACGCGTTTAGATATTTTCCCAACTTTGGTTGGCTAGCTGTTGGATGCTTCCATTAGTGATGCCGCTGTTGATGGCGATAGCTGTGAACGGCTGCGAGGTGTACAAATTACTTTTAAACTAATATCAGAGATACTACAAAACCAAACAAAAACGAAAGATGGTTGTGATCAGTTGACTAGTAGCCATTTTAAGAAACTCCGTTAGATATTTATCGATAGCGACCGCACTTCCAAATATATTGTGGCGAATTTTAGCATCGCTATGTTATTATTAAATAAAGGCACAACAAATACAAGTAAAGGTGTCTAAGTTCGGGTGTAACCGAACATTTTATACTCAGCATTATATACTCCTCTTACATTAAAACTTGATAAGTGAAATATCATTGATTCAAAACTATTTTTTGCTAAGTTATAGCTTATTATTCTAGCCTACGACCCCTTTGAACTTGTTTTATATAAAAATTGCCGTGGTCTTTAACCGATTTCGTCCATTTTTTCTAGAAATATTTCCTGCTATAAGGAAAACATATGTGTACCCAATTTTGTTACGATATGTAAGCTTTTCTTCGAGTTATGGCTCCCGAAACATAGAAAATTGCTTAGTCATACAAGGGGCGTTGCCACGCCCATTTTTAAAGTTTTAAGTTTTTCCTATTTATTGTTATAAATCCACTTGGGAAATGAAATACTATTGATATAAAGCTCTTTTTTGCAAAGATATAGCTTATTTTATTCATCCACGACCCTTTTAAAAATCTTTTATATAAAAGTGGGCGTGGTCCTTAATCGATTTCGCTAATTTTTCTTCAAAGCATTAATTATAGTAAAGGCAACCTATCTGCCGAATTTTGTTACGATAGGTTTAACGATTTTTGATTTATGATTAATAATATTTGTAAAATTCATTTTATCACAAGTGGGCGGTGCCACGCCCATTTTAAAAAAATTTTCAAATTTTTATCAAGAGTCTCAGTATCAGTCCACACGTCAAATTTCTACTTCTAGGTGTTATTTACTAAATAATCTGGTTTTTTGTGTTTTCCAAAATCTTATATATATAAAATGTGGGCGTGGTTATCATCCGATTTCATTCATTTTCATTACCAATCTATTCTGGGTCCAGATAAGCTCGTGTACCAAATTTGGTGAAGATATCTCAATATTTACTCAAGTTATCGTGTTAACGGACAGACGGACAAACGGGCGGACGGACGGACATAGCTCAATCACATTTTTTTCGATACTGATGAGTTTGATATATGGAAGTCTATATCTATCTCGATTCCTTTATACATGTACAACCAACCGCTATCCAATCAAAGTTAATATACTCTGTGTGCAAAGCACACTGTGTATAATAAAGCAAGTTGCCACTCTTGTGTACATGAACAAATCAATCACCATTTACACACATACATACAAGGCAACGAAAAGATAACTCACACACAGATGTAGTCATCAGCCGAAGTTGTTACTCACAAATTTTTATACTTAGTTGAGCAGAGCTCACAGAGTATATTAACTATGATTGGATAACGGTTGGTTGTACAGGTATAAAGGAATCGAGATAGATATAGACTTCCATATATCAAAATCATCAGGATCGAAAAAAAATTTGATTGAGCCATGTCCGTCCGTCCGTCCGTCCGACCGTTAACACGATAACTTGAGTAAATTTTGAGGTATCTTGATGAAATTTGGTATGTAGGTTCCTGAGCACTCATCTTAGATCGCTATTTAAAATGAACCATATCGGACTATAACCACGCCCACTTTTTCGATATCGAAAATTTCGAAAAACGGAAAAAGTGCGATAATTCATTACCAAAGACGAATAAAGCGATGAAACTTGGTATGTGAGTTGAACTTATGACACAGAATAGAAAGCCAGTAAAATTCTGGACAATGGGCGTGGCACCGCCCACTTTTAAAAGAAGTTAATTTAAAAATTTGCAAGCTGTAATTTGGCAGTCATTGAAGATATCATGATGAAATTTGCCAGGAACGTTGCTCCTATTACAGAATGTATGCCTAAGAAAAATTAACAAAATCGGAGAACGACCACGCCCACTTAAAAAAAAAAATTTTGTTAAAGTCAAATTTAGCAAAAAATTTAATATCTTTACAGTATATAAGTAAATTATGTCAACATTCAATTCCAGTAATGATATGGTGCAACAAAATGCAAAAATAAAAGAAAATTTCAAAATGGGCCTGGCTCTGCCCTTTTTCATTTAATTTGTCTAGGATACTTTTAATGCCATAAGTCGAACAAAAATGTACCAATCCTTGTGAAATTTGGTAGGGGATTAGATTCTGGGACGATAATTTATTTCTGTGAAAAATGGCGAAATCGGTTAAAGCCCCGCCCAGTTTTTATACACAGTCGACCGTATGTCCTTCCGCTAGGCCGTTAACACGATAACTTGAGCAAAAGTCGATATATCTTTACTAAACTCAGTTCACGTATTTACTGGTATAAAAAATGGCTGAAATCGGACTATGACATCGCCCACTTTTTCGATATCGAAAATTACGAAAAACGAAAAAAATTCCGTAATACGAAAAAAGGGATGAAATATGATATTTGGATTAGTTTATTGACGCAAAATATAACTTTAGAAAAAAACTTAGTAAAATGTGACACCTACCATATTAAGTAGAGTGAAATGAAAAAGTTCTGCAGGGCAAAATAAAAAACTCCCCACGCCCTTTTAAAACACTCATTAACACCTTTCATTTGATACCCATATTGTACAAACATATTCTAGAGTCATCGCTGGTCTACCTTTATAGCTATATCTCGAGTAGGCGTCCACCTATAGATCTAAGGCCCACTCTCTTTTAAAATACTCTTTAATACCTTTCGTTTGATACCCATATTGTACAAACGCATTCTAGACTCACCCTGGTCCACCTTTATGCCGATATCTCGAAAAGGCGACACCTATACAACTACCACCACTCCCTTTTAAAACCCTCATTAATACCTTTAATTTGATACCGATATCATACCAACACATTCTAGAGTCACCGCTGGTACACCTTTATGGCGTTATTTCGAAAAGGCGCCACCTATATAACTAAGCCCCACGCCCTTTTGAAATACTCATTAACACCTTTCGTTTGATACCCATATTGTACAAGCGCATTCTAGAGTCTCCCCTGGTCCACGTTTATGGCGATATCTCGAAAAACCGTTCACCTATAGAACTACGGCCCACTCCCTTTTAAAATGCTCATTAACCCCTTTCATTTGATACCCATATCTTACAAACAAATTCTAGGGTCACCCCTGGTCCACCTTTATGGCGATATCTCGAAACGGCGTCCACCTATGGAACTAAGGATCACTCCCTTTTAAAATACTCATTAACACCTTTCATTTGATAGCCATATCGTACAAACAAATTCTAGAGCCACCCTTGGTCCACCTTTATGCCTATATCTCGAAAAAGCGACCACATATACAACTACCACCACTCCTTTTTAAAACCCTCATTAATACCATTAATTTGATACCCATATCGTACAAACACATTCTAGAGTCACCCCTGGTCCACCTTTATGGCGATATCTCGAAAAGGCGTCCACCTATAGAACTAAGCCCCACGCCCTTTTAAATACTCATTAACACCTTTCGTTTGATACCCATATTGTACAAACGCATTCTAGAGTCACCCCTGGTCCACCTTTATGGCGATATCTCGAAACGGCGTCCACCTATGGAACTAAGGATCACTCCCTTTTAAAATACTCATTAACACCTTTCGTTTGATACCCATATCGTACAAACAAATTCTAGAGCCACCCCTGGTCCACCTTTATGCCGATATCTCGAAAAAGCGACCACATATACAACTACCACCACTCCTTTTTAAAACCCTCATTAATACCATTAACTTGATACCCATATCGTACAAACATATTCTAGAGTCACCCCTGGTCCACCTTTATGGCGATATCTCCAAAAGGCGTCGACCTATAGAACTAAGCCCCACGCCCTTTTAAAATACTCATTAACACCTTTCGTTTGATACCCATATTGTAAAAACGCATTCTAGAGCCACCCCTGGTCCACCTTTATGGCGATATCTCGAAAAGGCGTCCACCTGTAGAACTAAACCCCACGATCTTTTGAAATACTCATTAGCACCTTTCGTTTGATACCCATATTGTACAAACGCATTCTAGAGTCACCCCTGGTCCACCTTTATGGCGATATCTCGAAACGGCGTCCATCTATAGAACTTAGGCCCACGCCCTTTTAAAATACTCATTAATACCTTTCATTTGATACCCATATCGTAAAAAATAAATTCTAGAGTCACCCCTGGTCCACCTTTATGGCGAATTCTCGAAACGGCGTCCACCTATTGAAATAAGGATCAATCCCTTTTAAAATACTCTTTAACACCTTTCATTTGATATATCGTACAAACAAATTCTAGAGTCAAACCTGATACACCTTTATGGCGATATCCCTAAATGGCGTCCACCTATAGATCTATGGGCCACTCCCTCGTAAAATACTCTTTAATACCTTTCATTTAATACACATGTCATACAAACACATTCCAGGGTTACCCTCGGTTCATTTTCCTACATGGTTATTTTCCCTTATGTTGCCACCATAGCTCTCAACTGAGTATTTAATGTTCGGTTACACCCGAACTTAACCTTCCTTACTTGTTATATGTAATGTAGTGTAACACACCTCGCTCATAGAACGTGGCCGGCTGTGCATGTTCGCGTTATCTGGGCCAAAGCTCGTCGGATTGGGTGGGTTCTTGCCGCCACTAAACCGCCTATGAACTCGTTATATATATGAGGAAAATCATGCACTTCTTTAATAACAACAACACCAAAAAAATTATCCAATCAAATCCCATGAACATTGAAAAACGGAAAGGCTGTTCGGATGAAAGTTCCTCTAATTAATCCCAGGAATTCCATTGCTACACGGCCTCCTTCTCTTCCCTACCCTAAATTTGAATTTACCAGCACATCTTTATTTAACAAATTCATGGTAACCTACTTCAAGTCTAAGCTTTTAATTTTAAAGTTTAACTAATCTTATTTTATTGGCTGGTCACCCTAATGTATATTATGTAGAAATTAAATTTAAAAAAAATAATGGTAGAGGTTTACATAGGCCTTTCCAAACTTACATGCTAGTTATATATATAAGTATGTGTATATATTATAAAAATGTTTAGTGCATCAAAATCAATATAAACGAGTAGCATGAGACAAAACTTATAACAACTTTACTTTAGCAGCATGTCGAAAGCCATAAACAAAAATGTGTCACAAGGTAAGTGATTATTATATGAAAACTATTATGGTACTCTTTTGCTCAGAAATCGCCGCAAGTTGGATAAATTGTACGTATATATGCACGAAAAAATGTGCGGTGAGAATATGTATGCTACAAAAAGAATGTTATGCAAAAACAGTTTTGTTCTCGATCGATATCATCAGGCGCCTGGTGAGATGGTCGTGGTCGAAGAGACTGCGTATCTCTCGTAAGTTGTTGAAAATTAAATATCAAATTCTTTTTGTGTTTTTGGTTTCCTCACTAAACAAGTACCCTTACCCGCTCTAACCATGTACATTTTTAATTACTATTTTATGCTTTTCCAATTAGATGTTACTCTGAATACCATTTTGGTTTTACGCCCGCCAGTGGCGTAGTGAAATTTATGTGTAAGACGGAAGCATTGGATATTTGTAAAAAGAGAAAGATGTATTGGAGTAATTTATTCAACAGTTTAGCGATTCGAACATTAGCAGAAAGTTTCCAATAAGCGGAATTTCCCTAAATTTGTTACAATATATTCAACAAAAGCGGACTAGGGCTCATCCATTAAAATGTCCGGCATACTTTCGCGCTATCAAAAACGATACTTTGATCCCAGTTCAAAGTGCTTTGAAGCCATACCACACTGGTAAAATTAACTAGGAACTTTATATGGAACTTTGCGGTTGCAAGTCACATGACAGTCGTTAGCGCACATATGTATCTTTTACGAGGGCTTAGCCGAACTTCATAGCCTACTTGTATGCGATTTAGTGGCGTAGCTGCAGTGACCAAGAAATTCCGACCCTTAAGTTCACGGTTTTAAGCAAACTCAGAAATGTATAACGATGATAAGAAAGAGGAGAGGATGATGATTTATGGGTAAGGCTGGCGAAAAGATAGCGCTACAAGCGCTGAGTCGGGCCTTGTAAGTGTGAAGTAGAACAAGATGCTTGAAAGTCCGCACAAGAAGGATAGTACAGTTCATTACGAAACAGAGAGGGAAAATAAGTTATATCATGGTACCTTTTAAAACTGCCCAATAGTACGGTGGAAATCTTGGCACTGCCTCATAAGACAGTGAAAGCATGTCGAACGCAGTTTGCTGACACGAATTCGTCAACAAAAACAGCTCTCGATACTAATACCGGTTTGGAGAACAGGCTTTGGGCTTAGAAAAAAGAGGCTACGATCGCCTCCTGGTGGGGTATTTGATCGATCTAGCTGACCAAAATTAAAACCGCAGTTATTTCTGTTCAAAAAGTGGTTGTCTCACTTCACGGTATTGTGCGCAGAACTACTGTGGATCGGGCCCCCTATTTCGGATGGACCCGGCGTCATTTTTTGGCATTACATGAGATATGTCAATATGGGTATCAAACGAAAAGTATTTTACTCCGCTTTTCTAATTCCACTTAGGGCTGTCACCTCAACTTATTTATATTTCTTTGTATATACACTAGGCTGGGTTGGCCCCCATAAAAAAAAAAAAAGTAGCTAATGTCCGCCCCTAAATTTGAAGATTATGTTGAGAGGGTATCGGAAACATTTTTTTAATTTTTTTTGATCCTTCGAAATACAGCTTAAATGGTTTTTTCGTTGTAACTTGGTTATTTGACGTCCGATTTTTAAAATTGATATTCCATTATTTTGGCTTTGAGAAGCTTCACATTTCCGTTTAATGTCCTTTTATCCCCCCCCCCCCCCCCCACACTAATGTATGTTTTTTTCCTAACCAAACGAAAGTACTTAAAAATTAAAGAAAATGTTGCTTTGAAACCATATTACTAAAATAATAAACAAAGAAGTTATAGCACTTGCAATATTTATTGCAACTGTTATTTTACCTGATTCTTATTATACTTAGACCTGAAACTCATGATATTTTTGGAGGAAAAATTGCAGGGTTTCCATTGAAAAGTTAATAAAGATATGCCAAATATCATGAATAGGGGAAGTCAAAGTAAATAAGTGAGACAAACCTGTTGTTTCGTATTTATAATAATAACACTATGCGACCAAATCAACTTTTTTTCTGGGTATTGGACAAAACCCACTTTTTCGTAGAGATTGAGACTTAAGTAAATAAAGTACTATCTCCGTTTATCGAAATTAGCCCCCAAAAATAGGCTGTTTCCACTGAGGATGTTTTCACAAGGTTGCCACCTTTTGCCAATAAGGGTACCAGTCTCTTACAAAATTGGTCACCACTCAAAAATCGCTTGCATACGCAGTCGTTTTTGTTATTAAACTTTGAAACAAACACAAGGTTATGTATTGCAAAAAAAATTACCGACATGATATGCCATGAAAAAAGACATATCTTTTTGTTTGCAAGGTTTTTAAAAAATTTAATATTAACAAGTAAGGAAGGCTAAGTTCGGGTGTGACCTAACATTACATACTCAGTTGAGAACTATGGAGACAAAATAAGGAAAATCACCATGTAGGAAAATGAACCTAGGGTAACCCTGGAATGTGGTTGTATGACATATGTATCAAATGGAAGGTATTAAAGAGTATTTTAAGAGAGAGTAGGCCATAGATCTATGGATGGACGCCATTTAGGGATGTCGCCATAAAGGTGGACCAGGGCTGACTCAAGAATTTGTTTGTACGATATGGGTATCAACTGAAAGGTGTTACTGAGCATTTTAAGAGGGAGCGGGCCTTAGGTCTATCGGTGGACGCCTTTTCGATATATCGCCATTAAGGTGGGCCAGGGGTGACTCTAGAATGTGTTTGTACGATATGGGTATCAACTGAAAGGTGTTAATGAGTATTTTCAAAGGGAGTGATCCTTAGTTCCATAGGTGGACACCGTTTCGAGATATCGCCATAAAGGTGAACCAGGGGCGACTCTAGAATGTGTTTGTACGATATGGGAATCAAATGAAAGGTGTTACTGAACGAAGGGTGTTACTGAGCATTTTAAGAGGGAGTGGGCATTAGGTCTATAAGTGGACGCCTTTTCGAAATATCGCCATTAGGGTGGGCCAGGGTGACTCTAGAATGTGTTTGTACGATATGGGTATCAAATGAAAGGTGGTAATGAGTATTTTAAAAGGGAGTAATCCTTAGTTCTATAGGTGGACGCCTTTTCGAGATATCGCCATAAAGGTGGACCAAGGGTGACTCTAGAATCTTTGTACGATATGGGTATCAAACGAAAGGTGTTACTGAGCATTTTAAGAGGGAGTGGGCATTAGGTCTATAGGTGTACAACTTTTCGATATATCGCCATTAGGGTGGGCCAGGGGTGACTCTAGAATGTTTGTACGATATGGGTATCAAACGAAAGGTGTTACTGAGCATTTTAGGAGGGAGAGGGCATTAGGTCTATAGGTGGACGCCTTTTCGAGATATCACCATTAGGGTGGACCAGGGGTGACTCTAGAATGTGTTTGTACGATATGGATATCAAACTAAAGTTATTAATGAGGGTTTTAAAAGCGAGTAGCCCTTAGATGTATATGTGAAGGCGTTTTCGCGATATCGACCAAAATGTGGACCAGGTGATCCAGAAAATCATCTGTCGGGTACTGCTAATTTATTTATATATGCAATACCACTAACAGTATTCCTGCCAAGATTCCAAACGCTGTTGATTTCGCCTTGTAGAACTTTTTCATTTTCTTCTACTTAATATGGTAGGTGTCACACCCATTTTACAAAGTTTTTTCCAAAGTTTTATTTTGCGTCAATAAACCAATCCAATTACCATGTTTCATCCTTTTTTCGTATTTGGTATAGAATTATGGCATTTTTTTCATTTTTCGTAATTTTCGATATCGATAAAGTGGGCGTGGTTATGGTTGGATTTCGGCCATTTTTTATACCAATATAAAGTGAGTTCAGATAAGTGCGTGGACTAAGTTTAGTAAAGATATATCGGTTTTTGCTCAAGTTATTGTGTTAACGGCCGAGAGGAAGGCCAGACGGTGGACTGTGTATAAAAACTGGGCGTGTCTTCCACCGATTTTGCCCATTTTCACAGAAAACAGTTACCTTCATAGAGTCTATGCCTCTACCAAATTTAAGAAAGATTGGTAAATTTTTGTTCGACTTATGGCATTAAAAGTATTCTAGACAAACTAAATGAGAATGGGCGGAGCCACGCCCATTTTGAAATTTTCTTTTATTTTTGTATTTTGTTGCACCATATCATTACTGGAGTTCAATCTTGATATAATTTACTTATATACTGTAAAGATATTAAATTTTTTGTTAAAATTTTACTTTAAAAAAATTTTTTTTTTAAAAGTGGGCGTGGTCCTTCTCCGATTTTGCTAATTTTTATTAAGCGTACATATAGTAACAAGAGTAACGTTCCTGCCAAATCTCATCATGATATCTTCAACGACTGCCAAATTACAGCTTGCAAAACTTTTAAATTACCTTCTTGTAAAAGTGGGCGGTGCCACGCCCATTGTCCAAAATCTTACTAATCTTCTATTCTACGTCATAACATCAACCCACCTACCAAGTTTCATCGCTTTATCCGCCTTTGGCAATGAATTATCGCATTTTTTCGGTTTTTCGAAATTTTCGATATCGAAAAAATGGGCGTGGTTATAGTCCGATATCGTTCATTTTAAATAGCGATCTGAGATGAGTGCCCAGGAATCTACATACCAAATCTCATGAAGATACCTCAAAATTTACTCAAGTTATCGTGTTAACGGACGGACGGACGGACGGACGGACGGACATGGCTCAATCAAATTTTTTTTCGATCCTTTATATATATACAACCAACCGTTATCCAATCAAACTTAATATACTCTGTGAGCTCTGCTCAACTGAGTACAAAAAGTAGTAGTATTACAAGTAGTATAACTCAGTTAAAACATGCGGTATAAAAAATATAACATATTAGCATTACTAAGCTATTAGTAAATAAAGGCACGCAACAATAAAAACATGAAGCAGCGATTAGAATGTTAGCAGAAGGTTGCAAATAAGCAGGGTTTCTCTAAATTCGTTACAATATGAATTAAAAACACATTCATCTGTCCGAAAAGAAAATGTAACTAGATTTGATTAGGGCTAAAGAAGTGAAAAAGTACTTAAGGGTATGGCAAAGTTGACATAGTCATAACCATATTTTTACTTATCCATATCAATTGGCATCAGTTATTTGAGCCTTAATTTAAAAATCGTGAAACTTTCATAAAAAAAAGAAAACCCAAAAAATTACAAACATATACCACAAAAAATAAGTCTCTTAGTAAAAACGTATCCAAAATAATAAATAAAATCTACAAAAAGCTAATATATTCTCAAACTCAAATATATTCAGGTTAGGGATATGGCGAAAATCCAAAAAAAAATTGGTTGGCTATGTTATGGTTATGGCTAGGGCATTATGGGATGGCACCATTAGTCGATTACATTGATTTCCATAAGATTGGGTGGATCAGCAGTTTTATATTGGATATTGATTCGTCAAATTTAAACAGCCCTTTAGGCAAAGAGGATAAATATAAAATAATAAAATTGATGCCTGTGTTTGCTAAGAAGGACATTTTTAATTGTCTTGGCACCTTATGCAAATGTAATTTTTGGAAAGAGAATTAAATAGTTAATTAAATACAGTTGAAAAAATAAGCACAAATATCCCACGAAAATATTTAGAAGACATTTATGCACATCTCGCCCAAAAAAACCTGCGACTACCATAACGATGAAAATTCAAACATGCATCTGAAAGGCAAGACAGTAGGAAAGGCGAACGCGCAACAGCGAGTAAAGATGTACAACGAAAGTTGCAAAGAAGAAAGAGGAGGAAACAGAGAGAGTTTCGGATAAAGCGGAGAAGCCAAAGGCAACTAACGTCAACTTCTCCGGCTGTTGCTCTGTTGTCGTTGTTTACATTGCTGTTGTTATTGTAGCGATAAAGTTATCCCCGAAGCTATAAATTGCGCTGGCAACCTCTTAAAAGGGTTATGCTACACAACCCCTTCAATCATTTGGGTATTTTAATCGCCTCTTACGACAGGCATACCTTCCGCGGGTATATTATAAAGCGCCGTTACTTGCATAGACTTGGCTTGACTTGAGAACTGTCACTTATGGTTCTGTTTAATGAGTTTTGCATGTTACTGATTACGCAGCACTTAGAAATACGTGAAATGATTTGGAAGTCTGTTGATTTTTATTTTCTACGTAAGTTCTAAGATGCTTCGACATTTTTGGATTTAAATGAAGCTTTTAAAACTTTATTTTGACATTTCTCTGAATACGTTTACTTGCGTTTTTCTTTTAATTTGGGAAAAATTAAATACAATGCAGATCTTATTTTTTTTTTGTGTTTTATTAAGTAGATAAAAAAATCTTAGATCAATAATTTTTAGCAAAACTTACAGAATATGGTAACTAAACCTTAATTCTACAACATGTCTTTTGTTATCACAGATTTTTCGGTACTCTTATATGTAGCTATTTCGGAGGAAAAAAGACACTATGAAAAAACCTCCGCTATAAATCTTAGAAGCTAGTTTGATTATCTTTATATAAAATACTCTACCTTAATTATAAAGATTTGAGATTAAAGTATTGTCAGGCATACTACAGCGTATTTTAACCATTCAGTCATTTTTTGAATTTGTTCATTTAACATATTTACATTCTACGCCCTATGAAGTCTTCTAGTGGAAAAATCCCAAGGAAGCCCTAGCATGATTTTGAGAACGTTGTTTTGGCATATTTGCAATTTTTTAATATGCGAGTTTGCAGTTATGCCCCATGCTGGGCAAGCATATAATATTATAGATAGGAAAATGGAATTGTAGATTACTAATAATATTTTCCTTGCTCAAATTGGAGTTCCTATTAATAAGATGGTATAGCATTTTGATAGCTATATTAACTTTATCTGTTATATATTTAACATGATCGCTGTAAGTGAGTTTTTTATCAAAAATTACTCCGAGGTACTTAACAGATTTCTCCCATGATATTTGATGAGTGCCTAGCCTTAACCTGGTGCTAGGTAGATAACAAGAACTTCTTTTTCTGGTGAAAAAGATGGCTTGTATTTTTCCAGCATTCAGCTTAATTTTCCAATTATGCATATAGTCAGAAATACTACGTACCGCACGCTCCAGTTTTGCTACAATTTCATCGCCGATTTCATGCGAATAGAATATACCAATATCGTTAGCGTACATAGCATATTGGCAATTTTCAACTTGTGGAAAATCTGAACAGTAAATAATATATAACAGGGGGCCAAGTACTGATCCCTGAGGAACTCCAGCGGGTAAGTCGATTAAGTCAGAGTATTCATTATTCAAACATACACTGTAATAACGATTGGCCAAAACTTTTTATCAGATTTACGATATGCAGATTAAAGTTAAAGCTGATTAACTTATGAATCAATCCATCATGCCAGATTGAGTCAAAGGCCTTTTCAATGTCAAGTAATATTAAACCAGTAGAATTCCTGTCACCAAAACTATTTTTTACATAATTGGATATGCGTTTTATCTGATGCGTTGTACTGTGATACTTTCTAAATCCGAATTGTTCATATGGCAAAATTTGGTATAAGTCAATAAATAGACATAATTTGTGTTTTATGACTTTTTCAAAAATTTTAGATACGGAACTTAGGAGGCTTATAGGTCTATAACTTTCAGCAATATTGTTTGGTTTACCTGGCTTCCAAATAGATATAATTTTGGCTGTTTTCCAGGTCTTGGGAAAATATTGCAATTTAAGGCAAGAATTTATAATATACGTGAAATACAGCACTGCTTCCCTAGGCAGATACCTTAACATAATATTTTTGACATCATCATGACCTGCTGATTTTCGTAATGGCGCCTGGTATATAAGGTCTTGAACCTGCTCTTCTGTTACGCATTCAGACTCGGGAGTGTCCAAAAACTGTGAATCAATTTGGTTTACTGATTGGGCTACTAAATCTTCTATCTGTGACGTACCTAAGTAAGCAGACGCTTTATGGTTATTGAGAAATTTGTAAGCAAGAAGGTTTGCCTTTTCCTCATCGGGGAAAACGGTTTTATCATGGTCATGCAACGGTGGTATTTGTGTGTGCTTTTATCGTAGCAATTTGCGAATATTCCAAAAAGGTTCGCTCCTTTTTTCGAGCGAGCTAAGCTTCTTTTTACACGATTCATTTCTACATTTGAAAATCTCACTTTGAATTTTTGCAGAATAGTATTTTACAACGTCATAGTCTGACTTTGCCTGTATCGACTCCACTGTCGGCGATGGTAATTTTTGACCCTTTTTATATTGATAATAAAATAAGGGAGTTTTAAAAAATTTGTTTTTGGCACTTTAAGCGGAACAGCACTTCTCATAGCAACATTTATACTATCATAGAAGACTTCTATATTTTTGTCAATCTCTTCAGTTAAGACAACATCATTGACATTTGTTGGTAAACTGTACAGTGCATTTTTGATTGATCGACGATAAATACTCCAATTTGTTTTACTGTAATCCATTTCAAGGTTTTGACAGTAGGAAAAATTTAAATTCAGTAAAAATTTTACAGGCAAATGGTCTGAATTAAATTCATTCAAAACTACTGGTTGAGTTAGATGCATGGGAATATTTGAGAGTACTAAATCTAAATTTGAGGGGGGCAAAGGTATTAGATGTTGGTATAAACGTTGGCTGGTTTGTATGCGATATTGTTATTGGAAAGAATGTGGTAAACTCATTTAGTATGTTACCCCAGATATTCGCTCTTATATGTCCCCAATTACGATGTTTACAATTAAAATCGCCAAAAAATAGGACATTTCCACTGAAATTGAAAAGTTTTCTTGAATCTTTTTTATACTTAGTTGAGCAGAGCTCACAGAGTATATTAACTTTGATTGGATAACGGTTGGTTGTACAGGTATAATGGAATCGAGATAGATATAGACTTCCATATATCAAAATCATCGGTATCGAAAAAAAATTCGATTGAACCAATTCCGTCCGTCTGTCTGTCCGTTAACACGATAACTTGAGTAAATTTTGAGGTATCTTCATGAAATTTGGTACGCAGGTTCCTAGGCACTCATCTCAGATCGCTATTTAAAATGAACGATATCGGACTATAACCACGCCCACTTTTTCGATATCGAAAATTTCGAAAAATTGAAAAAGTGCGATAATTCATTACCAAATACGGATTAAGCGATAAAACTTGGTAGGTGAGTTGAACTTATGACGCAGAATAGAAAGCTAGTAAAATTTTGGACAATGGGCGTGGCACCGCCCACTTTTAGAAGAAGGTAATTTAGAAGTTTTGCAAGCTGTAATTTGGCAGTCGTTGAAGATATCATGACGAACTTTGGCAGGAACGTTACTCTTATTACTATATGTCTGCTTAATAAAAATTAGCAAAATCGGAGAACGACCACGCCCACTTTTAAAAATTTTTTTTTTTTTTTAATTCAAATTTTAAAAGAAAAGTTAATATCTTTACAGTATATAAGAAAATTATGTCAACATTCAACTCCAGTAATGATATGATGCAACAACATACAAAAATAAAAGAAAATTTCAAAATGGGTGTGGCTCCGCCCTTTTTCATTTAATTTGTCTAGGATACTTTTAATGCCATAAGTCGAACAAAAATTTACCAATCCTTGTGAAATTTGGTACAGGCTTAGCTTCTAGAACGGTAATTGTTTTCTGTGAATAAGGGTGAAATCGGTTGAAGCCACGCCCAGTTTTTATACACAGTCGGCCGTCTGTCCTTCCGCTCGGTCGTTAACACGATAACTTGAGCAAAAATCGATATATCTTTACTAAACTCAGTTCACGTACTTACCTGAACCCACTTTGTATTGGTGTAAAAAATGGCCGAAATCCGACTATGACCACACCCACTTTTTCGATTACGAAAATAACGAAAAATGAAAAAAATGCCATAATTCTATACCAAATACGAAAAAAGGGATGAAACATGGTAATTATATTGGTCTATTGACGCAAAATATAACTTTAGAAAAAACCTTGGCAAAATGGGTGTGACACCTACCATATTAAGTAGAAGAAAATGAAAAAGTTTGCAGGGCGAAACCAAAAGCCCTTGGAATCTTGGAAGGAATACTGTTCGTGGTATTACATATATAAATAAATTAGCGGTACCCGACAGATTATGTTCTGGATCACCCTGGTCCACATTTTGGTCGATATATCCAAAACGCCTTCACATATACAAACTAAGGGCTACTCCCTTTTAAAACCCTAATTAATACCTTTAATTTGATACCCATGTCGTACAAACATATTCTAGAGTCACCCCTGGTCCACGTTTATGGCGATATCTCGAAAAGGCGTCCACATATAGAACTAAGGCCCACTCCTTTTTAAAATACTCATTAACACCTTTCATTTGATACCAATATCGTACAAAAAAATTCTAGAGTCGCCCCTGGCACACCTTTATGGCGATGTCTCGAAAAGGTGTCCACCTATAGAACTAAGGCTCGCGCCCTTTAAAATACTCATTAACACCTTTCATTTGATACCCATAACAAATTCTAGAGTCACCCCTTGTCCTACTTTATGGCGATATCTTGAAAAGGCGTCCACCTATAGAACTAAGGCCCACGCTCTTTTAAAATACTCTTTAACACCTTTCATTTGATACCCATATCATACAAACAAATTCTAGAGTCACCCCTGTTCCACCTTTATGGCGATATCTCGAAAAGGCGTCCTCCTATAGAACTAAGGCCAACGCCCTTTTAAAATTCTTATTAACACCTTTCATTTGATACCCATATTGTACAAACAAATTCTAGAGTCACCCCTGGTCCACCTTTATGGCGATATCTTGAAAAGGAGTCCACCTATAGAACTAAGGCTCACGCCCTTTAAAATACTCATTAACACCTTTCATTTGATACCCGTATCGTACAAACAAATTCTAGAGTCACCCCTGGTCCACCTTTATGGCGATATCTTGAAAAGGCGTCCACCCATAGAACTAAGGCCCACTCCCTTTTAAAATACTCACTAACACCTTTCATTTGATACCCATGTCGTACAAACAAATTCTAGAGTCACCCCTGGTCCACCTTTATGGCGATATCTCGAAAAGCTGTCCGCCTGTAGAACTAAGGCCCACTCCCTTTTAAAATACTCATTAGCACCTTTCATTTGATACCCATATCGTACAAACAAATTCTAGAGTCACCCCTGGTCCACCTTTATGGCGATATCTCGAAAAGCCGTCCGCCTAAAGAACTAAGGCCCACTCCCTTTTAAAATACTCATTAACACCTTTCATTTGACACCCATATCGTACAAACAAATTCTAGAGTCACCCCTGGTCCACCTTTATGGCGGTATCTCGAAAAGCCGTCCGCCTGTAGAACTAAGGCCCACTCCCTTTTAAAATACTCATTAGCGCCTTTCATTTGATACCCATATCGTACAAACAAATTCTAGAGTCACCCCTGGTCCACCTTTATGGCGATATCTCGAAAAGGCGTCCACCTATAGAACTAAGGCCCACGCCCTTTTAAAATTCTTATTAACACCTTTCATTTGATACTCATATCGTACAAACAAATTCTAGAGTCAGGCATGGTCCACCCTTATGGCGATATCCCTAAAAGGCGTCCACCTATAGAACTAAGGCCCACTCCCTTTTAAAATACTCATTAACACCTTTCATTTGACACCCATATCGTACAAACAAATTCTAGAGTCACCCCTGGTCCACCTTTATGGCGGTATCTCGAAAAGCCGTCCGCCTGTAGAACTAAGGCCCACTCCATTTTAAAATACTCATTAGCACCTTTCATTTGATACCCATATCGTACAAACAAATTCTAGAGTCACCCCTTGTCCACCTTTATGGCGATATCTCGAAAAGCCGTCCGCCTAAAGAACTAAGGCCCACTCCCTTTTAAAATACTCATTAACACCTTTCATTTGAAACCCATATCGTACAAACAAATTCTAGAGTCACCCCTGGTCCACCTTTATGGCGATATCTTGAAAAGACGTCCACCTATAGAACTAAGGCTCACGCCCTTTAAAATACTCATTAGCGCCTTTCATTTGATACCCATATCGTACAAACAAATTCTAGAGTCACCCCTGGTCCACCTTTATGGCGATATCTCGAAAAGCCGTCCGCCTAAAGAACTAAGGCCCACTCCCTTTTAAAATACTCATTAACACCTTTCATTTGAAACCCATATCGTACAAACAAATTCTAGAGTCACCCCTGGTCCACCTTTATGGCGATATCTTGAAAAGGCGTCCACCCATAGAACTAAGGCCCACTCCCTTTTAAAATACTCATTAACACCTTTCATTTGATACCCATATCGTACAAACAAATTCTAGTCACTCCTGGTCCACCTTTATGGCGATATCTCGACAAGCCGTCCGCCTGTAGAACTAAGGCCCACTCCCTTTTAAAATACTCATTAGCACCTTTCATTTGATACCCATATCGTACAAACAAATTCTAGAGTCACCCCTGGTCCACCTTTATGGCGATATCTCGAAAAGGCGTCCACATATAGAACTAAGGCCCACGCACTCTTAAAATATCATTAACCCCTTTCATTTGATACTCATATCGTACAAACAAATTCTAGAGTCACCCCTGGTCCATCTTTATGGCGATATCTCGAAAAGGCGTCCATCTATAGAACTTAGGCCCACTCCCTTTTAAAATACTCATTAATACCTTTCATTTGATACCCATATCGCAAACACAGTATAGAGTCATCCCTGGTCCACCTTTATGGCGATATCTCAAAAAGCCGTCCGCCTGTAGAACTAAGGCCCACTCCCCTTTAAAATACTCATTAGCACCTTTCATTTGATACCCATATCGTACAAACAAATTCTAGAGTCAGGCCTGGTCCACCCTTATGGCGATATCCCTAAATGGCGTCCACCTATAGAACTATGGCCTACTTCCTCTTAAAATACTCTTTAATAACTTCCATTTGATACACATGTCATACAAACACATTCCAGGGTTACCCTAGGTTCTTTTTACAACATGGTGATTTTCCCTTACTTTGTCTCCACAGCCCTCAACTGAGTATGTAATGTTCGGTTACACCCTAACTTAGCCTTCCTTACTTGTTATATTTGTTCTTAAGTTCCAAGGAATTAGCGCCACCCGGAAAATAAGTACTGAACAGTTTAATTATTTTATTGTCTGAAGACATAGTTTGAATTCCGATATTTTCCACTACCTCCGTGTTTATATGCGGTATCATAATAAAACTTATACACGTCTTAATTAATATGGCCACACCGCCACCTGCATTTGCTTCTCTGTCTTTACGTACACAAACATAGTTTGGGTTGTACAATTTGTCTGTATATTCAAGCCACGTCTCAGAGAGTAAGCAAATATCAATATCATTTTTAACGAGATAATCAAAAAGTTCCATAAATTTATTTCGTATACTACGACAATTCCAAAATATTACCTTCAGATTTGTTGTACCTATCATTTAGAATTAGAATACAAAAACTTAATCGCTAATTTTGCTATTACATTAAATTGCTCATGTTTTATTTTACATTCTTTTAATTTTAATATAAGCTCAAAAGTAAGCTCTGTAATTTCATTTTCTGTAAACAAGTTCTATTACAAGCTGTTTCCGCTGCAACACCACCAGGAGAGCACCATGTCTGTGGCTTAGTTGCTGTATTCATTGCTGGTGTCGGCTCTTTTGAAGACATAGGTGGGAATTGTGAATCAGAAAATTCAAAATTTGTTTGGTTGTTTCTCTTATACAGCGAAGTGTGTGTTAGTGCACGGGGGCAATTATATTTCTCTTTAATTTGTATGTACATTTTTCGATTCGGACACGTAACGTCGCTTGCTTTATGGTTGTTGTTGCAGTTTGCGCATCGCACAATATTCGCATTGAAACATTCAGAAGTTTTGTGTTTTCCAGCACAATTTGCGCAATTTGGTCTCACAAAACATCCACGTTCACCATGCCCATACATTTGACAGTTTCGACATTGTACTATTCTGTTTTTCAATTTGCGTTGGTAGTCCCATCTTACAATAACACGAAATAGATTTTACTTTGCTTTTAAGATCGTGCAGTTTAACCGAACCGCGCTCAAAATAACAATGTAAATAATGTCTTTGTAATGCTCATACGATTTAATATCAAGCTTAGCTTCTTTGCACTTGAATCCAAGAGAGTTTAGTTCATTTTTAACTTCATCTATGGTTTTATTTTCAAGGCCAAAGAGGACAGCACTAAACGACCTTTCGTTTTTAAGATTATGAGTAAAAAACTGGCAAACTTGGTTTATTAGTGTCCATAAGCTTGCTCAATTTACTTGAAGACATTTCATCTTCAATTTGGTTGAAATTTTTTCGTTTCACTGTTGTTAGTTTTGCTCAATCTCAGGAAAAGAAAAACACACATCTGCTTTCGTCAAAGAGAAAACAGCGACTGATGCAGATCTTATGTCCTAAGTATAATCAAGCCTAAGTTGTCAGGTCAAGTCAAGTATATCCTAAGTATGAGTAAAAGAAGCTTAAGCGCCTAAACCGCGGTCGCTAGTTGAGTACAGCATCGCCTTCGGGCAGTTGTATAACGAAAGATGCAGAAAGGAGGTGCCTAATGCCGTGATCAGGACGATATGGGTGGAATAGAATAAAGCGTTACCTGCCTTCGAATCCGCAGGCAGGTGCACTTTATCGAGATGTTGCGAGATATTCAGCCTTCCTCGGAACTGCAAATATAGTGCTTGAACTGTCCGCACCAACCACGATAATTACACAGTCAGTCCATTTGTTCTGGCATAGAAGGTCCAATGTGGTCATATTAAATCGTTCACGAGATGGTCGGGCTAGTACCTTAATGGTGCCTGTTACCGGAACGTACCGCATCTATGTCGGGCAAATAACCATCAACATCGGTAGCACAAACAACGCAATTGCCAACTTCACCTTCGAGCGGCGAATCCCGTTTCACTAACAGACGAGGATCTGGGGATGGCCTGAAGGTTTAATGTGGCCATATAAATCGTTCCCGATATGGTCGGGCTAGCACATTAATGGTGCTGTGTTACCGCAGTATACCGGATCTGTATCCCGCAAAGGACCATCACATCGATAACACTCCCCAAAGCCTTCGAGGAGTAACCTTATCGCTACAACAACAACAACAAATTTTCGCGAAACAGTCGATAACATTGATGGTCAACCTTGATTTATTTCCAGCTGTAAGTTTTGTTTTGCTCGTGCGGGCGGAGGTGTGAGTAAAGATTGGTAAAGATATTATGCAAAACAAACGATTTGAAGAGATAGAAATAAAAGGTATATAAAAGGTCTTACTTACTTACTTAATCGGAGCTTAACTGTTTAAACGGTTATGGCCGTCCAAAAAGGCGCGCCAGTCGCTTCTTCTCTCTGCCAGAGCTGGGTAAATTCAATTCCATTACATTACCCATTACATTGCTCAGTAATTGGAAAAGTAATCAGTTCCTTTCCTCCACAGCAAAGGAATTGATTACATTTCAATTCCTCAAAAAAAAAAAATTACTAAAAGAAATTTCGTTTTTTTTGAGGCTCTAGTAAAAAAAATTTTTTGTTTTTAATTGAAAAAAAAAAAATATTTTCGAAAGCAATTGCAAATGTAATTGAAAATTTTCCAATTACATTACAAGGAATGGAAAAAATACTTTTGAATTTCCCATTCCATTCAAAAAAAAAAAAAAAAAAAAAAATAAATGTAAGGCGCGATAACCACCGAAGAGAGCTAAAGCCGAGCTTCTCTTCCAATTTGCGTCGTCCTTCACTTGATTTTCCCTACAAATTGGCCGGACGGGACCTACATGTTTTATGCCGGCTGCGAACGGCATCTGTGAGGCAGATGAGTTTTCACTGAGAGCTTTTCATGGCAAAAATACACCTGGAGCGCTTGCCAAACAGTCCCGGGGGCGACCCCGCTTAGACAAATTTTCTTCAAATTGAAAAACCTTATTTCTAAAATTTTGATGTTGCTTTGCGCGGGGTGTGAACCTGGGGCATACGGTGTGGTAGTCGGAGCACGCTACCATCACACCACGGTGGCCGCCCATTCCCATTCCATTCCTCAAAGTAATTTCGAAAGTAATTGAAAAACTACAAGTTAGTTTGTGTATAGGAACATACTCCGTTTGATGTGGGTGACTTTTCGGGTCACACTTTTCATTATTTTATCAGAATTTTCTTGTGAGTGGTAACTGAAAGCATTTGGAAACACCAGTGAATATAAAATCATTATCCTTTTAAAGTTCCCAGCTATGTAAAGGCATCTCCTTTCCTTCCTCCGTTATCAAAAGGTGGTGGCCATAGGAAAGTAGCATACTTTTTAATTTTCTTTGATACATTCAGCTGGCATAACGTAAATACCATCAATGTTCCGGAAAACTTTTTTCTCTTATTCTTGATCTTTTGATCCATCCATAGTTGCCTGCTCTGAACCATACTGTAATAAATAATATTAGAGCGTCCATATAAAACCTCAGAAGCGTTTGAAGTGAAGTGTAACTAAGGCATAGCGGCACCAGGTGCTACTACATTTGTCAATGACAAATGCTTTTTATACTCAGTTGAGCAGAGCTCACAGAGTATATTAAGTTTGATTGGATAACGGTTGGTTGTACATATATAAAGGAATCGAGATAGATATAGACTTCCATATATCAAAATAATCAGGATCGAAAAAAAATTTGATTGAGCCATGTCCGTCCGTCCGTCCGTCCGTCCGTCCGTTAACACGATAACTTGAGTAAATTTTGAGGTATCTTGTTGAAATTTGGTATGTAGGTTCCTGAGCACTCATCTCAGATCGCTATTTAAAATGAAGGATATCGGACTATAACCACGCCCACTTTTTCGATATCGAAAATTTCGAAAAACCGAAAAAGTGCGATAACTCATTACAAAAGACAGATAGAGCGACGAAACTTGGTAGATGGGTTGACGTTATGACGCAGAATAGAAAATTAGTAAGATTTTGGACAATGGGCGTGGCACCGCCCACTTTTACAAGAAGGTAATTTAAAAGTTTTGCAAGCTGTAATTTGGCAGTCGTTGAAGATATCATGATGAAATTTGGCAGGAACGTTACTACTATTACTCTATATGTGCTAAATAAAAATTAGCAAAATTGGATGAAGAGCACGCCCACTTTTTAAAAAAAAAATTTTTTAAATTCAAATTTTAACAAAAAATTTAATATCTTTACTGTATATAAGTAAATTAAGTCAAAATTCAACTCCAGTAATGATATGATGCAACAAAATACAAAAATAAAAGAAAATTTCAAAATGGGCGTGGCTCCGCCCATTTTCATTTAGTTTGTCTAGAATACTTTTATCGCCATAAGTCGAACAAAAATTTACCAATCCTTCTCAAATTTGGTAAGAGCATAGATTCTATGACGGTTACTGTTCTCTGTGAAAATGGGCGAAATCGGTGGAAGCCACGCCCAGTTTTTATACACAGTCCACCGTCTGTCCTTCCGCTCGGCCTTTAACACAATAACTTGAGCAAAATCCGATATATCTTTACTAACCTTAGCCCACGTACTTACCTGAGCTCACTTTTTCTTGGTATAAAAAATGGGCGAAATCTGACCATAACCACGCCCACTTTATCGATATCGAAAATTACGACAAATGAAAAAAATGCCATAATTCTATACCAAATACGAAAAAAGTGATGAAACATGGTAACTGGATTGGTTTGTTGACGCAAAATATAACTTTAGAAAAAACTTTGTAAAATGGGTGTGACACCTACCATATTAAGTAGAAGAAAATGAAAAAGTTCTACAAGGCGAAATCAACAGCCCTTGGAATCTTGGCAGGAATACTGTTAGTGGTATTGCATATATAAATAAATTAGCAGTACCCGACAGATGATTTTCTGGATCACCTGGTCCACATTTTGGTCGATATCGCGAGAACGCCTTCACATATACATCTAAGGGCCACTCGCTTTTAAAACACTCATTAATACCTTTAATTTGATATCCATATCGTACAAAAACATACCAGAGTCACCCCTGTCCCACCCTAATGGCGATATCTCGAAAAGGCGTCCACCTATAGACCTAATGCCCCCTCCCTCTTAAAATGCTCAGTAACACCTTTCGTTTGATACCCATATCGTACAAACATTATAGAGTCACCCCTGGCCCACCCTAATGGCGATATCTCGAAAAGGCGTCCACCTATAGACCTAGTGTCCACTCCCTCTTAAAATGCTCAGTAACACCTTTCGTTTGATACCCATATCGTACAAACATTCTAGAGTCACCCCTGGCCCACCCTAATGGCGATATCTCGAAAAGGCGTCCACCTATAGACCTAATGCCCACTCCTTCTTAAAATGCTCAGTAACAGCTTTCGTTTGATACCCATATCGTACAAACATTCTAGAGTCATACCTGGCCCACCCTAATGGCGATATTTCGAAAAGGCGTCCACCTATAGAACTAAGGATTACTCCCTTTTAAAATACTCATTACCACCTTTCATTTGATACCCATATCGTACAAACATTCTAGAGTCACCCCTGGCCCACCCTAATGGCGATATCTCGAAAGGGCGTCCACCTATAGACCTAATGCCCACTCCCTCTTAAAATGCTCAGTAACACCTTTCGTTTGATGCACATATCGTACAAACACATTCTAGAGTCACCCCTGGCCCACCCTAATGACGATATCTCGAAAAGGCGTCCACCTATAGACCTCATGCCCACTCCCTCTTAAAATGCTCAGTAACACCTTTCGTTTGATACCCATACCGTACAAACATTCTAGAGTCACCCCTGGCCCACCCTAATGGCGATATCTCGAAAAGGCGTCCACCTATAGACCTAATGCCCACTCCCTCTTAAAATGCTCAGTAACACCTTTCATTTGATTCCCATATCGTACAAACACATTCTAGAGACACCCCTGGTCCACCTTTATGGCGATATCTCGAAACGGCGTCCACCTATGGAACTAAGGATCACTCCTTTTCAAAATACTCATTAACAGCTTTCATTTGATACCCATATCGTACAAACACATTATAGAATCACCCCTGGTCCACCTTAATGGGGACATCTCGAAAAGGCGTCCACCGATAGACCTAAGGCCCACTCCCTCTTAAAATGCTCAGTAACACCTTTCATTTGATACCCATATCGTACAAACAAATTCTAGAGTCAGCCCTGGTCTACCTTTATGGCGATATCCCTAAATGGCGTTCATCCATAGAACTATGGCCTACTCTCTCTTAAAATACTCTTTAATACCTTTCATTTGATACACATGTTATACAACCACATTCCAGGGTTACCCCAGATTGATTTTCCTTATTTTGTCTCCATAGCTCTCAACTGAGTATGTTATGTTCGGTTACACCCGAACTTAGCCTTCCTTACTTGTTAATATTTAAAAGTTTGCGTAAAAATTATGCATCGGTTCGCTTCATTGTTTAAAAAGTTTAAAGTTTTAAAGTAGAGATATTTGCATTTCCACCTCCTCAAAGTACGATATTTGTCCTGGTACCAGGTCCAAGGCCTATGTTAGACAGTTTATCATCTCTCTCGTTTTGGCAATGAGACGTTACGCAAAATTTGTGAGTTTTTAGGTAATGGTATCCCCATTATTCCTATTATACCTACGTTAAAATATATATGCATGTGCATCGAATGCACCCGTATTTATGACTAAACTCCTGCTAAAAAACTGAACCCATTTTAATGCATATTTTTTTATATGTTCAAGGATTATTTGCGGATGCTTTTGATTTATAGCTTGGTCCGTTTTTGTTCTTATTTTCCCGCTAAATTAACAAGGGGCCGACATATTTTAAACAAAATTAATTTATGGAGCGATTTCCTTGTAATTTCTTTCCGGTGTTTTCGACGATTTTCCCAGACAACAATGCTAGCCACATTATTTAAACAAGTAACAATTGGCGAAAATTATTTTTCTGAAAAATGGGTTGTATGGGGCACCAAAATATACTCGCTCTCTTAATTTCAAGATATCTCAAAAATTGAGGCACTAATTTGCGTTCAAATAAAAAAACAGATAGCAACAGTTCCTTATCCTGATCATTTCGGTATGCTTATTTGTTTGATTTTCTCTTCTTCTTTAAGGACTTTCAATTTCCGAGAACCAGATCGAACTTAATATACCATTTAATTTTCATGAAAGGTATAAAAAGGAAAAACAAATATTTGAATAGATTTTGCATGATTTGAAAAGATTTGCTGCTAGAAACTCTCGGCACTGCAACGGGTACGAGTAGGAAGAACGTCGAATGCCAGAGTGAAGAGGCAGCGTTCTGCGGAAGGCGAAAAGTCTGTTTTCAAGAGTCTGAAAGAACTGAGCCGCGAGGCAGGGCAGCCGCATAAATAAGTAGACCTAAAGCTGTAGGACAGGTGGCCCCAATAGCGAGAGAGCAACTACCTCGAAAGCTGCAAGTCAGAGGAAGTTCATCAAAAGTGACGAAGTGCCAACTAGGGAAGTAGGAGATAAGCCAAAGGGAGATAAAGCTAAGACTCCGGATTTTCCCAAGAAGATGAATGATGTGGCAAGGTGGTCACTTACTTTGGCGCTGGTTGATCGTAGAATCTTTCTGGACAGATAGTCATCTGAAAGGTGGAGATCTGTAGAAAGGGAGCTTATTAACTTAATGCTTAAGATGATAAGGGAACGACCACGTAAGGCCCTGGTGTGAAGACGATAGCGCCCGCGAGCTTGCTGTGGCTGGAGGAAGTGGTTCCAAACCTCCAAAGCCAAGGCGCGAACGCGATGTTCGAGGTTGTGCATAAAGCGCAAATCCAAACGGTACCAAAAGTTAAAGTATGGATACCATGCGTGATGAAGTCGAAGGATTCATATACCGACATTGGATTGGACATTGGGATCTATACATTGCTTTCCATTGTGCTGCAATATCACCAGGCTCAGCGCTACGATATAAACAATTTTAATTTTAGAGTGCTAAACGACTTATAGGATACAACATATAAAATTGAAACAACACCTTTTAGTCGTTTAAAATTAGTTTTATTTATAACAATACAATTGTTTCGACACGAGCGTGGTGTCATCATGTTGCTAGTTTTCAACACACCATTGTCAACAGAAATTAACAAGTAAGCCTAACAAAATCACTCAGTGAAGCATTAAAAAAAAATAAGGTACAATACAAACACAATGTAAAGAGAAATGAAACAAAGATAAAAAATTAATATGCAATAACAAAATTAATATATACTAACAAGATACGGAACTAGCGAAGTTTACTGCAACGCTGTGAAGATACTAGAATACAGTGGGCCAGTATCACGATTTACCGAGACATTTTTGTTTAGATAAATATGTAACGATTCTAAAATATTCAATCTATTTACAGTAGATTCAGATTTATTTAATTTGCAATCGTCAAAACTTTTCGAGTGCTGATTCGATAAAGCGTGTTCAGCGATTCCACTTTTCGGTTCAATATTTTTTATGTATTTCAAGTGTTCGCTGGACCTGGTGCGAACAGTGCGTGTTGATTGGCCTATGTATTATGCGCCACATTCTTTTCCGTCGTCATTTTTGTATGAGCAAGTGATGGAGTAAATTCCAGGTTTTTTCAGATTTTCACACTTATCTTTGGCTGAATTCAGTAAGGATTTGAGTCTTGTTGTCGTTTTCGGAGCGACTTTTATATCTACTTCATTAAATATTTTATTAATATATTTATCGTGAATCATATGTCATGCTACACCTATTTTTATCTTCCACGCCTTCAGTTTCGAAAAAATTCATGTTCTCACGTCGATCTTTTTATTAACACGCTTTTATTAGCGTGGTCTGTATGTAACGGAATATTTGAGCTTAATTTTCACCGGTTTCTAGAAGTCTGATTAATTTGAAACTTTGCATGCGAAGCAGGGACCGATGACAATGCATTATTGTGGTGGTGTGGTGACATAAGGTCAACGGCCATAAGGTCAATTGGCCTTATTACTACTTTGAATGGCCATAAGTTTGATTGAAACTTTGCACACGTATCAAGGCTTAATGAAAATGCATTAATGTGATGGTGCGGTGACATAAGGTCAACGGCCATAAGGTCAATTGGCCCTATTACCACTTTGAATGGCCATAAGATTGATTGAAAGTTTGCACACGTATCAAGGTTCGATGAGAATGCATTAATGTGATGGTGTGGTGACATAAGGTCAACGGCCATAAGGTCAATTGGCGTTATTACCACTTTGAAAGGCGATAAGTTTGATGGAAACTTTGCACACGTATCACGGCTCAATGACAATGCATTATTGTGATGGTGCGGTGACATAAGGTTAACGGCCATAAGTTCAATTGGCCTTATTACCACTTTGAATGGCCATAAGTTTTATTGAAACTTTGCACACGTATCAAGGCTCGATGACAATGCATTAATGTGATGCTGTGGTGACATAAGGTCAACGACCATAAGGTCAATTGGCCTTATTACCACTTTGAAAGACCATAAATTTGATTGACACTTTGCACACGTATCAAGGCTCGATGACAATGCATTCATGTTATGGTGTGGTGACATAAGGTCAACGGCCATAAGGTCAATTGGCCTTATTACCACCTTGAATGGCCATAAGTTTGATTGAAACTTTGCACACGTATCAAGGCTCGATGACAATGCAATAATGTGATGGTGGGATGACATAAGGTTAACGGACATAAGGTCAATTGAACTTATGACCACCCCAAATGACTATAGAATTGAAACCTTGCACATAATGCGAAAATCGCATTACTTTATTAATGATAGAAGTGGATGCATGGCACATCTACGAAAGAGCATACTGGAGCCCATTTTAACACGTTTTTATTAGCTTGGCCTATATGTAACGGAATCTTTGAGCTTAATTTTTACCGGTTTATAGAAGTCTGATTAATTTGAAACTTTTCACACGAATCAGGGACCGATGACTATGTATTAATGTGATGGTGCGGTGACATAAGGTCAACGGCCATAAGGTCAATTGGCCTTATTACCACTTTGAATGGCCATAAGTTTGATTGAAACTTTGCACACGTATCAAGGCTCGATGACAATGAAATAATATGATGGTGGGGTGACATAAAGTTAACGGACATAAGGTCAATTGAACTTATGACCACCCCAAATGACCACGGATTTGAAACCTTGCACATAGTGCGAAAAACGCATTCCTTTATTAATGATAGAAGTGGATGCATGGTACATCTACGAAAGAGCATACTGGAGCCCTTTTTAACACGCTTTTATTAGCTTGGTCTGTATCTATCTATGTATCTGTGTATCCAGGTATGTATATAACGGAATCTGGAGTGGAGCCGAGAGCCCCGGTAATGCAGAGCTCCGAACTCCGTTGCACCTTTGAAGCATTTTAAGATAGGTACTTTTAGCTAGTGCAGGCCACCAGACCAAGGCACCATAAAGAAGAGTCGGGCGCACAATGGCTGTGTAAATCCAGTAAGTCAACTTAGGGGAGAATCCCCGGGAGGTGCCAACTGCCCTCTTGCAGGTGAACAGCTCTGCTGCTGCCTTCTTGGATCGCTCCACTATATGGTCACTCCATAATAGCTTCCTATCCAGAATGACTCCCAAATACTTGACTTGATCGCTAAACGCTAAGAACGTACCCCCCCCCATTCTTGGCGGTGTAAGTTTTGGTACTTTGTACCTCCTCGTGAAGAGGACAAGCTCGGTTTTATCCGGGTTGACTTCCAAACCTGTGGCGGGTTGTACTCCTGGAGCAGCTCCAGGATGTCAGCTGAGTCCGTTGGCATCACTGGAACCCAGGCTCTAGCCCTTGGTCGTGAGGGGATATCACGCGCCTCCACTACCTTGAGGAGCACGCCCGGATATACCACCCCTATCAGCGTGACGGCGGCCCTATAGAGGTTTACCGACCTGGCGTCGTCACAGGCAATTAGCTTCACATTGCCCTGGAACCACCCTGCATCGGTGTAAGATGGCGGTGGAACAGGGTTGTCTTTCTTAATCTTAACGACCACCGTAGCGAGCGCGGCCTCGATCCACTTCCACTGTTGTTTTGGGATCCTGCCATTTTCGCTGCTCTCGTCTATAATGCCAATGATCTGCCGACCCTTGGCAATTTCGGCGAAAGACCGCGTCCAGCCTCTCTGCGTCTTGGCTCTTTTCGGTGCCGTGTGGCTGGATTCATCCATGGACCGCTGGCGTTTCGAGGTTTCATCACTCTCGACTAAAACTTATAAATTTAAATTAAAAATAAATAATAGTTTAAAAAAACTAAAAAAAGCACGCTTTTGTAGCTAACCGAACTAAAAAATAGAAAATAATTTTCAATTAAAAAGAGTTTATATAACAGTAGTAGAAGGTCAAAAAATCATTTATAGTTAATCACCTCAAAATAAAATTATAATAAAATTTAAGTTATTAACAGAAGTAGTGATGGTTCGACTCAATTGGGAGAAAGCGCTCGAGACGATGTCGGCTTCCGATAAATATTAAATTCGATAACTCCGTCAGTATTGCGTTTAAGTTTTAAGTCCATAAAGGGCAATTCCTTATTGGTTTCATGCTCGCATTATTCATTGAATTAAATAAATTTAGTGTCTGCTGGATTTTGTCTCTCTCAATGATAATAAAGCAGTTATCAACATATCGACTGCAAAAGCGTGGAAAGAGAGAGCTTCGAATGAGCTTTTCTTCTATTGTGTTCATAAACAAATTACAAAGAAAGGGGCTTATATTTAACCCCACTGGTAAACCATCCGTTTGTTCATAGAACTGACCTCTAAACTGGAAAAAGGATTGGTTAGTGCAAGTATACGTTAAGTCAAAAATAATGCATTGGCGATCGTCGGATTAATATTTTATTTATCAAGCCAAATAGGCATCGATGCCATGGCACCATTTCTTGGTATATTCGAAAAAAATACGAATTTATATCGAATGACGCAAAACAATCCTTGGAAGTCAAATGTAAGTTTTTAATTTATTTAATAATTTGGGAAAAATGTAAACTACGTGACAGCAGGACAAGGCCGTCAGCTGTTTCGATTATACCTTGTAAATCAGCCATGTCATGCCTCAGTTGTTGTAAAGTTTTTCCCAACTGCCTTCTTTTTGCATATTTAATCTTTTACACATTGCATACTTCGTATGCAATTATGTGTTAAAGTTATGCTTGTTGGTACGGCGGTTTTCAAAGAAAATTTAGTATTGTTGCTGTTTTTGTTCTATTTATAGAACTACAACGAACTAACTAATTTTGTCTGTTTGTATGTTATATTATTAATCTTTTCGATTATTTCCAGGGACTTTTTTATTAAGAAATCATCGAAGCTTTTGAGCTGCATGAAGTAGATACTCAGCCATGATGAAATATTTGCTACGGGCGAAGTGTATCCAGCAATAATGGGTCTAAATTTTTTGCCCGGATTATGAGCCTTGTATAAGCCATACAAACAGGGCACACGCGTATACGACTTATGCATTTTTTGGCCCATCCGCGACCGAACAAATCCGAATATTTTTTTCGACATTCCAGCACTTGTTTCTTCCTTTATGTAAGAGGATCCTTTACCTTATTGTAGTTCCCTTCCTCTATTAAGGTACTCATGCCTCTGTTGTAATCATCTCGACTCAGTACAACCACACAGTTACCTTTATCGGCTTTTGTTATAAAAATATTCTTATCGTTTAGTGATTTTACGGCGATATTCAAAAACCTAGATTTTTTGAGCTTTTTTGTTTTTGATTTTGAAGTTAGAGCCTGCTTTAATTTATAGTGTATGTTATGGGCCATCTCGGGTTCCATTTTTCTGAGGGCTAACTCAGAATCCATGATAATATCATTAATTGATGAACATTTGTGCGGCAACGCGAAATTTAGGCCTTTATTTAAAAGCTCTTCTTCGTTTTCATCTAGTATGATGTTAGATTTGTTTATAATAATATTAGGTATGAACTTACTAGATCACAATGTAGATGGTATGGGCTTTCTTAGTTTACCCAACTTAATTCTTTTTCTTGGCATTAGCTGTCGGGACAAACGGTCAAGCTTCGTGTTTAATTTTGCTAAGAATTGATCCCATATTACGGAAGAAAAACTGCATGCCAATAACTTATGTAGTTTATATGCCAATACGACGACTAAAATGTGTTGTTTCAATTTTATATGTTGCACCTGATATATGTTTAAAAATTAATTAAAAGATTTTGTAAAGTCTTTACCTAACAGAAAAAACACAATGATAATTTATCCGTTTCCTTTGGAGATACAACTCTGGTGACTCGAAGACATGCGTGGGCGGTTTTTGCCGGCAATTTTGAAAGCCCGGAATTTTTAATTCCCCGGATGAGGGGAACATAGAGACAAACACGACGTGTGACCCGTTACCATCACCCCACGGAGGTTGAAGAAGCCGTAAAAACCTAACCCCAGCGGGTTAGAGGATCAGAATATACCCGCGGTAGGTATACCTGTCGTAAGAGACGACTTAAATACCAGATTCAAGGGGCTGTGTAGCGCAACTCTACAGGTTGCCAGCGCAATATATAGCTTCTCCAAACCCAATTGCCAACCTCACCTATCCGCGGTGAATCCTGTTTCACTAGCAGAAGAGGCTCTGGCGACCCCAAGCTCCTAATAGAACTTGAGGGTGGGGAGGGAGGGAATGGCCTGAAGGTTTAATGTGGCCACATAAATCGTTCCCGAGATGATCGGGCTAGCACCTTAATGGTGCTGTAGTATCGGAGCGTACCGGATCTCTATCCGGCAAAGGACCATCACATCGATAACACTCCCCAAATCCTTCGGGGAGCAACCTTATCGCTACAACAACAACAACAATCCATAAAAAAAGTCAAACCTTCTAAATCAATAGGTCCAAATTGAGTAGTCATGCCAATGCTAAAACATCTTTGAGCTGATGGAGAAAGCTACCTGAGGCACGTTTTCAAGCCTGGGAAACCGGCTAAGGAAGGTGAGTTATAACGACCAGTATTACTCCGTTCGCCAGTAGCGAAGACATTGGAAACCTTTCTGCTCCGTCAGTTTAGTGCGAATCTTCGCCTAGCCGCTCATCAGCAAGGCTTCCGCAAAATACATAGCACTACCAGCACTGTCAAAAGCTTTTGACGCAGTCAACCACGGTACTGTACTCCAAGATATAGAAGATTCACCATTTCCCCTTTTTATATAAAGATAAACTGCAAATTATCTGAACCTAGCCGACCAAATCCACGGTCACTGTTTTGCGACGTGAAATATTGGCCGTTGACATCGATGGTGTTGCGCTACCGATTGTCAGCCGTTAAAATATCTTAGGCGTAACATTCCGCCACACTCTCACCTTAAAGACGTATGCAATCGAATTTGTATCTAAAGTACAAAGCCGCAACAAAATCCTCAAGTCGCTTGCCAGTATCACTTGGGGAAAATATGAAGAAACGTTGCTAGCCATATACAAAGCAATTGGCCGGTCACTCAACAGCAAATATAAACTACGATGTTACAATCTTACCATAACCTTCCTCATATATGGCGAGAAGAAATTAATTGCAAGTCATTGAAGGCAGTGCTTGTGTTTTATTTTCTTATGGTTCAAAAAGTTACTATGGCTTCATAAAATCACCGCTTGAATCGCAAAAATATTTCTTACACCAAGAATTTTTCAATTACTTTTGCAATTTGTTTGAGGAATGGGAAATTATCAATTACTTTTGGCATTCTTTGTAATGTAATTGGAAAATTTTCGATTATATTTGCAATTTCTTACGAAAGTACTGGGGTAGAAACAGGGGCGTAGCGTGCCTTGGCGGGGTCCCGTATAAAAACTTATTTGGGGGCCCTCAGGAAGGGTACAGGTTTCTCAAAAAAAAAAACTCTTAAAATTACAAGAAATATTTATTCATCATATATAATAGCCGCGTTTCCTTACCTTGAATTTAATAAAATACTTACTTAAATGTGAAAATATCTTTCATAATTTGTCAAAATCATTTATTTTTATTAAAATCGAGTGTTGTTAGCGTTAAAATGCGGGTTGCGGGTTGTAAGGTTTACTTACGCGAGGATTATAGCCGATTATAAAAAACACTTGCACTTGTTTTTCTTTGTTTAATTACTATTAAGCTAAACGGAAGTAGCCATTGACAGCTGACAGCCGGTGCTGCCAATGCCACTAATTGACGTTTGATATATTACATATAGAGATGCCAATTAGGCGCAAACATGCCGGCCGCCTTGAACTACCGTTCAAAATTAGAAAAAGGTGCAAAGTATTTAAAGTTTACATCAATAAAATTCAAAGTGAAAAAATGTCTGTTTTTGTTGGTAATAATTATAGCTTTGCAATAGGTCTTAGCAGCTCTCCTTCGGATGTTCGTAGGTTGACAATTCGTAAGCGATCATCTGAGCGGTATAGCTGTCGAGAACTCGACGAAGTTTCCATTTAGTGGGCGGAGCGTTGTTGTCGTGTATAACTACGACATCATCTCGTTGTAGGTTTTGCGTTGGACGAACCCACTTCGATCGTCGCTGAAGATTCGCGAGATATTCGTCTCGCCATCGCTTCCAGAAGTGCTGCCTTATTGCTGTGATTGCTTGCCACCGCTGATGAAGGTTGCCCTTGAAAGGTTCTGTTTCAAGCTCCGGTAACCCCTTTGTTGGTTCGCCGATCATAAAGTGCACAGGTGTTAGCACTTCGAAGTTTTGTATGTCAGAAGGTATCCAGCAGAGTGGTCGAGAATTAAAGCATGCTTCCACCTCGGTTAGGACTGTTGAAAACTCTTCGTAAGACAGTAACGCGGAGTCTAGTACGCGTTTTAAATGATGCTTTATGCGCCTAATTCCAGCCTTCCAATAGCCGCCCATGTGTGGGGCGCTTGAACGGTTAAAATGCCAGGTGACTTGGGTGTTGGCGAAGTAAGATGCCAACTTGTCGTCGTTAACGCACCTTTCAAACGCGGCACGTAGCTCCCTTTCGGCACCGACAAAGTTCGTGCCATCGTCGGAGAACATATGCTGACAATGTCCTCTTCGGTTGGTGAAATGTTTGAATGCGGCGATAAAGCTTGCAGACGTGAGGTCTCCGGCCAATTCTAGGTGCATGGCACCTGTGATCATACATATAAATGAGCAGGTGTACGCCTTTGTTGATTTCGCGCCTCTACCATGAGTAAATTTTACGTTATATGAGCCGGAAAAATCGACCGAACTTTGAAGGAAGCATCGCGTACTCGTAACGCGACTAGGTGGTAGATCGGACATCTGCTGCTGTAGCGGTTTGCGGTTCAAGCGTTTGCATCGTACGCAATGGCGGTATGTACCCCGAACTAAATTGCGAATGCCAGGGATCCAAAATTTACGTTGTATAGCAGCTTCCATCATTTTCGGGCCAACGTGCAACATACCGATGTGAGTTTCAGCGGCTATTGCTTTAGCGAGCGGTGAATTTTTAGGCAAAATAATCGGATGTTTTATATCGTTCATGCACGATGCGTTCTTAATTCGACCTCCTACTCGTAAAATGCCTATGTCGTCTAAAAACGGCTGATGACGAACGAGGCTACTACTTATCGGTATTGGCTTCCCTGACTTGCAATTAGAAGTTTCTTGTTGGAAAACGTTAGGTTGGGAATACCTTACCAAAGATAATTCGGCTTTGCAGATTTCAGAGCATATCAACGGTCCGGACAGCCGTTCGTGTGCCCTCGACTTCTGAGCAGATATACGAGCGTTGTTTATGAAGCGAAGTATATGTGCGGTCACTCGTTTGAGTTTGTTGTAAGAGTGAAATTTCGTTAGTGAATCCCAATCTTCGTGCGTTTGCGTTACATGAGAACTAGCTTTGATTGATTTCAGTTCCAAATTCGTAGTATGTTTCGTTATGTGCTGCGTCCAAAAACGATCGGTTTCGGATAATCAGTGTGGCCCCTGCCACCATAAGCGGTGATCGAGGAGCTGTGCAGGTGTGAGACCCCGAGAAGCGCAATCTGCAGGGTTATGCTCTGAGATGACGTGTCTCCAATGCGATGACGGCAAGACTTCTTGTACATCGGCTACACGATTTGCAATGAACGTTGCCCAACGATTTGGATTTGATTGCAGCCATGCCAACGTTATCGTTGAGTCTGACCACGCGTACAGCTTTTCAAGTTTGTGACCAAAACTTTGTTGAATTAGGCGGACGAGTTTAGCGCCTAGATGAGCTGCGCAGAGTTCCAGACGGGGTAACGAAGTTGTTTTTAGCGGAGCTACTTTAGTTTTCGCAGCAATGAGCACGAAGTTTATCTCGTCGTCCGATGACTGAGTGCGGCAGTAGATAGCGGCTGCATAGGCAGCCTCTGATGCATCAGCGAAAACATGGAACTCTGTGTCGGCGTTTGGACTAGTACCAAGCCAGCGATTTAGTTTCAGCGATGAAAGCACGGCCAGCTCTTTTCTATGCGTTAGCCAATCTGTAGCTATCTCAGGCGGAACTAACTCATCCCAATCGACATTACAACGCCAAATCCTTCGCAACCAAATTTTGAGCAAATGGTGCATGGGGATATGAGGCCGAGAGGGTCGAAAACTTTGCCGGTATCGGAGAGAAAAATGCGTTTTGTTAATTCGCACTGGAGTGGCTCTGTATTGAAGGCTATCGCAAAAGAGTCGGTATCCGTGCGCCAAATACATCCTAGAGTTCGGATATCGCTTCCATCAGCCAAGGAATGGGACAGCTGTGTAGACGCATGCGGAATCTGTTGTCTCAATGGCTTGCAATTTGTTGCCCACTTCCGGAGCTCGAATCCGCACTGAGATAAGACGTGTGAGATGTTACGTTGAAGCGCTGTTAGTTCTTGGAAAGAGTCGGAGCCGGAGAGCAAGTTATCCATATAAAAATCTGAAGTAACGATATTTGCGATATTTTGATATTACGCGCCAGCTTGTTGTGCCCCGCGATGCAATGATTTGACAGCGAGATGGGAAGCGGATGCTATCCCATAGGTAACCCTTAATAGACGATAGTCGCGTATTGGCTGCGATGAATGCTCACGCCATACAATGCGTTGATAGTCGACGTCCCGTTTATCGACGTAGACCTGTCGGTACATTTTCTCGATGTTCGCAATTATACCACAGCGAAGGAAGCGGACTAAAATCAGGAAGAGATCTTGTTGGAGCTGAGGGCCAACCATTAGCACGTCGTTTAACGAATGCCCTGACGACGTCTTCATTGACGCGTTGAATACGACCCTAAGCTTAGTAGTGGAACTTGTTTCTTTTACCACGGCGTGATGTGGCATATAGTATGCGGTTTGCGTTGTTGAAGTATCTTGCTCCATATGACCTTAGTCAAGAAGCTCCTTCATAAATTTGCAGTACACTTCGTGAAGGTCTTTGTTGGTCGCGAACCTGCTTTCCATTCGCAACAATGCCCGAACGGCTGCGTTACGTGGCTCGCCAATCAACACCTCGGGTTTTAGCGGTAAACGTACAATAAATCGGCCGTCAGTTGAGCGCTGTGTTGTATCGTCGAATAACTTCTCACAATATAACTCTTCGGACGTGTAAAACTTTCTAGGTGGTAGCTCTTCCAGCTCCCAAAACTTAGCGAGGAGGTCAGTTAGTTGCGTATTACAATAATGCGTTGAGATTACCCGGGGTTTTATTTGTGAGGGAGTCGCGTTCCCAAACAGCACCCACCCAAACACAGTGTTCTGTGCCATAGTAGTGCCATTTTCACCCTTTTTAGGCCGTCGAGTAAAAACTTGTCCATTTCGTCCATGCCAATCAAGAAATCTATCGGACCAGGTTTGAAATGTTAGGGCCAGCAAGCGGTAAGCCACTGCCATGCGGCCACCGTGATTCGGATAAGGCGTTTGTTGGTAGGTCGTTAGTAATTTTAGATAAAATAGGCGTACTCATGTGAAATTTAGAGTTTAGTGACTTTGGCGCTATGGATAACTTGACCTCACCCTTTGTGCGACCTCCTTGTATGGATCCAGTACCCGTGACGCAAGCTGATGACATATTTCGTGGTAAACGAAGTCTTTGAACGCAGGGCTCCGTGATGAACGAAGCATGTGAGCCGTTGTCGTACAGTGCCCTGGCTGGCTGCCAGCGGCCGGAGTTATCTTGCAATAAAATGTCAGCAGTAGCTAGTAATACTACGGGTTCAGCATCGGCGTAGTGTGACATTACGTTGTTTTGGACGGCATTTTGCATAGCAGGAGCTGCCTCGTTTGAAGAAGCGTGTGGTGGCGGCGTTGGCATATGCGGCACGATGACGAGCTGCGGCAGTTAGCGAAAACATGTCCTTTACTAAGGCAGTTTAGACATGCACCATCTGATTTGATTGTGTATAGCTTTGCTCTCGCGTCGAGTTGGTTGAATTTTTCGCAAGTGTAGATTCGATGCTCACCTTTGCATTATGCACACGATGTGGTTTTAGCGGTTTTTAATGATGGATGATTTTTTGGTACTAATTAGTTGCATGTTGTATGCAAAGCGTTCTTTGCAGTTGTACGTGCGCTTGCGGCAGCGCAGCGGGCACCATCTCCAAAGAGCGGGCTCGCGTTTCCAAAAAATCTCGAAGCGATGTAAACGATGGCACATCGTCGGCTACAAGCGATAATTCCCACTGTTTTCGCGTTTCATAGGCTAATTTCGAAACAGTCAAATGGACAAGCTAGTCGTCCCAAAATTCAACCGGGCGTTTGAGGGCACGTAGCGCACCATCGTGCTGCAATGTTAAATTTAAAACGTGTTTAGTTGCTTTTGCGGAGTCTTTCGATGCCTTTTCGATCGATGATAATGCTTTTATATGGCTGTCCACTATGATACGCATAACTTTATAGCGTGCTGTCAGCATATCCTGTAGTTGCTGTCGCTTACAGCAAAACTACTAACTAATTCCAATGCTTCACCGTTTAAACAATTGCGCAAGTATTGCAACTTCTGTCCGACCGAAAAACTTGCATGGGAATTCACTAGCGAACAGAATGCGTCATGAAAAGTGATCCATTTTGTTGGATCGCCACTAAAGGATGGTAACTGCAGCTTCGGTAGCGGCATGCGTGCAGGTGCAGTCGGAGTTACTGTAGGGGTTGGTTGCTTTTGTGGCGCAAGAATGCGCTTAAAATTTGATTTAGCGATCAAATATCACTCCTCACCTTGAATTCGTGCAAGCTCTTCTACTGCTGTGTTTTCGTCGCCACACGACACCTCCTCTTCTTCTTGTGCTTTGCAGAAACGTTCCCACTGCTCCTCTAGCAATTGCAAATATGTGGTTGCAGCCTCTACATCGACTGCAAGCGAATCGGCTTTGCTCGATTGCAAATGCCGCTTTAATGCATTTAAAGCAGAATCGCGAACTTTCAAAGAAGACATTTTTTATTTGCGGGTTTTTATGAAATGTTTTAATTACAGCGATGTGTACTGTATTTTGCGGAAATATTGCGCGACCCGGATCGATGGACCAAAATGTTAGCGTTAAACTGCGGGTTGCGGGTTGTAAGGTTTTCTTACGCGAGGATTATAGCCGATTATAAAAAACACTTGCACTTGTTTTTCTTTGTTTAATTACTATTAAGCTAAACGGAAGTAGCCATTGACAGCTGACAGTCGGTGCTGCCAATGCCACTAATTGACGTTTGATATGATTACATATAGAGATGCCAATTAGGCGCAAACAAGAGTGAAATAACAAAGTTAGTTATAGCCTCACAAAGTTTGCTTTTATTGGTTTTCTATCCTTTTCTGGAAAAACGGATTATGACGTCACGATCACATATCCTCATACAAAACATTTGAAAAGTGCACAAGATTTATATGGATTTATATGATAGTGATGACAGTGATTTAAAAGGTCCATATCTTCGTTATCTTTAAAGATATTAAAAGAAAAATACTTTCTTATTTTAGTTATACAAATAGCTTTAAATTTTGGTATTAAAAAAAGTAGTCATCTAGCCTATTATACATATGTATCACTATTTAACAAAAACATAAGAAACAGATCAAATTAAATGTTCACACTCCTTGCCTTTTTTCAGAAAACGGATTTATTAAATCATTTATATTTGATGTTGGCTTACCTTTGCAATCACTTACAGAAGATGTCTGAAAAAATGAAGAAATTTTGGGCACTTTTTTATGACCTCCCCCCTTCTCTGTTTATTTTTCCTTATCGTAGCACCGCTGGGATAATTTCTTTTCCTTTCACTCATTGTTTTTTACAAATCTCTACTAACACAATTTAATCAGGAGAACAAATTGTTTGTATGGTATTACAATGTAATGCACAATTAAATTAAATACTTCAATAAACACTGCTCTCCTTGGTTCGTATGCAGATTAGACGTATTATTTTACGGGGGCATCTCCGTTGAAGTGTATGACTGAAACGGGGAAAGCCCGTAGCCAACGATAATAACCTATGTAGTGAAGGGTGTTGTCAACTTTTGAGCGCGCAAAAAACAATTTGTTTGTTTTCAATCTTTTCATTTCAGAAGTAAAATAAAATTGGGAAGTTTTTATTAATTTTTGCACGCACGTTGGGGGCCTCGTGGTTTGGGGGCCCGTATAATTGATACGGCTGATACGACGCCCCTGGGTATAAATTATATTTGAGCAACGTATATATATATATATTTTTTTTTTCAATTAAAAGCAAAAAATTTTTTGTACTTGAGCCTCAAAAAAACAAAATTACTTTTGCTATTTTTTTTGAAGGATTTAAATGTAATCAATTCCTTTACTGTGGAGGAAAGCAATTGATTACTTTACTCAAGTACATGTAATGGGGAATCGACGGGTATTGATTACTTAAGTCATCATTACTGCATAGCTCTGCTCTCTGCCCATCGGCGCCAATTGGTCACACCAAGGTAGATTAAATCCTTTTCCACCTGTTCCTTCCAGCGGAATAGGGGCGCCCTCTACCTCTGCTTCCATAGGCGGGTTCCGTTAGAAACACTTTCTTGGCCGGAGCGTCATCTTTTATTCGCAGCTATATGTCTTATGCATTCAAAATAAGTTTCACTGATTTTAAGTCAATGAAGCTTTGTTGCCTTATTAGTTAAAAACCACGAAATACCCAAGAAGCAACTGGGTGGAATTTTTATTTTATAATACCTCTAGTCTGCATACTTCACAATGATACATCACTCGTGCAGCTGCGGAACTTCCAACTACGGATCTACTTATCACATTCAAAACAAAAATAAATAAGTATGTTGTTTTGATGAGCTTGAGGCCGTAAAGTAAATAAAACACGTTTATTTTCCTTTTTTTTTTAATATTTTATTGGTCGATATTTCGACTTCAACCTGTAGTCATTATCAGGACTACCATAAACAAGAAAACAAAAACCACAGATATAAAAATTTTTACAAGTTAAAATATGTACAAATATATATATATATATATATGCGGACAAACAGAACTTACACGCAACGATATGCCTGATCGAAAAAAAAAATAAAAAAAAATGTTTATCCGCATTTCATATATCATTGACGTTATACATACATTGACTTCACAACAGATTCAAAAACTGGGTAGGTAATGCATCTCCAAGTCACTTGCTTTTCTTGATGTTTTAATTTTACGATATTACATATGTTACGATATAAGACCTTATATGTTACGATATAAACCTTATCCATTATCGTTTTAATCCAAAATTATATACGTAATATAGATATTAATTTAATATTGAAAATTTTTAGAATATATATAATATATAGCAATCAATTGGCTTTAAGCTAAGGCTAAATATGAGATTAAGTTAATAACAATTTTTACGATATTTACGTACAGAAATTGAAGTTGTATAACTTTTGCGTTGGAAATTAATTTCACCAAAATCAGGTTCTTTAAATGGCGCAATACATATTATCTATATCAAATAAGCTTTGGCGCTTTATTCATAAGTAACCATGAAACACCAAAGAGGCAACTGGTTGGACTATTTATTTTTGCGCCTTGTGACACAAGTTTCCTAGCTTCTTCCACAGTATACGCAACCACTTCGATTATCTCAGAGTCGACACCGCCACCTTTGGTAGCACGATCATCATCCGTTACTTCACAATAGTATAATGCTTGTAAAGCGCCAGAGGAACCAGCCCGGATCTATTAAATAATACAAAATATAAAAATATATGTAAACGGCGTTGAATAAGATATTAATATATACATATATATCTACGTGGTGGTGGACAATGACTTCCAAATATATCCAGAAGCTTAGTAAGGGTTAAGATTTCCAGGTGTGTTTATTTATTTATAAGTAATACAATTATAAATAATTATACTACTTTAAGAAGGACGCTATTTACCAAGATTATCGGCGGGATGGCCTAGAAGGTTTCATGTGGTAAACCAAATCGTTCCCGTGACGGTGCTTGTCACCGCGACGTAGCGAATCTGCATCCGGCAAAGGACCGTCAACATCGATAACACTCCCCGAGCCACAAGCGGGAAGTGTCCTTATCGCTACAACAAACAACAACTAATGACTATACTGAGTAAATAGTGCTTCTACAATCAGAACAGCTTGCTTAAGGAAGTTTTTTTTCGAGACTATGATAACATTTGCAACTTCACATATGCTCCTGATATAACGAGAGTTTAAGAACATTCCAAAAGCTTTTTCATCTTCTCTGGACACCGTCCATAATTCCGACCCACATACCAGGACAGGTATGATGATTAATTTGTAGAACTTGATTTTTGTTAGTCGAAAGAGGACTACTCAATCCAATGTAGGCTAGAGTCGAATCCGTCAGACTTCTTAGCCCACATTGTCTTCGTTGTTAAGCCTGGTTCCTAGATAGGTGAAGTCTTCCGCAATCTCGAATTTGTATCCGTCAACAGTGGCGTGGCTGACAGGGCCCGAATGTGAAGATTATTTCTTGGATAGCAGCGAGTACTTCATCTTGTCCTCATTTACCGTAAGACGCATTTTTTGCTGCTTTATTTAAACCAGAGAAAGTGAAAGTCACAACGGATTTTTTAAGGTCAATAATATCCATATCATTAGCATACTATTAACCCGCCGACCAAAATAAATACTGTTTAAACCCCTAGACGGTAGACCAGCAAGCTAAAGCAACAAAATTTACTGGTAAGTTGGATTAACTTTAAAGTCATTGCTTTATTATAAGGGAAGCATGTCATCATACCTGTACGTCATAACTTCTTCAATACGTTCAGCTGGCACATCATAGCCACATTTTTCCAGCACTTCTTCACGTACGATCTCACGCCGACTTATATTGTGACACGTATTTTGGGCGGAAATTGTTGTAGGTTTACTTCAGCAAGATTACCCCCACTGGAGGTAATTAGACTATGAAAAACAGCTGAAGAGAAATTAAATTATAATTAGGTATTATATTAATTTGTTGTCTTCAAAACCAGCTTTATTATTTTTGTAAAATGTATATTTTACAAGTTATATCGCATATATGTATGTATGTTTTTCCTGAGCTAACTTTTCTAAGTTCATTCAACAAAAGATACATTGGAAGAATTCACAGAGTTGTAACATTTTTCATCAATTTCTGAAATCTCCTACAGTCAAATGTTCAAACTCCGCATTTTTCACGTTGTACTCTAATATTTTAACCTAAACTAAAATATCTACAAAATCAATTGATCTGAACCGCTTTTGCATTTCTTACAGTTTCGCTGATTAATTACACAAAATTTATAAAAGGCAAATAAAAATATAAAACTTAACTAATTGACCGTAAAATCGTTGTCAACGCGCATAATTTAAATATTTGCATAATCATTTTAAGGCAATTTCGGAATATCATACTAAACAAATTTAGTTTACAAGAAATATTTATTATAATTCCAAACAAATTTTATTTCGGTATTAATTGCGACCTTTCAATGACAATTAATCAAATTTGCCTTTAAATTGACAAAGAAACCGCAAATATGAGAAACCAAAAGAGAAGCTAAAACAGAAGCTAAACAGGAACTGACACAGAAACTTAAACTGACATATAAAACTAAAACAGATACACAGAAACTAAACAAGAACTGAAAAGAAATTGAAACAAAAAAACTAAAACAGATGTTGAAACAGAAAGTAAACACGGACTGAAAATAAACTGAAACAGAAACTGAAAATTTGACAGAAAAACTAAAACAGATACTGAAACAGAAACTAAACAAGAACTCAAGAGAAACTGAAACAGAAAAACTAAAACATATATTGAAACAGAAACTAAACAGAAACTGAAAATAAACTGAAACTGAAGCTGAAAGAGACTGAAAAAGAAACTAAACAGTAACAGAAAAGAAACTGAAACAGAAAAAATTAAACAGATATTGAAACAGATACTAAACAGGAACAGAAAATAAACTGAACCAGAAACTGAAACTGAGACAGACAACCTAAAACAGATACTGAACCAGAAACTAAACAGTAACTGAAAAGAAACTGAAAAAAAAACTGAGACAGAAACAGTGAAATAGAAACCGGAATAAGCGAGAAATCAGAGCAAAATGAAACCAAGGATAAAGAAAAGCTAAGGCATAAACTGAAACAGAAACGGAAACAAGAATAGGAGGGAGGAGGAACAAAAATTGAACAGAAGTCGAAACAGAAGAGCCGACACATAAACTTAAGCGATTCCAAACATTTAATCGAAATCAAACCAGAACAGAAACTAACAAAGACTGAAAACTTTGTCAGAAAACAGAAACTGAAACAAAAACTGAAACTGAGACAGAAACTAAAACAGAAATTGAAACAAAAGCTGAAACTGTGACAGAAAGAAAAACAGATAAAAAATAAATAAATAAAAATTTTCTTCTAATTGAAAAACCTTATTTCTAATATTTTGTTGTTGCTTTGCCCCGGGTGTGAACCCAGGGTATTCGGTGTGGTAGGCGGAGTACGCTACCATCACACCACGGTCGCCGCCATAAAAACAGATACTGAAACAGAAATTGAAACAAAAACTGAAACTGAGACAGAAACTAAAACAGATATTGAAACAGAAACTGAAAGAGAAACTGAAACAGTGAAATAGAAACCGAAATAAAGGAGAAATCAGAGAAAATTGTGAAAAAGAAACCAAAGATAAAGAAACACCAAAACATAAACAAAAACAGAAACAATTGTAGAAGAGAAGCCGGAAAAAAAATTTAGAACAAGTCGAAATAGCAAATTCGGCACATAAACTGAAACGGTTCCAAACTATAATAGTGTAACGAATTTCCTGCAAATCCTCTTATTTGCCCTTTTTCTAAGTTCGTATCACTAAACTGTTGAATAAATAACTCCAATATTGAATAATGGAAAAATGGCCTTTATTAAAGTACTTCACAATAACACTTATACTTCGCAACTAGCTGGCTTAATAACCAAACTGATAGGTTAAATAAAACTGACTTTCAAAATAATACTGCTCTTGCTCGCTAGATAGCGTCTTAATCGAAACTGCTTGATAGCTCAAATCAAACTGAATTCCAGCGCCTCTAAATTTGCTGCCTTTTATACTCTCTGATTTCAACGTTCGCATCTTCTAGGTGCTTCCATTTGCAGAATCTACTAATTGCCATTAGCTCTCAACTTCTCAGCTGTAACTACAATTGCACGATTTTATAGCTTCTCTCATTGCATACTTTCAGGAGTATCTCAGATATATGCATGTGTTTTTGCTTTGATTCTCCGCTGCTCGTATACCTACATGGTACATATGTGTAGACGCAATTATTGTTTCGTTTATGTAGATACATAATGATTGAATTATTGATGTGAATTCACGTCACTGCTTAGCATCGGCTTAGAGATATCAGCACCCCTTAGTTTTGCTAATATTCGTAACATTGCCCTCCACCTAAGTCTGATCGTCCCGATCAGACAAATCTCTCGATCTAAACGCTGCTAGCATCGCCAAATGTAACACTCTTCTATTTCGTGATTTCCCAATTGCTTGTATGCGGTAGATGACATCACTGATCGTCTTCACAACGCTGTACGGGCCTTCCCAACTGCACCGATATTTGGATGGAACACCTTTCCGCCGGTGAGGGTTGTATGGCAGTACCAAATCTCCCTCCAAGAAACCTTCCGAATTTTTGTTCTCATTGTACCTGCGTTTCATCTTACTACTCATTATTCTTGATCGTTCCCTCGCACCCTGTTGTTTCGCCAATGAACATCTTCGCAGAGCTTGCACTTGACGGATTGAATTTGCATCATCATTATCGTCTGGACGTCTCACATCAGTAGTGCGCGCTGGCTTGAAACCATCCTTGCATTCTTTCTGAAAAATTCTTTCAGTTGTTTTAGTGCGTCGACTACGGTTTGGCGATGCCGGTCTTTTTCTCGCAGGTACTTTTAATTTCGCTTTATTTGGCCCATTCGATCCATCAACCTTTTCTTCTGACTTTCATGGCCTCTGTCGAGTCTTCCCCACCATTACTCGATTACTACTAAACCCTTTCTCCAACTTGAAGTTAAGTGGTATATCCTGGTTCTCGTAAAGCATTACCCTCCTCAGCATATCGATCTTGATGTCATGGTCAACCAAGAAGTCCACTCCCAATATGACTTCTTCAACGATCTTCGCCACAACGAATTTGTGTAGAACCGTGACTTTTCCAATCAAGACTTCACATATCACTTCTCCCTGAAATTGGTTATACTCGCCAGTGACCGTACGCAACCTTGCTCCAGGTAACGGTTTTACTCTCCTGTTGACTAAATCAGATCAAATCAAGGAATGAGATGCGCCCGTATCTATAGTCAGTACACGCTCCTTGCCATCCACATTCCCTCTGACGGTAAGGCTGCTTGATTTCCTTCCAATTTGCGACACAGATATCACAGGACATTCAATAGCTGGATCTAGCTCTCGATCTCTACCTCTTACTCGCTCTTGCTCATCTCCTCCAGCTTTGCGTTTACGGCCACCCACATTGTTGGAACTATTAGGACCAAGATCGCAATGACGTGCAATGTGACCGGACTACCCGCATTTGAAGCACTCGATAACTTTTTCACTCCGCTTTTGCGATCCTTTCAGCGCCTCCAATATTGCGTCTACCCACTCTGGCCTTCCACTTCCACGCGAAGAGCTTTGTACGCTGGCTTACTCAAAAGTGAGGCTGTTTCCTGAGTCAGTGCATGCGATACCGTTTCAACAAATGTTAGTTTTGGATCCGCATATGTAGCCCGCTTCGTTTCCACATCTCGCGTGCCATTTATGAAGCTCTGGATTTTTACCCTTTCAGTGTATTCCACGGGTGCGTCCGCATTTGCAAGATGAGCCAATCTTTCAATACCTGAAGCAAACTCCTGCATTGTCTCATTTGCTTTTTGTTAGCGGTTTTGCAACTCAATTTGAAATATCTGTTTCCTATGCTCGCTTCCGTAACGTCTCTCTAAAGCGCTCATCGATGTTTCGTAGTTGTTCCGCTCGTACTCTGGGATGGTCTGTATGGTTTCCGTAACTGGTCCTTTTAAAGCTACGAGCAATGCAGCAACTTTATCTGCAGCATTCCAGTTGTTCACTGTTGCGGTCTTCTCAAATTTTAGCTTAAAGACCTGGAAAGGAAGAGAACCGTCAAAGGATGGTGTTTTTATCTTTGGATTACTCGTTGAAACTGCTGGGCGATTTAGTTGCAACTGCTCGATACGTCCTCTCAAAGCATCCATCTCGGCCTCGATGTTTTCTTCAAACTGTAAAATTTTTGTGTCTTGCGCCTCCAACTTCGAGGAAAGACGTCCTTCTTGCTCTTCCAGTTGAGCAGAGATCTGCGATGATATCTGTGCTGAAATTTGCGCCGACATTTCGGATATCCGTGCCTCTTGTGCTTCCATCTTCGCTGTTATACGGTTCTCCTGCGATTCCAGCTGAGACGACATTTGCGACGACATTTCGGATATACGCGTTTCTTGTACTTCCATCTTGGATGTTAAACGTGTCTCCTGCGATTCCAGCTGAGATGACATTTGCGACGACATTTCGGATATACGCGTTTCTTGTGCTTCCATCTTGGATGTTATGCGTGTCTCCTGCGATTCCAGCTGGGATGCCAATTGCGAAGACATTGATGCTACTCTCGATGTTTGTGCAGATATTGCAGCCAATATCATGTTCAAGTCTGCGCTGGTAACCGTCTGCGATGTTTCGTTTTTCTCTTCAATTTTTGTTATCTCCTCGCCATCAAGATGAAAGATATACTCTTCCACATGAATTCCTTCTGCTTCCATTGCCTCTCGTAGCCGTGCCTGAAGTTCGAGTTTAACGCCGCTTGTATTCAATCCACGGCTCTCCAACTCCTTCTTCAGTTGCTGGGTTTTCAATTCACTGAACTTTGCCATGTCCTTGTTGTCCTCTGGAATTTATTCAACAATTCCTCTTCTGACACCAATTGGAATTTGCTGCAAATCCTCTTATTTGCCCTTTTTCTAAGTTCGTTTCACTAAACTGTTGAATAAATAACTCCAATATTGAATAATGAAAAACGGCCTTTATTAAATTACTTCACAATAACACTTATACTTCGCAACTAGCTGGCTTAATAACCAAACTGATAGGTTAAATGAAAACTGACTTTCAAAATAATACTGCTCTTGCTCGATAGATAGCGTCTTAATCGAAACTGCTTGATATCTCAAATCAAACTGAATTCCAGCGCCTCTACATTTGGTGCCTTTTATACTCTCTGATTTCAACGCTCGCATCTTCTAGGCGCTTCCAATTCCAGAATCTACTAATTGCCATTAGCTCTCAAACTTCTCAGCTGTAACTACAATTGCACGATTTTATAGTTTCTCTCATTGCATACTTTCAGGAGTATCTCAGATATATGCATGTGTTTGTGCTGTGATTCTCCGCTGCTCGTATACGTACATGGTACGTATGTGTAGACGCAATTATTGTTTCGTTTATGTAGATACATAATGATTGAATTATTGATGCGAATTCACGTCACTGCTTAGCATCGACTTAGAGATAGCAGCACTCCTTAGTTTTGCTGATATTCGTAACAATAGAAAACAAACCACAACAGAAACTGGAACAGAAACTTACAAAGGGCAATCATTATATAAACTTAAAAAAAAAAAAAAAAACAAGTAAGGCCGCGAATGGCTTGAACTGAATGGGGCTGAACAATAATCTTATCCCATTCGTAATCTCCAAATAAGGCGCTGTATAAATAAGAAATATGTACATACCTAAACGATTTTAAGATAAATATAAAAAAATGGCAAATAACCCCCTTATCTGAACGATCGGTTGTATGGTATATATATTATATACAGCTTCGATCGAAATGATTTTTCATGCAATCTTCTATGATATATTAGAATAAATATCACCAATTTTAACGTTTTTATATTGGAAATTAGGGAGAAATTGCCAAAAATCTTTCTATCTGAACGATCGGTTGTATGGGATATATACTGTATATAGCACCGATCAAAGTGATTTCTTCAGGATATCTTCTATAATATATTAGAATATATATCACCGAGTTACACGTCTATACTTTCTAAATTGCGGCAGGAATGACCAAAATCGTCTTATCTGCACGATCGCTTGTATGGGAGATATATGTTATAGTAGTTCGATCTCACCGGATCCGGCAAATGTCTAATATAATACAAAAATACATTCTTGTGCCAAATTTCATTGAGATATCTCAAAATTTGAGGGAATAGTTTGCGTTCAAATAGACAGACGGACGGACAGACGGACGGACGGACAGACGGGCATAGCTATATCAACTCAGTTCGTCACCCTGATAAATTCGGTATACTTAATGGTGAGTCTATCTGCTATATTTCTCAACGTTAAAAGCATCGGACCAAAGTTAATATACCATTTCATGTTCATGAAAGGTATAATAAATAAAAAAAACTTAAACTGAGGTAAGAAGGTAAAACGGAACAGAAACTGTAACATAAACCGTAAAGAAGGGAAACAGTTACAGAAACTTAAACAGAAACTAGAGCAGGAGCAGAACTGGAAGAGAAATGAAAGCTGAAATAAACTCGCAACAGAAACTGAAACATAAATTCCTATAGAACAGAATCGGAAATAATAATAGGATTACAAGCAAACCGGAATAGAAAATAAACAAAAATCGGAGCAGAAACTGAAATAGCAACAGAAACAAAACTGATACCGGAACAAATACTGACACAGAAATCAGAAAAGTACAAGGAATCCCAACTAAAACATAAACAGAATCGGAATAGGAGCTGAAAAAGGGACCGAAACAGAATTGAAAGTAACACAAAACTTTATTAGAGTCCGAAGTAGTCCTTGAAAGATAGACCAGAAGAAAAAACGGGACCAGAAGAAACAAGCAAGGAAGGCTAAGTTCGGGTGTAACCGAACATTACATACTCAGTTGAGAGCTATGGAGACAAAATAAGGAAAATCACCATGTAGGAAAATGAACCTAGGGTAACCCTGGAATGTGGTTGTATGACATGTGTATCAAATGGAAGGTATTAAAGAGTATTTTAAGAGAGAGTAGGCCATAGTTCTATGGCTGGACGCCATTTAGGGATATCGCCATAAAGGTGGACCAGGGCTGACTCTAGAATTTGTTTGTACAATATGGGTATCAAATGAAAGGTGTTACTGAGTATTTTAAGAGGGAGTGGGCCTTAGGTCTATCGGTGGACGCCTTTTCGAGATATCGCCATTAAGGTGGACCAGGGTTGACTCTAGAATGTGTTTGTACGATATGGGTATCAAATGAAAGGTGGTAATGAGTATTTTAAAGGGGAGTGGGTCTAAGTTCTACAGGTGGACGCCTTTTCGAGATATCGCCATAAAGGTGGACCAAGGGTGACTCTAGAATATGTTTGTACGATATGGGTATCCAATGAAAGCTGTTACTGAGCATTTTAAGAGGGAGTGATCCTTAATTCCATAGGTGGACGCCGTTTCGAGATATCGCCATAAAAGTGGACCAGGGGTGTCTCTAGAATGTGTTTGTACGATATGGCAATCAAATGAAAGGTGTTACTGAGCATTTTAAGAGGGAGTGGGCATTAGGTCTATAGGTGGACGCCTTTGCGAGATATCGCCATCAGGGTGGGCCAGGGGTGACTCTAGAATGTTTGTACGATATGGGTATCAAACGAAAAGTGTTACTGAGCATTTTAAGAGGGAGTGGGCATTAGGTCTATAGGTGGACGCCTTTTCGAAATGGCGCCATTAGGGTGGGCCAGGGGTGACTCTAGAATGTGTTTGTATGATATGGATACCAAAAGAAAGATGGTAATGAGTATTTTGAAAAGGAGTGATCCTTAGTTCCATAGGTGGACGCCGTTTCGAGATATCGCCAAAAAGGTGGACCAGGGGTGTCTCTAGAATGTGTTTGTACGATATGGGAATCAAATGAAAGGTGTTACTGAGCATTTTAAGAGGGAGTGGGCATTAGGTCTATAGGTGGACGCCTTTGCGAGATATCGCCATTAGGGTGGGCCAGGGATGACTCTAGAATGTTTGTACGATATGGGTATCAAATGAAAGATGGTAATGAGTATTTTAAAAGGGAGTAATCCTTAGTTCTATAGGTGGACGCCTTTTCGAGATATCGCCATAAAGGTGGACCAAGGGTGACTCTAGAATGTTTGTACGATATGGGTATCAAACGAAAGGTGTTACTGAGCATTTTAAGAGGGAGTGGGCATGAGGTCTATAGGTGGACGCCTTTTTGAGATATCGTCATTAGGGTGGGCCAGGGGTGACTCTAGAATGTTTGTACGATATGGGCATCAAACGAAAGGTGTTACTGAGCATTTTAAGAGGGAGTGGGCATTCGGTCTATAGGTGGACGCCTTTTCGAAATATCGCCATTAGGGTAGGCCAGGGTGACTCTAGAATGTGTTTGTACGATATGGGTATCAAATGAAAGGTGGTAATGAGTATTTTAAAACGGAGTAATCCTTAGTTCTATAGGTGGACGCCTTTTCGAGATATCGCCAAAAATGTGGACCAAGGGTGACTCTAGAATGTTTGTACGATATGGGTATCAAACGAAAGGTGTTACTGAGCATTTTAAGAGGGAGTGGGCATTAGGTCTATAGGTGGACGCCGTTTCGAGATATCGCCATTAGGGTGGGCCAGGGGTGACTCTAGAATGTTTGTACGATATGGGTATCAAACGAAAGGTGTTACTGAGCATTTTAAGAGGGAGTGGGCATTAGGTCTATAGGTGGACGCCTTTTCGAGATATCGCCATTAGGGTGGGCCAGGGGTGACTCTAGAATGTTTGTACGATATGGGTATCAAACGAAAGGTGTTACTGAGCATTTTAAGAGGGAGTGGACATTAGGTCTATAGGTGGACACCTTTCCGATATATCGCCATTAGGGTGGGTCAGGGTGACTCTAGAATGTTTGTACGATATGGGTATCAAACGAAAGGTGTTACTGAGCATTTTAAGAGGGAGTGGACATTAGGTCTATAGGTGGAACACCTTTCCGATATATCGCCATTAGGGTGGCCAGGGGTGACTCTAGAATGTTTGTACGATATGGGTATCAAACGAAAGGTGTTACTGAGCATTTTAAGAGGGAGTGGGCATTAGGTCTATAGGTGGACGCCTTTTCGAGATATCGTTAGGGTGGGCCAGGGGTGACTCTAGAATGTGTTTGTACGATATGGATATCAAATTAAAGGTATTAATGAGGGCCACTAGCTTTTGGCCCTTAGATGTATATGTGAAGGCGTTCTCGCGATATCGACCAAAATGTGGACCAGGTGATCCAGAAAATCATCTGTCGGGTACTGCTAATTTATTTATATATGCAATACCACTAACAGTATTCCTGCCAAGATTCCAAGGGCTGTTGATTTCGCCTTGTAGAACTTTTTCATTTTCTTCTACTTAATATGGTAGTGTCACACCAATTTTACAAAGTTTTTTCCAAAGTTATATTTTGCGTCAATAAAGCAATCCAATTACCATGTTTCATCCCTTTTTTCGTATTTGGTATAGAATTATTTAATTTTTTCATTTTTCGTAATTTTCGATATCGATAAAGTGGGCGTGGTCATAGTCGGATTTCGGCCATTTTTTACACCAATACAAAGTGAGTTCAGATAAGTACGTGAACTGAGTTTAGTAAAGATATATCGATTTTTGCTCAAGTTATTGTGTTAACGGCCGAGCGGAAGGACATACGGTGGACTGTGTATAAAAACTGGGCGCGGCTTTCACCGATTTCGCCCATTTTCACAGAGAACAGTTACCGTCATAGAATCTATGCCCCTACCAAATTTGAGAAGGATTGGTAAATTTGTGTTCGACTTATGGCATTAAAAGTATTCTAGAAAAACTAAATGAAAATGGGCGGAGCCACGCCCATTTTGAAAATTTCTTTTATTTTTGTATTTTGTTGCATCATATCATTACTGCAGTTTAATTTTGACTTAATTTACTTATATACAGTAAAGATACCAACCATTATCAAAGTTAATATACTCTGTGAGCTCTGCTCAACTGAGTATAAAAAACAAAACTGAAATGAAAACTGAAAAACAAAGCCTTATCTTAAACCCGAACCCATATTTTTTCTTGTGAATACAACTCATTATTGCCCCCATAGCGTCAATTGTTAGTTTTTGTTAAACTTGTTACTTTAGAACCCCTGTTACGCTCCACACACCCTTGCTGCTAGCTTTGTAGTACAAGAGTATGCATAAACATTTTAAAATCTTTTATTTGTTTGCTTACTTACCTGTCCAACCAGAAATGCGTTCACATGTAAAATCACCATCAACGCAAATTCCACCATTTCGACAAGGATTTGGCGAGCACTCATTTAAATCTGCAAGCAAAGCAAAGAAGAGCAAACAAAAAAAACAGAAATAGCTTAGTTAAAGAGCAAATTAAACCAAAGTAGAAGAAACAAGTAAGTTCGGGTGTAACCGAACATTACATACTCAGCTGAGAGCTTTGGAGACACAATAAGGGAAATTACCATGTAGGAAATTGAACCTAGGGTAACCCTGGAATGTGCTTGCATGACATGGGTATCAAATGGAAGGTATTAAAGAGTATTTTAAAAGGGAGTGGGCCATAGTTCTATAGGTGGACGCCGTTTCGAGATATCGCCATAAATGTGGACCAGGGGTGCCTCTAGAATGTGTTTGTACGATATGGGTATCAAATGAAAGGTGGTAATGAGTATTTTAAAGGGGAGTGGGTCTTAGTTCTACAGGTGGACGCCTTTTCGGGATATCGCCATAAATGTGCACCAGGGGTGCCTCTAGAATGTGTTTGTACGATATGGGTATCAAATGAAAGGTGGCAATGAGTATTTTAAAAGGGAGTGGGCCTTAGTTCTATAGGTGGACGCCTTTTCGAGATATCGCAATAAAGGTGGACCAGGGGTGACTCCAGAATGTGTTTGCACGATATGGGTATCAAATGAAAGGTGTTAATGCGTATTTTAAAAGGGAGTGGGCCTTAGTTCTATAGGTGGACGCCTTTTCGAGATATCGCCATAAATGTGGACCAGGGGTGCCTCTAGAATGTGTTTGTACGATATGGGTATCAAATGAAAGGTGGTAATGAGTATTTTAAAAGGGAGTGGACCTTAGTTCTATAGGTGGACGCCTTTTCGAGATATCGCAATAAAGGTGGACCAGGGGTGACTACAGAATGTGTTTGCACGATATGGGTATCAAATGAAAGGTGTTAATGATTATTTTAAATGGAGTGGGCCTTAGTTCTATAGGTGGACGCCTTTTCGAGATATCGCCATAAATGTGGACCAGGGGTGCCTCTAGAATGTGTTTGTACGATATGGGTATCAAACGAAAGGTGGTAATGAGTACTTTAAAAGGGAGTGGGCCTTAGTTCTATAGGTGGACGCCTTTTCGAGATATCGCCACAAAGGTGGACCAGGAGTGACTCTAGAATGTGTTTGTACGATACGGGTATCAAATGAAAGGCGTTAATGAGTATTTTAAAGGGGAGTGGGTCTTAGTTCTACAGGTGGACGCCTTTTCGGGATATCGCCATAAATGTGGACCAGGGGTGCCTCTAAAATGTGTTTATACGATATGGGTATCAAATGAAAGGTGTTAATGAGTATTTTAAAGGGGAGTGGGTCTTAGTTCTACAGGTGGACGCCTTTTCGGGATATCGCCATAAATGTGGACCAGGGGTGCCTCTAGAATGTGTTTATACGATATGGGTATCAAATGAAAGGTGTTAATGAGTATTTTAAAGGGGAGTGGGTCTTAGTTCTACAGGTGGACGCCTTTTGGGGATATCGCCATAAATGTGGACCAGGGGTGACTACAGAATGTGTTTGCACGATATGGGTATCAAATGAAAGGTGTTAATGAGTATTTTAAAAGGGAGTGGGCCTTAGTTCTACAGGTGGACGCCTTTTCGGGATATCGCCATAAACGTGGACCAGGGGTGCTTCTAGAATGTGTTTGTACGATATGGGTATCAAATGAAAGGTGTTAATCTGTATTTTAAAAGGGAGTGGGCCTTAGTTCTATAGGTAGACTCCTTTTCGAGATATCGCCACAAAGGTGGACCAGGAGTGACTCTAGAATGTGTTTGTATGATATGGGTATCAAATGAAAGGTGTTAATGAGTATTTTAAAGCGGAGTGGGTCTTAGTTCTACAGGTGGACGCCTTTTCGGGATATCGCCATAAATGTGGACCAGGGGTGCCTCTAGAATATGTTTATACGATATGGGTATCAAATGAAAGGTGTTAATGAGTATTTTAAAGGGGAGTGGGTCTTAGTTCTACAGGTGGACGCCTTTTCGGATATCGCCATAAATGTGGACCAGGGGTGCCTCTAGAATGTGTTTGTACGATACGGGTATCAAATGAAAGGTGTTAATGTGTATTTTAAAAGGGAGTGGGCCTTAGTTCTATAGGTGGACGCCTTTTCGAGATATCGCCACAAAGGTGGACCAGGAGTGACTCTAGAATGTGTTTGTACGATATGGGTATCAAATGAAAGGTGTTAATGAGTATTTTAAAGGGGAGTGGGTCTTAGTTCTACAGGTGGACGCCTTTTCGGGATATCGCCATAAATGTGGACCATGGGTGCCTCTAGAATGTGTTTGTACGATATGGGTATCAAATGAAAGGTGGTAATGAGTATTTTAAAAGGGAGTGGGCCTTAGTTCTATAGGTGGACGCCTTTTCGAGATATCGCCATAAATGTGGACCAGGGGTGACTATAGAATGTGTTTGTACGATATGGGTATCAAATGAAAGGTGTTAATGAGTATTTTAAAGGGGAGTGGGTCTTAGTTCTACAGGTGGACCACTTTTCGGGATATCGCCATAAATGTGGACCAGGGGTGCCTCTAGAATGTGTTTGCACGATATGGATATCAAATGAAAGGTGTTAATGAGTATTTTAAAAGGGAGTGGGCCTTAGTTCTATAGGTGGACGCCTTTTCGAGATATCGCCACAAAGGTGGACCAGGGGTGCCTCTAGAATATGTTTATACGATATGGGTATCAAATGAAAGGTGTTAATGAGTATTTTAAAGGGGAGTGGGTCTTAGTTCTACAGGTGGACGCCTTTTCGGGATATCGCCATAAATGTGGACCAGGGGTGCCTCTAGAATGTGTTGGTACGATATGGGTATCAAATGAAAGGTGGTAATGAGTATTTTAAAAGGGAGTGGGCCTTAGTTCTATAGGTGGACGCCTTTTCGGGATATCGCCATAAATGTGGACCAGGGGTGCCTCTAGAATATGTTTGTACGATATGGGTATCAAATGAAAGGTGGTAATGAGTATTTTAAAAGAGAGTGGGCCTTAGTTCTATAGGTGGACGCCTTTTCGAGATATCGCAATAAAGATGGACCAGGGGTGACTCTAGAATGTGTTTGTACGATATGGGTATCAAATGAAGGGTGTTAATGTGTATTTTAAAAGGGAGTGGGCCTTAGTTCTATAGGTGGACGCCTTTTCGAGATATCGCCATAAATGTGGACCAGGGGTGACTATAGAATGTGTTTGCACGATATGGGTATCAAATGAAAGGTGTTAATGAGTATTTTAAAAGGGAGTGGGTTTTAGTTCTACAGGTGGACGCCTTTTCGGGATATCGCCATAAATGTGGACCAGGGGTGCCTCTAGAATGTGTTTGTACGATATGGGTATCAAATGAAAGGTGGTAATGAGTATTTTAAAAGAGAGTGGGCCTTAGTTCTATAGGTGGACGCCTTTTCGAGATATCGCAATAAAGGTGGACCAGGGGTGACTCCAGAATGTGTTTGCACGATATGGGTATCAAATGAAAGGTGTTAGTGAGTATTTTAAAAGGGAGTGGGCCTTAGTTCTATAGGTGGACGCCCTTTCGAGATATCGCCACAAAGGTGGACCAGGGGTGACTATAGAATGTGTTTGTACGATATGGGTATCAAATGAAAGGTGGTAATGAGTATTTTTAAAGGGAGTAAACCTTAGTTCTATAGGCGTCCGCCTTTTCGAGATATCGCAATAAAGGTGGACCAGGGGTGACTCCAGAATGTGTTTGCACGATATGGGTATCAAATGAAAGGTGGTAATGAGTATTTTAAAAGGGAGTGGGCCTTAGTTCTATAGGTGGACGCCTTTTCGAGATATCGCCATAAATGTGGACCAGGGGTGACTATAGAATGTGTTTGCACGATATGGGTATCAAATGAAAGGTGTTAATGAGTATTTTAAAAGGGAGTGGGTCTTAGTTCTACAGGTGGACGCCTTTTCGGGATATCGCCATAAATATGGACCAGGGGTGCCTCTAGAATGTGTTTGTACGATATGGGTATCAAATGAAAGGTGGTAATGAGTATTTTAAAAGGGAGTGGGCCTTAGTTCTATAGGTGGACACCTTTTCGAGATATCGCCACAAAGGTGGACCAGGGGTGACTATAGAATGTGTTTGTACGATATGGGTATCAAATGAAAGGTGTTAATGAGTATTTTAAAGGGGAGTGGGCCTTAGTTCTACAGGTGGACGCCTTTTCGGGATATCGCCATAAATGTGGACCAGGGGTGCCTCTAGAATGTGTTTGTACGATATGGGTATCAAATGAAAGGTGGTAATGAGTATTTTAAAAGGGAGTGGGCCTTAGTTCTATAGGTGGACGCCTTTTCGAGATATCGCCATAAATGTGGACCAGGGGTGACTATAGAATGTGTTTGCACGATATGGATATCAAATGAAAGGTGTTAATGAGTATTTTAAAAGGGAGTGGGCCTTAGTTCTATAGGTGGAAGCCTTTTCGAGATATCGCCACAAAGGTGGACCAGGGGTGCCTCTAGAATATGCTTATACGATATGGATATCAAATGAAAGGTGTTAATGAGTATTTTAAAGGGGAGTGGGTCTTAGTTCTACAGGTGGACGCCTTTTCGGGATATCGCCATAAATGTGGACCAGGGGTGCCTCTAGAATGTGTTGGTACGATATGGGTATCAAATGAAAGGTGGTAATGAGTATTTTAAAAGGGAGTGGGCCTTAGTTCTATAGGTGGACGCCTTTTCGGGATATCGCCATAAATGTGGACCAGGGGTGCCTCTAGAATATGTTTGTACGATATGGGTATCAAATGAAAGGTGGTAATGAGTATTTTAAAAGAGAGTGGGCCTTAGTTCTATAGGTGGACGCCTTTTCGAGATATCGCAATAAAGATGGACCAGGGGTGACTCTAGAATGTGTTTGTACGATATGGGTATCAAATGAAGGGTGTTAATGTGTATTTTAAAAGGGAGTGGGCCTTAGTTCTATAGGTGGACGCCTTTTCGAGATATCGCCATAAATGTGGACCAGGGGTGACTATAGAATGTGTTTGCAGGATATGGGTATCAAATGAAAGGTGTTAATGAGTATTTTAAAAGGGAGTGGGTTTTAGTTCTATAGGTGGACGCCTTTTCGGGATATCGCCATAAATGTGGACCAGGGGTGCCTCTAGAATGTGTTTGTACGATATGGGTATCAAATGAAAGGTGGTAATGAGTATTTTAAAAGAGAGTGGGCCTTAGTTCTATAGGTGGACGCCTTTTCGAGATATCGCAATAAAGGTGGACCAGGGGTGACTCCAGAATGTGTTTGCACGATATGGGTATCAAATGAAAGGTGTTAATGAGTATTTTAAAAGGGAGTGGGTCTTAGTTCTATAGGTGGACGCCTTTTCGAGATATCGCCATAAATGTGGACCAGTGGTGCCTCTAGAATGTGTTTGTACGATATGGGTATCAAATGAAAGGTGGTAATGAGTATTTTAAAAGGGAGTGGGCCTTAGTTCTATAGGTGGACGCCTTTTCGAGATATCGCCACAAAGGTGGACCAGGGGTGACTATAGAATGTGTTTGTACGATATGGGTATCAAATGAAAGGTGGTAATGAGTATTTTAAAAGGGAGTGGGCCTTAGTTCTATAGGTGGACGCCTTTTCGAGATATCGCAATAAAGGTGGACCAGGGGTGCTTCTAGAATGTGTTTGTACGATATGGGTATCAAATGAAAGGTGGTAATGAGTATTTTAAAAGGGAGTGGGCCTTAGTTCTATAGGTGGACGCCTTTTCGAGATATCGCAATAAAGGTGGACCAGGGGTGACTCCAGAATGCGTTTGCACGATATGGGTATAAAATGAAAGGTGTTAATGAGTATTTTAAAAGGAAGTGAGCCTTAGTTCTATAGGTGGACGCCTTTTCGAGATATCGCCATAAATGTGGACCAGGGGTGACTCTAGAATGCGTTTGTACGATATGGGTATCAAATGAAAGGTGTTAACGAGTATTTTAAAAGGGAGTGGGTTTTGGTTCTATAGGTGGACGCCTTTTCGAGATATCGCTATAAATGTGGACCAGGGGTGCCTCTAGAATGTGTTTGTACGATATGGGTGTCAAATTAAAGGTGGTAATGAGTATTTTAAAAGGGAGTGGGCCTTAGTTCTATAGGTGGACGCCTTTTCGAGATATCGCAATAAAGGTGGACCAGGGGTGACTCCAGAATGTGTTTGTACGATATGGGTATCAAATGAAAGGTGTTAATGAGGGTTTTAAAAGGGAGTGGTGGTAATTGTATATGTGAAGGCGTTTTCGAGATATCGACCAAAATGTGGACCAGGGTGTCCCAGAACATCATCTGTTGGGTACCGCTAATTTATTTATATATGCAATTCCACAATGAGTATTCCTGCAAAGCTTCCAAGAGCTTTTGATTTCGCCCTGCAGAACTTTTTCATTTTCTTCTACTTAATATGGTAGGTGTCACACACATTTTACAAAGTTTTTTCTAAATTCATATTTTGCGTCAATAAACCAATCCCATTACCATTTTTCATCCCTTTTTGCGTATTTGGTATAGAATTATGGCATTTTATCATTTTTCGTTTTTCGATATCGAGATGAGTGCCCAGGAACCTACATACCAAATTTCATCAAGATAATTCAAAATTTACTCAAGTTATCGTGTTAGCGGACGGCCGGACGGACGGACATGGTTCAATCAACTTTTTTCGATACTGATGATTTTGATATATGGAAGCCTATATCTATCTCGATTCCTTTATTCCTGTACAACCAACCATTATGCAATCAAAGTTATTATACTCTAGACCTCTGCTGATCCTGCTCAACTGAGTTTAAAAACTAAAAACTAAGAGACAAGCAAGGACGACATAAGATTGAGCAGTGTTCAACATAGAAGATTTTACAAAAAATAAAAACGAAAACCATTGTTGAAGAACAAAAAAAGTAAAAGCGTCCAGAGAAATGACTTCTGAAAATAGTATTTGCTAGCGCGTTAACTGGGTTTTGAGGCAGCATCACAGGTGGACTCTTTGGTCCCCAGTTTTTTGTCGGCATGCAACATCTTTTTGTGCCATGTTTTTGTGCAACTGTGTTTTGGTTCATTGTAGAGTGCCATTCTCATCCCGCAGTATATCGGTCGAAGGCCAGACTGGTGCAGATAAAGTCGCTACACATTTAGGTACACATGTATATACATATGTCAGTCAGCTAGTTTACCTATCTACAGTCAACTGATATGCACAAATTTTCTCACTAACTGCGCCGCCGGCTTCATTTCCGTTTCCATGACGCATTGGTTGCTGGCCCATTTATTTGGTTCAAGTGCAGAGCAAATAAATTTTAAAAATTTTAGTTAACATTTTTGATGTGCTATGTAACAAACATATATTCTGCTTTCGTTTCGTGTTTAAATAGCGTGTATTTTTGTTAATTTTCAATTTTGTTCCAAAAATAAAGCATGCAAAGGAAAACAAAGCTTTGTTAACAATTCAAAAGCGTGCAAAAGCTTCGATATTAGTGTGCGATGATGAATGGATGTTTTATTTTATTTTATTTTATTTTATTTTATTTTACTTTATTTTATTTTATTATATTTTATTTTAGTTTATTTTATTTTCTTTATCTTGCTTATTTTTTTATTTAATCTTATTTTAATTCATTTTAATTAATTAAATTTAATTTAATTGAATTGAATTTAATTTAATTTAACTTAATTTAATTTAAATTAATTTTATTTAATTTAATTTAATTTAATTTAATTTAATTTAATTTAGTTTAATTTAATTTAATTTAATTTAATTTAAATTTATTTAATTTAATTTAATTTAATTTAATTTAATTTAATATAATTTTATTTTATTTTATTAACTTTTATATCATTTAATTTTTTTAATATTGTTATTTAATTTAAGTTAATTTAATTTAGAATAATTGCAAAGTTTACAAACGGCGATGGTTACTAGTTTCTGAATTTCACTTCTTCATCAGCTAGCTTCTCGGGAGCTGAGTATTGAAGTCGGATCTCCAACATTCATACCAGTGTAAAGGCAGATGATGCCTTTAACCACTCAGCAATATGAATTCCCCGCTGTTCGCTTTGCAATTGGTCTCTAGGTGTTGCCTTTGATGTTAATAATTTTATTCACCATGTAGGTAGATATAATTCTATATGCTGTTTTAATCCTAATGGTGTTGAATTTTTAAGCGCGCCTAAAGGCTTAGTAACATTTGTTTGTATTGGTATGAATGCTGGAGATTCGAGTTCAATACTCAGCTCCCGAAAAGCCAGCTGATGGAGAAGTGAAATTCAGAAACATGTCCTAACCATTGCTGTTTGTAAACTTTGCAATTTTTCTCTAATATCAATATTTTAATTTAATTTAATAAAATTTTTTTATTTTATTTTATTTTGTTTTGTTTTATATTATTTCATTTTATTTTATTTATTTTAAATTTTAATATATTATATTTTATTTTATTATATATTATTTTATTTATATTGCTTAATTTTTTTTAAACTTATTTAAACTAATTTTACTTCATTTTAATTAATTTAGTTTAGTTGTATTAACTTTTATTTCATTTTATTTATTTAATTTAATTTAATTTAATTTTTTTGATATTTAATTTTTTTTTTTAAGTTTATTTCATTATATTTAACTTATTTTATTTTATTTGATTTTAGTTCATTTCACTGTGTTTTAATTTATTTATTCTAACTTTTATTTTATCTTATTTTATTATATTATATTTTATTTTGTTTTGTTTTATTTTATTTTATTATAATTATCTTATTTGATCTTATTTTGTCTTATTTTATTTATACTGCCCAATTTTACTTCATTTTAATTAATTTAATTTTATTAACTTTTATTTCATTTTATTTATTTTTTTATTTTTTAATTTTATTTAAATTTTTTTAATCTTATTTTATTTAATTAAATTTATTATTTTTATTTAATTTTAATTTAGCTAATTTTTTTATTTTATTCTTGTTAATTTCATTGTGTTTTAATTTGTTTATTTTAAATTTTATTTTATCATATTTTATTATATTTTTATATTATTGATTTGTTTTATTTTATTTTAATGTATTTAATTTTTTTATTTTTTTATTTTGTTTTGTTTTAGTTTATTATATGTTATTTTATTTCTTAAATTTTATTTCATCATATTTTATCTTATGTTAATTTATTTTATTTTATTTTATTTTATTTTATTTGTTTTATCTAATTAAAATTTTTTTATTTCATGTGATTTTATTTTATTTTATTACAATAATTACTATACAAGTATTTTATTTGATTTTAGTTCATTTCATTGTGTTTTAATTTATTTAATTAATTTTTTAAATTTTATTTTCCTTAATTCATTTATTTTATTTTATTATATTTTATTTTATTTCATACTAGTCTTTACCCGCGGCCCGTCCGCAAGGAGAAAATGAAATATATGGGCTATTCACGTTAGCCTGCTTATCAAGTTATATGTTAAACATTTTTTCTGTATAATGCATTTTATTTTTGTAATTGAGTAAAAAAAAGATCTAAATGAGCTGATAACCTGATCCCCAAATGATCCGGAAGTTATCCAGAAAAAGCAACGAAATAACGATATCGCGGATGGATCCCGAAAACCATCCAGAAATGCAGCGCCTGCGCTGGCTAGACCATGTTATGCGAATGAAAGATGATGCTCCGGCCAAGAAAGTGTTTCTATCGGAACTCGCCTATGGATGCAGAGGTAGAGGGCGGCCCCACTCCGTTGGAAGGACCAGGTGGAAAACGATTTAAACTGCCTTGGTGTGACCAACTGGCGCCGGTTGGCGGAGCGAAGGAGCGACTGGCGTGCTTGTTGGAAGGTCATAACCGTTTAGACGGTTAAGCGCCAATTAAGTAAGTCCAGAAAAAGTTCCGAAATGACCCCGAAGGGATACACGACGGATCGCGAAAACCATGTAGAAATGGTTCCGGAAGGGTCCCAAAATGATCCCGAAATAGTCCGGAAATTACCCCGATGTGATCCCGCACGGATCCAGAAATGACCTCGGAAGGGTCCCTAAATGATCCCAAAATGGTCCCGAAATGACCCTGATGGATCCGGCAAACCACGAAGAAATGATGCCGGAAAGGTCCCCAAATGATCCCGAAATAATACAGAATAACTCATTAAATGACCCCTAAAGGGTCCCCAAATTATCCCTAAGTAGTCCCGAAAATGTTCCGAAATTACCCCGATGGGTTCCCGTACAGATCCCGAAAACTATCCAGAAATGATGCCGGAAAGGTCCCCAAATGATCCCTTAAAAGTTCCGAAATGACCCTGACGGAATCCCCGACGGATCAAGGAAACTATCCAGAAATGATGCCGAAAAGGTTCCCAAATGATCCCCAAATTGTCCCGAAATGACCCTGTCGGAATCCCGGACGGATCCCGAAAATTATCCAGAAATGATGCCGGAGAGGTCCCCAAATGATCTCTTAATAGTCCCGAAATAACCTGACGGGATCCCCGACTGATACCGGAAACTATCTAGAAATGATGCCGGAAGGTACCCCAAATGAACCCGAATTAGTCCCGAAATGACCCTGACGGATACCGGACACTATCCAGAAATGATGCCGGAAAGGTTCCCAAATGATCCCCAAATAGTCCCAAAATGACCCTGTCGGGATCCCGGACTGATCCCGAAAACTATACAGAAATGATGCCGGAAAAGTCGCCAAATGATCTCTTAATAGTTCCGAAATAACCTGACGGGATCCTCGACTGATACCGGAAACTATCTAGAAATGATGCCGGAAGGTACCCCAAATGAACCCGAATTAGTCCCGAAATGACCCTGACGGATCCCGGAAACTATCCAGAAATGATGCCGGAAAAGTTCCCAAATGATCCCCAAATTGTCCCGAAATGACCCTGTCGGAATCCCGGACGGATCCCGAAAACTATCCAGAAATGATGCCGGAAAGGTCCCCAAATGATCCCTTAATAGTCCCGAAATGACCCTGACGGAATCCCCGACGGATCCCGGAAACTATCCAGAAATGATGCCGGAAAGGTTCCCAAATGATCCCCAAATTGTCCCGAAATGACCCTGTCGGAATCCCGGACGGATCCCGAAAATTATCCAGAAATGATGCCGGAGAGGTCCCCAAATGATCTCTTAATAGTCCCGAAATAACCTGACGGGATCCCCGACTGATACCGGAAACTATCTAGAAATGATGCCGGAAGGTACCCCAAATGAACCCGAATTAGTCCCGAAATGACCCTGACGGATACCGGAAACTATCTAGAAATGATGCCGAAAAGGTCCCCAAATGATCTCTTAATAGTCCCGAAATGATCCCGACGGGATCCCGAAAACCATCCAGAATGATGCCGGAAAGGTCCCCAAACTTCTAAAACTTATTATGAATGAGTGAAAGCATATGCTTTATCGCTTGAATTCCTATAGGTTTAAGTTACTTGTAATTAGTTTTAAGCCTACTCTGTAGAAATTTGTTTTGATCTAGACTCAAAAGAGTCGTAATAAATAAATAAATAAATAAATAAATAAATAAATAAATAAATAAATAAATAAATAAATGATCCCCTAGTAGTCCTTAAATGACCCTGATGGGATCACGGACGGATCCCGAAACCCATCCCCGAAATGATGCCGAAAGGGTCCCCAAATGATCTTGTATAAGTCGAAAAAAAGTTCCGAAATGACTCCGACGGTATCCCGGACGGATCCCAAAAGCCATCCAGAAATCATTCCGAAAGGGTCCCCAAATGATCCCGTATTAGTCGAGAAAAAGTCCCGAAATGACCCCGACGGGATCCCGACGGGATCCCGGAAGGATCCCGAAAACTATCCAGAAATGATGTCGGAAAGGCCCCAAATGATCCCCTAATAGTCCCGAAATGACCCTGATGGGATCACGGACGGGTCCCGAAAACTATCCAGAAATTATGCCGAAAGGGCATTCAAATGATACCTTATTAGTCGAGAAAAAGTCCCGAAATTACCCTGAGGGAATCCCGGACGAATCCCGAAAGCCATCCAGAAATACCCCGGAAGGGTCTCCAAAAGTTCCCGGAATAGTCCCAAAAAACCCGAAATGACAACGACACGATTCTAGACTTATCCAGAGAACCACACAGACATTATCCCTGAAGGATACTAATATGATCCCGAAATAGTCCCGGAAAAGTTCCGAAATAACCCTGACGAGCTCCTGGACGGATCTCGAAAACCATCCAAAAAATATCCAGGAAGGGTTCCTAAATCATCCCGACATAGTCCAGAAAAAGTTCCGAAATGACCCCGAGGGGATCCACGACGGATAGCGAAAACCATACAGAAATGATACAGGAAGGTACCAAAATGATCCCGAAAAAGTCCTGAAATGACCCCGACGGGATCCCGGACGGATCCCGAAAACCATCTAGAAATGATAACGGTAGGTACCCTAAATTATTCCGAAATTGTCCCGTAATGACCCTCACGGGATCCCGGACGGATCCCGAAAACCATTCAGAAATGATGACGGTAGGTACCCTAAATGATCCCGAAATTGTCCCGTAATGACCCTCACGGGATCTCGGACGGATCCCGAAAATCATCCAGAATGATGCCGGTAGATACTCCAAGTGATCCCGAAATAGTCCCCAAATGACGCCGTCGGAATCCCGGACGAATCCCGAAAACCGTCCAGAAATAATGCCGAACTGGTCCCCAAATGATCCCGTTTTATTCGCGAAAAAGTCCCGAAATAACCCCGACGGGATCCCGGACGGTTCCCGAAAACCATCCAGAAATGAAGCATGCCGGAAGATACCCCAAATGATCCCAAAATAACCCCGAAATGGCCCCGACGGAATCCCAGATGGATCCCGAAAACCATCCAGAAAAAATGCCGGAAGGGACCCAAAATGACCCTGAATTTATCTCTCAAAGGTACGCAAATGATCCCGAAAATACGCCGACGGGATGCCGGCGGGATCCCGAAACCCATCCAGAAATGATGCCGGAAGGGTCCCCAAATGATCGCGGAATAGTCCCGAGAATGATCCCAAAATAGTCCCGAAAAAGTCCCGAAATGAGCCCGGCGAGATCCCTGACGGATCCAGAAATGATCCCGGAAGGGTCTCGATATGACCCTAACGGGATTACATATAAGGTGAAGCTAACTATAAAACCATGTTAATAAGGCAGCAGGCGCGTTGGATCGAATAAGAAGTCACAAAGAAACATACAGGTAAAGCTAATAAAAACAATTGAAGGAGGGCGGATGGCGGAAGGAGACGGAGAGCACCACCGATCGTTTTTCCGTAATTGTTTAAATCTCTATCTGTATGAGCCAGATACCAAAAATTATTGATTTAAGAGAACATTTATATTGAGATATATAACAATTTATAGATTTTACACCGCAGGGTGATTAGGGGGGAAGGGGGAATGAAGGGTGTCACTGCTCATTTTGTAAACCCTCGACTTATTTGACCTATTGAGTTGTAATATTGGTGAGGGTCAGTAAAGGTAAATTTACAATGTGTAAAAATTATTAAAAAGTAATTTTCGAAGGGGTCGTGGGACCCCCACCCCCTATTGTTTGTGTCCCAAATTTCATCAAAATCCGTGTAGCCGTTCTGGCGTGATTCAGGCACAAAGACGAAAAAATATAATAATTAATTTACAACTATTCCTAGCTGGTAGATCCTTCTCGACTTTTGGCTATATGTGTGCCAAATTTCATCCAAATATGTCCCGCCGCTCTTGCGAGATTGAGCCACAACCTTTCCTATTTCCCATTTATAATATACTAGCCTTTACCCGCCGCCTCGTCTGCAAGGAGAAAATTAAATATATGGGCTATTCACGTTAGCCTGCTTATTAATTTCTCTTTTTAAAAAAATGTTTCTGCTAATGCATTTTATTTTTGAAATTGAGTAAAAAAAAGAACTAAATGAGCTGATAACCTGATAGGATCCCCAAATGATCCCGAAATTATCCAGAAAAATCCACGAAATGACCCCGACACTATCGCCGACAGATCCCGAAAACCATCTAGAAATGCCACGGAAGAGTCTCCAAAAGTTCCCGGAATAGTCCCAAAAAAACCGAAATGACAACGACATGATTCTAGACGTATCCAGAGAACCACACAGAAATGATCCCTGAAGGTGTTAAAAAATGATCCCGAAAAGGTTCCGAAATGACCCTGACGGGCTCCCGGGCGGATCTCAAAAACCATCCAGAAAATATCAAGGAAGGGTCCCTAGGGGATCCACGACGGATCGCGAAAACCATACAGAAATGATACCGTAAGGGTCCCAAAATGATCCCGTATTAGTCCCGAAAAAGTCCTGAACTGACCCCGACGGGATCCCAGACGGATTCCGAAAACTATCCAGAAATGATGCCGGAAAGGTCCTCAAATGATCGTCTAATAGTCCCGAAATGACCCTGACGGGATCTCGAACGGACTCCTAAATGACCCTGACGGGATCCAGGACAGATCTCGAAATCCATCCAGAAATGATCTTGGAAGGGCCCCAAAATAATCCCCGCGAAAAAAGTCTTGAACTGACCCCGACGGGATCCCAGACGGATTCCGAAAACTATCCAGAAATGATGCCGGAAAATACCCCAAATGATCCCGAAATAGTCCCAAAAAAGTTCCGAAATGACCCCGAAGGGATCCCGGACGGATCCCGAAAACCATCCAGAAATTATGCCGAAAGGGTCCCCATATGATCCGATACCAGTCGATAAAAAGTCCCGAAATAACCCCGACGGGATCCCGGACGGATCCCGAAAACTATCCAGAAATATGCCGGAAGGTACCCCAAATGATCCCGAAATAGTCCCGAAATGACCCTGACGGGATCCCGGACGGATCCCGAAAACCATCTAGAAATGGTGCCGGAAGGTACCTCAAATATTCCCGAAATAATACCGAAATGACCCCGACGGGCTCCCGGACGGATCCCGAAAACCATCTAGAAATGAAACCGGAAGGTACCCTAAATGATCCCGAAATGGCCCCGAAATGACCCCGACGGGATCCCGGACGGATCCCGAAAACCATCGAGAAATGATGCCGAAAGGTAACTCAAATGATCCCGAAATAGTCCCGAAATGACCCTGGCAGGATCCCGTACGGATCCCGAAAACCATCTAGAAATGGTGCCGGAAGGTACCTCAAATATTCCCGAAATAATACCGAAATGATCCCGTCGGGATCCCGGATGGATCCCGAAAACTATCCAGAAATGATGCCGGAAGGTACCTCAAATGATCCGCTATTAGTTGAGAAAAAGTTCCGAAACGACCCCGACGGGATCCCGGACGGATCCCGAAAACCATATAGAAATTATGCCGAAATGCACCCCAAATGATCCCGAAATGACCCCGACGGGATACCGGACGGATCCCGAAAAATATCTAGAAATGATGCCGGAAGGTACCCTAAATGATCCCGAAATAGTCCGGAAATGACCCCGGACGGATACCGAAAACCATCCAAAAATGATGCCGCTAGGTACCCCAAATTATCCCGAAATAGTCCCGAAATGACCACGTCGGGATCCCAAACGGATCCCGAAAACCATCCAGAAATTATTCCGAAAGGGTTCCCAAATGATCCCGTATTAGTTGAGAAAAAGTCCGAAATGACCCCGACGGGATCACGGGCGGATCCCGGAAACAATCTAGAAATGATGACGGAAGGTACCCCAAATGTTCCCGAAATTTTCCCGGAATGACCCCTACGGGATCACGGACAGATCCCGAAAATCATCTAGAAATGATGACGGAAGGTACCCCAAATAATCCCGAAATTGTCCCGAAATGACCCTTACGGGATCCCGGACGGATCCCGCATACCATCCAGAAATTATGCCGGAAGGGACCCCAAATGATCCCGAAAAATTAATGAAATGACCCCGACGGGATCCCGGACGGATCCCGGAAACAATCTAGAAATGATGACGGAAGGTACCCCAAATGATCCCGAAATTTTCCCGGAATGACCCCGACGTGATCACGGACGGATCCCGAGAACCATCCAGAAATTATGCCGGAAGTGACCCCAAATGATCCCGAAAAATTCCTGAAATGACCCGGACGGGATCCCGGACGGATCCCGAAAACCATCCAGAAATGATGCCGGAAGGGACCCCAAATTATGCCGAAAAAGTCATGAAACACCCCGACGGGATCCCGGACGGATCCCGAAAACCATCTAGAAATTATTCCGAAAGGGTTCCCAAATGATCCCGTATTTGTTGAGAAAAAGTCCGAAATGACCCCGACGGGATCCCTGGCGGATCCCGGAAATAATCTAGAAATGATGACGGAAGGTACCCCAAATGATCCCGAAATTTTCCCGGAATGACCCTTACGGGATCCCGGACGGATCCCGCAAACCATCCAGAAATTATGCCGGAAGGGACCCCAAATGATCCCGAAAAATTCCTGAAATGACCCCGACGGGATCCCGGGCGGATCCCGGAAACAATCTAGAAATGATGACGGAAGGTACCCCAAATAATCCCGAAATAGTCCTGAAATGACCCCGATGGGATCACGTATGGATCCCTAAAACCTTCAGAAATGTTCCCCGAAAGGTCCCAAAATGATCCCGAAAAAGTCCCCAAATAAACCCAGCGGGATCCCGGACGGATCCCGCAAACCATCCAGAAATTATGCCCGAAGGGACCCCAAATGATCCCGAAAAATTCCTGAAATGACCCCGACGGGATCCCTGGCGGATCCCGGAAATAATCTAGAAATGATGACGGAAGGTACCCCAAATGATCCTGAAATTTTCCCGGAATGACCCTTACGGGATCCCGGACGGATCCCGCAAACCATCCAGAAATTATGCCGGAAGGGACCCCAAATGATCCCGAAAAATTCCTGAAATGACCCCGACGGGATCCCGGGCGGATCCCGGAAACAATCTAGAAATGATGACGGAAGGTACCCCAAATGATCCCGAAATAGTCCTGAAATGACCCCGATGGGATCACGTATGGATCCCTAAAACCTCCAGAAATGTTCCCCGAAAGGTCCCAAAATGATCCCGAAAAAGTCCCCAAATAAACCCGACGGGATCCCGGACGGATTCCGAAAACCATCTAGAAATGATGCCGGAAGGGACCCGAAATGATCCCGAAATTGTCCCGAAATGACCCTGAAGGAATCCGCGACGGATCCCGGAAACCATCCAGAAATGATAACGGAAGATGCCCCAAATTATCCCGAAATAGCCCCGAAATGGCCCGACGGGTTCCCGAAAACCATACATAAATGATTACGGAATCCCGAAATAGTCCCGAAAAAGTCTCGAAAAGACCCCGGACGGATCCCGAAAACCATTCAGAAATGATCCTGGAAGGGTTTCGATATGACCCTGACGGTGTTACAAATAAGGTGAAGGTAATTATAAAACCATGTTAATAAGGCAGCAGGCGCGTTGGAGCGAATGAAGGATTACATAAAAACATACAGGTAAAGCTAATAAAAGCGTGCTAATAAAAACAATTGAAGGAGGGCGGATGGCGGGAGAAGAAGGAGAGGACCACTAATCGTTTTTCCAAAATTGTTTAGATCTCGATCTGTATGTGCCAGATACCAAAATCTATTGATTTTGGAGAAAATTTATATTTAATTATAACAATTTATAGATTTTACACCAGTGGGCTGAGAAGGGGGGGGGGGGGGGGGGGGGGAGGGGGCGAGAGGTTGTCACTGCTCACTTTGTAAACCCTCGACTTATTCGACCCATTGAGTCTGTAATATTGGTGAAGGCCAGTATACGTAAAGTTATAATGTGTAAAAATTATTAAAAAGTAATTGTTCGAAGGAGTCGTAGGACCCCCACCCCCCCTTTCCATGTCCGAAAAAAATTTCGCTAGTAGACTATTGTCTGTGTCCCAAATTTCTGTAAAAATCCGTGTAGCCGTTCTGGCGTGATTCGGTCACAAAGACGAAAAAAATACAATAATTAAATTATAACTGTTCCTAGGAGGCGGGATTAGATTAGATTAGATTATATTAGATATTAGAAAAGCACAGAATTAAATTTAAGTTCGTTTCTTAAGTCTTTCGTTCGCTTTTCTCAACTGCACTGCTTATTCTCATCAGAGAATGTATACACAATTAGAAGGCGTGGGAGTGTATTAATGGTGGCATTAGCAAAGCAGCTTTCTATTATAGTATAGATTACAAACTATTAAAATTCAGATTTCTGAGATTTGCAAATTTATTGTGATATTTTTTCTTCCCATTGCAAGGTGGCTGTGAGCATAGTGGCCGTATATGCTCGCAATGTTTACCAGCGTGATCGGATGGGCAGTGACAGTAGTAGCTGCCGGGTTTGTTTAGGCAACGACCCTATAGACAAGGCGAGGGTGTGAAGTGATCTTTGGCCTCCTGTGAATTAAATCTTGAGTATATTTGAGTTTAAATGCGTAATATATATTTACATAGTTATGCATTCCCAACCTAGAATTAGCTGAGCTAATTTCGAGTCATGTAAAAGAAAAGTTGAATGCACTCTACCATTAGATGACGTCCAATTCCATAGCCAATGGCGGCTTGCATGGCCAATTACTTCTTTTATCAAAGTAAAACATAAAATAGCTTCGATGCACCAAAAACTCTCAGCCTATATTTAAGTTTTAGTTTTCTTCCTAGTTATTTTTCTACATATTTAAAAAAAAATAAATGTAAGGCGCGATAACCTCCGAAGAGATCTAAGGCCGAGCTTCTCTTCCAATTTGCGTCGTACTCCTCTTGATTTTCCCTACAAATTGGCCGGACGGGACCTACATGTTTTATGCCGACTCCGAACGGCATCTGCAAAGCAGATGAGTTTTCACTGGGAGCTTTTCATGGCAGAAATACACCCGGAGTGCTTGCCAAACACTGCCGAGGGGCGACCCCGCTTAGAAAAATTTTCTTCTAATTGAAAAATCTTATTTCTAAAATTTTGATGTTGCTCTGCCCGGGAGTTGAACCCAGGGCATACGGTGTGATAGGCGGAGCACGCTACCATCACACCACGGTGGCCGCCACGGTGTAAGCCACTCATATCCCAGTTATCCACCAATCTATAACTACGCGTTATAAGTGTCCCGGGTCATAGGGGGATAGAAGGTAACGAGAAGGCCGACGAGCTAGCATGCAGGGGCTAATCGGAGATGAACGAGGAAATAACAAGTGTCGAAGTAGGCATACCCTTAGCAGTAGCCAAGGGGAATATCCAAAGCTTCTACTTGAAGAAAGCACAAACAAAATGGAACAACATCACCACCTGTGCGATATCAAAATCCATTTTTCCAAACTATGATGGAAAGAGGAGGAGCAGTCTTCTGAACAAATCCAGGGCTAACACACAATAGCTAACTGATAGCAGTCTGCACCGGTCATTGGGCATTAGGTACGCATGCGGAAAAGATGGGCATTCCGTATAACGAATACTGCAGAAGCTGCAAAGATCCAAATTCCAGGGAGACAGTAGAACACTTTATGTGTAAATGCCCGGCTCTAGCTGGAGCCCGGCTAAAGTTCCTTGGAACCCCGTTTCTTGAAGACATCAGAGGGTTATCTTTGATAGCAATCCCGAATATTCTTAATTTTATCAAAAACTCTGGCTGGTTGTAATACATTGGCCGTAACATTCCGTAGGTCTTTAGACGAGTTCCGTGGCATCAAAACGGCTTTAAATAGCTACTTGGGCGACCAGGGCCGCAGTCATTTCACCTGCCTACCTATCCCTCCAATCAGCGGTGAATAAACTCAACACACCTTAGCGTTGTCGTCTGACCAGACGAAATTTGACACTTTGAACTTTATCCACAAATATTTAAACTTTGAAGATACCTTGTCGCACACTGTGATTACTCAGAAATAAATTAGAATTTTTATTGATAAATATTGAAATGAATATTGTGACGAATATCAGCAACACTAAGGTATACTATCATCTCTAAACCGATACTAAGCAGTCCCTTGTTTCTACATAAACAAATCAATAATTATGACTACATATATGTACATACAAGAAGCGGAGAGAAATGCGCAAACACAAGCATATATATGAGCTACTCACAAAAGTATGCAATCATTATTACTCACATATACACGCGCATATTGCAATGCGAGAAGCTATAAAGGTGCATCTGTAGTTTATAGCTTGTAATTGTATAGCTGGTAACTAAGTAGTAAATTCTAGAAGAAGAAACGCCTAGAAGTATACGAACGAGGAAACCGAAGAGTATAAAAGCAGCATAAGCTGAGGCATGAGCAATCAGTTTGATTTAAGCACGCTATTAGAAGTATCAGTCTTATTGTGGAGTACTTTAATAAAGGCAATTTTGCATTATTGAATATTAGAGTTATTTATTCAACAGTTTAGCGATACGAACGTTGGCAGAAGGTGTAAAATAAGCGGAGTTTCACCAAATTTGTTATAATACGAAATATGCGGTGTTATAGGCTTAAAAATATATTCGTGTAGCCAGACGAGAACACTAAAATGTGACATAGTCAACTTTGGTAGAAAAAAAAAAATAAAATAAAAAGAATAAATGATCGATTTCCGAATTATTATAAAGACCGCCTCTAAACTTAAAAAATCACTAAAACTTTTCATGATCTGGTGGGTAGGAGTAAAGTTATTCACTAATATAAAGCCTTCTCGTCTGGGCAGACGCCACTATCTATCGGAGGGTTATTTACCGGAGCTGCCGGTTTCCTACAGACCGATTCTAATCACATCTGATTTCCGCGCTAAAAGTATAACTGGCCCTCGCATAAAGACCTTCCATAGTCTTAATGTGTTCATAGTTGTTCTGAATAGCAATTCTCTTTTGTTCTATGATCATATTTTTAGGTGGGCACAGAGATGTGGGCTTAGGCTAAATCCGGAGAAGACGTATTTACTACTCTTCAGAAGGAGGTGCAAGCCACCTACCGTTGAATTATCAATGTTAAACGGCCAGCAACTAACAATATCAATCAGTACTAGGTACCTGGTGAAAAATTTGGAAATTAAAAGAAGTTGCGACTTTGATGTGCAAACATTAAATCTCTGTTTATTCAATAAATTCTTTGTCTTATATAGTAATTTACTTAACCTATAAAGTAAGTTAGGGTATTGTGATATAGGTTGGTAAAGTGATATACCCGCGTGTTTTCTAAAGTATGCACATCTGTACAAGAATCTCTTCGGTAACAGAATAGTAACGGTTAAAAACCGTTACTGCAAAGGAATGGCTGGCGTTGATCGCTTAGATTGCTATCAGTGTGCTAAAATATTTTATCGCGTGTAGACGTCAACAATTTTGCGTGCGTTTCAAAAAGGGATATTTCCAAAGTTTGCGAAAATTTTCCACTTTTTATATTTTATTTTGCTTTCTTGTGGATATATTCAACAATATTTAAGGTAATTACTTATAATTTATTAATAATATTCTGTGAAAAAAATTTTCATTCTTGAAAGCTCTAGTTTGGTTAATGTGATATGGTAAAAGTTGTTTAATGTGATATGTATATCACATTTTACACACATTATATTACATTAAACAAATAAAGGAACCTATTTATAAAAGTAAAAGGCAACTCCAATTATACCCGCAGGCCATGCCAAAAAAGGGAGAAATTCGTAAGTGGAATGCAGAAAACATGAAAAAAGCCATCCAAGCTGTTAGAGGTGAAAAGATGGGAATATTGTTGGCGTCGAAAACGTATGGTGTTCCATTTGCAACTTTGCAAAGAGCTGCGCGTAGTACTAAAGAAATCAATGATATACTAGCCACGCCATTGGGTCGAAGACCAGTTTTTACGAAAGACAGGGAATTGGAACTGGTAAGGTATTTAAAAGATATGGAGGCAAAATTTTGGGGACTCACGTCTCGTGATGTCAGCTCGCTTGCATTTCAAATTGCAAAGCGGAACAATATTGAGAACACATTTTCTGTAATGAAAGAATGTGCTGGAAGGGATTGGCTGCGCGCATTTCTACGCAGGCATAAGACTGAAATAAGCCTTCGCAGTGCTACCGGGACTTCATTGAATAGAATAAAAGGCTTCAATGAGGAGAACGTTAACAAGTTTTACAGTTTGTTGGAACAGGAGTACGAAAAGTATAACTTCAGCCCGACTAGGATTTGGAACGTTGATGAGACAGGAGTGTCTATCGTTCAAAGCAAGCAGCCAAAAATTTTAGCTGCCAAAGGCAAAAGGCAAATTGGATGCATGACATCAGCAGAAAGAGGATCTCTCATAACGGTTGTTAGCTGCATGAGTGCTGGTGGTGCTTTCGTTCCACCCTTTTTCATATTTCCAAGGAAAAAACCCTCTCCACTTTTGATGAAGCATGCTCCTCCTGGCTCCGATTCAGCTTGTCACATATCTGGATGGATACAAATTCCCATATTTACAATGTGGTTTGATCATTTTATGCGGTTCGCACATCCTTCAAAGTAGGACCCAGTTCTGCTCATTTTAGATGGTCACTACAGCCATACAAGAAATATTGAAGTTCTTGATAAAGCTCGTGAAAATGGCGTTGTGATAATATCATTGCCACCACATTGTACCCACAAGATGCAACCTTTGGACAAAACATTTATGGGTCCTCTGAAGACATACTACAATGAAGAAATAAGACGATTTATGCGCGAAGAAGGTCGAAAAGTGACTCAGTTCGATGTTATAGAACTTTTTGCTAAAGCTTATGTTAAAGTTCAAAATGCACAGATAGCGATTAACGGATTCAAGTGCACTGGTATTTATCCGTTTGATAAGAACAAGTTTCAAGAAAGCGATTTTATCCTTCAAAGCCAAGAAAATGTCCTTGAAAACGCGCAACTCAGAGACGAAAGCGTATCAGACGAACCAATAGCTAGCACGAGTAGAACAGCCTTGATGAATTCCATCACACCATGGGAGATTTCTCCGCCACCTAAGCTAAAACAGACAACCAGCTCTAGAGGCAGACGTTCAGAAGCAACAGTACTAACAACATCTCCGTACAAGGCATCTTTGGCAGCAAGCATCAAAAATGTTGAAAACCGAAAAGAAAAACATCGATCAAGCGAGACATCGAAACCCCGTAAAACTGCAAAAGTACCAAGGATTAAGCAAGCTAGGAAAAGCTCATCAAGCGAGTCGGAAAAAAGTTTGCTTCTGCCAAGTTCAGATGAAGAATGTTGGGCCGAAACACCACCTTCTAAGGATACGCTGTGCGCTTTTTGCAACAAATCTTTAGGGGCAGATGAGGAAACAAAAACTTGGATACCATGTTTGCAGTGCGACTTAGTTTGGGCACATAGCAAATGCCTGCCTAAACGTCAAGCAATATTTGTTTGCGAGTCTTGTGACTAAACCTGTAAACCAACTACTATATTTATGTATTTTATTTTTATTTATTTATGCTGTAAGAGTATTTTGTTTTGTTTGTTTTTTACTGAATTATTTTTGAAAAAATATTAAATATGTTTTTGTTTTAAATAAATGAGCTAGACAGCAATCATTCCATTAATGTAACCTGTCATTTTAAACATTTAAAAGTTATTTTTCTCTACGCAGAGCTTGTGGGTAATGTGGTATGGTATATCACATTAGCTCATATAGCATATCACATTACCTCCCCAATTTGACAAAACGGCTTTTTTGACTTTTAATGGTTTTATAGAAATATCTTCCGATATACTTAATATAATGTAATCTTGTTTCAGGATATGGTGCATAATGCTTGAATCTATTGAATTTCATTATTTTTTTATCAGGTCGCTCAATGAAATGTTGAGTAGTAGTCAAAGAAAGTATACCCATATCACAATACCCCAACTTACTCTACATTCATAAATATCTTAATACTAATAACTAAAAATATGTACATTGAAAATGGGGTATGAGTACATGTATGTTTGTATACAGTCTTTGTATACATGTAGTTTAGTATGCTTGACTCTGTACATGTAGTTTTGTATATGTTATTTAACAACGTCGGCAGATCAATGTGAGTACTTTGGTTAAGGCTATGCATACACGTAAGTTTGTAAGTTTGTACGCCTGTTGGCATATCGATGCGAGTACTTTTTAGTTGGTTCCCATAATGGTTTGTATGTACTAAGCAATTTATTGGCTGTGAACGGATAAGGGTTTCATATTCGGCATTCCATTGAAGTTAGTTAACCGTCTGGGTTAGTTCAATAATTTATGTTGGAAAATATTGTAATATGATTATTACTAAAATATATTTGGAGGTCATGATGCGTATTATTGCAAGTTTGTTACAGTGGGTATGAAGCATAATGCTACACCATCCGCCTTAGAAAAAAGAGTGTTCTATAGTTGTTTTGTGAACAATTGTATAAGACTCTTTGTCATATTTTCAATGATTTTGATATTTTATTGTTATTTGATATTGTAGTGAAAGGGGTTGTTTGCTTTGCTTTTGATCTGCTGACTTTGATGTTTTTATTGTTTATATTTTAATGCATATCCCCTTTTTTTCAGAAATGTTTACATTTTATAAATAAATTTTTCTTTTGTTTTTGTATACGTTCTTTTCCAAGGTTTTAAATTTTTAAATATAGAAAAAAATTTATATATATATATTTTTTTTTTTTTTAATTTTACTTATTTTATTTATCTTGTTTATTTTATTTATTTTATTATTTTATTGCCGGATTTTAAATGTGTCGACCCATCTAAAATCCGCTTGTTTTTAGAATTTATTTTTAATATTTGTATGGAAATATGAAGCAGAAAAAAAAATTGTTTTCAATTGTTTAGATATAAATTATTATTAAACAATTGAGTAAATTGTTTTCAATTGCTTAGGTATAATTATTACTGAGTAGATTGGAATATTTAGTTTTAGGTTATTTTCAAGATATATCTTAGATGTACTACTAATTCCTTATTTATTGCTTCTATCACTAGTTTCTAAACTATTTTTACCATTTTTATTCTATCATGAAAATTATATTCTATCGAAATATTTTCCTATTAATATTTTCTAATCTATGAAGTAAGAATATTTCTTACTACTATTTAATTCTATTTAGCGTAGAAGATATTTCCTATTACTATTTCCTATTCTATTTTATCGGAGTTAAAGAAAAAATATTTTTCCTAAAATTATGGTTTCTATAAAAGCGAGTTTTTATAGCTGAAACACCTCATACTTATATATATTTCTTAACACCTTTTCATTGTTATATTATTTTATTAGGGTTACTTTAAACTTATAATCAATAAAAATTGTATAGTTAATTATTCGGGAAATTTAGTAGCTGTAGTTGGTGGAAGAGCGAGGTAATTTTTATTTGTTGTAGTAGTTTAGCTGGTTAATGGAAAGAAGGTACAGTGGATGAAAATAAAAATTTCGTATCTTTGAATGTTCTTTTTATATTTTCGATAATTTCATATATTCCAGCAATTTCTTTGATCTTATTGGTCATGCGATTTCTGCGGCGGCCACCAAGACAGAATCGTCATGACTTTTATGAAGAATTTATTTTTATTTTTATATCGGGATTTGTCACTTTCACAATTTTTTTTTTGGGTTTGTGCAATTGTTTGATCTTAGAGAATTTGGGTACCTACTTTTATTATTTTAAATTTGCCTACTCTAGTAAATATTCAATTATTTTTCACCAATTTGTCCCTCATGACAACTGTGTTTTTCTTAAAAATGTCAAGTCCTGGATTGGCGGCATTTGTACAACGTGCGTACAGCCTGATAAGTAATTGTCCTAAGTCAATTTTTATCATCTACAACCAGGTTTCTTGTATTTCCTATGCTACCATTTTAGGAGCGCGACATGTCTTATTGCAAATTTATATAGCGCTTTAACATATATATATATATATAGGTTCTCTTTGTGACTTTTCTTCATTTTTGTTGTTAATATTGGCTGGTTGTAAAATTTATGGTTTTTTTTTTTGCATATGTCCACTGACTGAAATTTTACTAGGGCTGTTTTATTAGTCTTTTCCTTTGACATCCTTCAAGGGTGTTATTTTGATAACTTCAGTGGAAACTACTATTTTGAAGTTTGCAAATTATTGATTTGTCATTAAATTTGGGCAGGTCTAATGAAGCTGCCTTTAAGGTCATTTGCTACATTTTGAGGGTTAATAATTGAATTGTTTATCGCTCTTCCTCAGCTTTGGGTTTGGAAATTTGTGTAGAAGAGAAAAAAAAAAAAAAAAAATATTAGACACGCTGTTGCACGTTATTCATTTGCCTATATTTAAATTTCATATAGGTTTTAAATATAGCGGCTATCGCTATGATTAATAGCACTATCGTGCATATTAAAGCACCTAACCAAATGTCTGTAGGTTTTGTGTCTACTTGTGCTTGTGGCTCATATTTTATCAATTTGTTGTTAACTACTTCCTCTTCGGAGGTTTCTTTACCGAATTCATAGCCAGCTATCGCTATCATTATGCCTTGGGCTAGTTTTGTTCACCAAGACATCTTGAAAGTTTTCTAATGTTAATAAGAAGTTAGATATTTTGTTTTATAATTTTTTTTTATTTTGTCGATATTGTTGATTAAAAATATTTTATATATAAAAATTTTAATATTCCAGAAAAATATATTTGGAAATATTCTTATCCATTTGTATTAAACTAACTTTTAGTATATATTTTTTTTTTCAGGTGCTACCTAACATTTGGAATTGTTGGGGAACACTTTCCTCATCATACGCATTACTCTTCCACCGAGGTAGTAGGGTTTATAATGTCCTCAATTGTGGGTTCCCTTTCCATACCTTTTGTCTTCCAAAATTTCTTTAAACTCTCTAACTCTTTGGGTAGGTCCCTAGTATGTCGGGTATTTTCGTCCCACCAATAGAGAGGAAAGTCTGAGGAATTTATTTGCATTTTAATAGTAGTGGACTGAGTAATTTAAATTTTTAAATTTTATTAAAATATTTTATGGGATTTCTCCAGAGGCTTGGTGAAATGTTTGAAGTTGATTGATTATTATAAATATTCCAACTTACTTTAACCTATTCTTTATAAAAATTTAAGAAAATTTTTTGAATTTAAGAAATTTTTGTTGTTATATCGGCCTACTGATTTTAAGATCGCGGGTTCGAATCGAGCTCAAGGCCTAACAATAATTTTTTATCATTATTATTGTTATGATAAATTTTTTCTTAATTGAAAAAATTTTTAAATTAGAATAGAAGAAAGAAAAAATTTTAGACAACTGCCAAAGCTCGTTGTATAGATCCATTTCGGGAACTGCTAAATTCCTTCATCGGCAACGTTTAGGCGCCGCTGCTATAACCATTCAGCTATCACAGCGGTTTTTTGTTTGTCTTCATTAATCCTACTTCTATTCTGTTTCGTGCCAATTGATATTCACAACACTGCGACATCTGTTGCAGAATGGCTGTGAAAATTGGACTTGTTTGTTGGCAATGCCGCCATAGTGTCATAATTTATTGACACTTTTTTTCCCCGTGCTCTGGGATGTATTAACAATTTTTGTTGTTATATCGGCCTACTGATTTTAAGATCGCGGGTTCGAATCGAGCTCAAGGCCTAACAATAATTTTTTTATCATTATTATTGTTATGATAAATTTTTTCTTAATTGAAAAAATTTTTAAATTAGAATAGAAGAAAGAAAAAACTTTAGACAACTGCCAAAGCTCGTTGTATAGATCCATTTCGGGAACTGCTAAATTCCTTCATCGGCAACGTTTAGGCGCCGCTGCTATAACCATTCAGCTATCACAGCGGTTTTTTGTTTGTCTTCATTAATCCTACTTCTATTCTGTTTCGTGCCAATTGATATTCACAACACTGCGACATCTGTTGCAGAATGGCTGTGAAAATTGGACTTGTTTGTTGGCAATGCCGCCATAGTGTCATAATTTATTGACACTTTTTTTCCCCGTGCTCTGGGATGTATTAACAATTTTTGTTGTTATATCGGCCTACTGATTTTAAGATCGCAGGTTCGAATCGAGCTCAAGGCCTAACAATAATTTTTTATCGTTATTATTGTTATGATAAATTTTTTCTTAATTGAAAAAATTTTTTAATTAGAATATAAGAAAGAAAAAAAAAAAAATTTATCATAACAATAATAATGATAAAAAATTATTGTTAGGCCTTGAGCTCGATTCGAACCCGCGATCTTAAAATCAGTAGGCCGATATAACAACAAAAATTGTTAATACATCCCAGAGCACGGGGAAAAAAAAGTGTCAATAAATTATGACACTATGGCGGCATTGCCAACAAACAAGTCCAATTTTCACAGCCATTCTGCAACAGATGTCGCAGTGTTGTGAATATCAATTGGCACGAAACAGAATAGAAGTAGGATTAATGAAGACAAACAAAAAACCGCTGTGATAGCTGAATGGTTATAGCAGCGGCGCCTAAACGTTGCCGATGAAGGAATTTAGCAGTTCCCGAAATGGATCTATACAACGAGCTTTGGCAGTTGTCTAAAATTTTTTCTTTCTTCTATTCTAATTTAAAAATTTTTTCAATTAAGAAAAAATTTATCATAACAATAATAATGATAAAAAAATTATTGTTAGGCCTTGAGCTCGATTCGAACCCGCGATCTTAAAATCAGTAGGCCGATATAACAACAAAAATTGTTAATACATCCCAGAGCACGGGGAAAAAAAGTGTCAATAAATTATGACACTATGGCGGCATTGCCAACAAACAAGTCCAATTTTCACAGCCATTCTGCAACAGATGTCGCAGTGTTGTGAATATCAATTGGCACGAAACAGAATAGAAGTAGGATTAATGAAGACAAACAAAAAACCGCTGTGATAGCTGAATGGTTATAGCAGCGGCGCCTAAACGTTGCCGATGAAGGAATTTAGCAGTTCCCGAAATGGATCTATACAACGAGCTTTGGCAGTTGTCTAAAATTTTTTCTTTCTTCTATTCTAATTTAAAAATTTTTTCAATTAAGAAAAAAATTTATCATAACAATAATAATGATAAAAAAAAAAAAAAAATTATTGTTAGGCCTTGAGCTCGATTCGAACCCGCGAATTTAAGAAATTTTAATTTTTCTGCTACTTCTTTTCCATAAAGAAATTTTACTTTAAATTTTAGTGGGGTAAATTATATATTTTTTTTTGAATTTTTTTTGAAAAAAAATTGTTCAACGTTTAATACAACTGTGTTTCTAAAAAACTAATTTGCTTTCATATCCTACTTAAAGAGTACAAAAAAATCCTAAGCAAAAACTTTCGTCGCTTTCTATGCTTGTAAAGCGATGTTCGGTAAGAAGTGAGGTATCAGGCCGAAGATGGTCCTTTGGCTATATGAGGCAGTAGTGCGACCAGTGCTGACGTATGGCTCTATAGCGTGGTGGGAAGATTTTAGCAATAAGTGCAACCCCACCAGCCTACAGAAGGTCAAACGTATTGCGTGCGATTTCAAAAGCCATTTGGCCGGACAACAACGAAAGGAAAACAAGGTATCTGCTGGGGAGATCCAGGGCCGACACCCGTAGACTTATAGCGGTATGCACTGGTCACTGGGTTTAAGGCACGCATGCGGATAAAATGGGTAGTTGTAGGGACATAGATGAAAAAGATACTGTCGAGCATTTTCTGTATAAGTGCCCGGCTCTGGTTAGAACCCATTTAAGATCATTCGAGAGCCGTTTTTTTGAAGATCTAGGAAGATTAGCGGAAATAGGGATGGCAAACATTATTGATTTTATAAACAACTCAGGTTGGTTGTAAAACATATCCATGTCGTACTCAGTAAGTTCAGACGAGTTGTATGGCATCAAGTAGGCAGAGAAAAATGGCAAAAAACAGAATATGATGTGGGCAAGGGAGAACAAGTAAAATTAAAAGTAAAGAAATAGGTGAAAGAAGAAGCAGGCAGAAGATGGCAGAGGGAGAAGTGGTGGGACAGTAAACAGGCCAGCTAGCGGGAAAATAAGAAGGGAGATTGAAAGACAAAGAGAGATGCAGAGAGAGAAGGCGAAAGAGATGGAGAAGGAGAAGAAAAAGAATAGGAAGAAAAAGAAGAAAGCATAAAAAAGAATAAGGGAAGAAGAAGAAAAAAGAAGAAAAGGGCGAGGTAAAGAGGAAGGAGACGAGGGGAAAGGGGAAGGAAAAGCAAAAGAGAAAAATAAAAAGGAAAAGGAGAAGCTCAAGGTGACTCAAATGGGACGGATAAGGAAAAGGCGTAGGGACAGAAGAAAGAGTAAAATGGTAAGAAGGAGAAGGGTTAAAGAAAGGAAAGTAGAAAATTGAAAAGGATATGGAGGATGGAGTTTCCTGTGCCTGTTACAGTACCAAGAGTAAGAGGCGAATTTAAAGAATAGCGTTATCTTCATCATCTGCACGTCTAGATTAGTTTTAAAAAATCCACAGGTAAATTCACATAAAATTAGATAGTTTTCTCTTCAGCACTGCGTTTTAAAGATTTTGCAATTTCGTTAAGGGCCTATTCAACTTCTTTATCTTCTTTCGGATATAAACATTAGCCTTTTAGCTTTATTTTCAGACTATTGACAAAGTCCGTTTGTTGAGAATTTTTGGAGTAATAGAATCATATGCGCCTTTACTAAAGATAGTGTCTTGCATTTACCCAAATTAAGCCTGAATATTTCGGTGTAGCCTGAAAATATAAATCATTCACTCCGCGTTCTTAATTTAAATGCGCTAACGCCTCTTCATAAAATGTTTTATGCTTCTTCTCTTTATTAACTGTCTTTATTTAATGCCATTTCAACATAAGTTCATAAATGATATATATTACTACCATGAATTTGCATAATCAGACATACATACAGACACACGTAAATATTAGAGATGCTACGAAAATCAGGTTGCGGAAAACGGAATCAGATTTTTTCAAATTTTATTTATCAAAATAGCAAGAGAAATCTGTAATTGTAGCAGGATACAAGATACATTTGTTGTTAAATATAAGAAGAGGTTAATTTTAAACTTTCCTTTAACGTACTACGCGTTTTGATGCCCCCACGCCTTCTTCAGGGAGCCTGATAATTAGAATTATTTTGAAACGATGTTTTTTTACGCCTTGTCATTTCGAAATAATTCTTGTTTTTATCCTATCGGAAAAATCAAAAACAATTTATAAGCCTGGTTATTCTTATTTGAATGAAGCTATAGTTTGTGATCTACCAAGAATAATTTCTGCAATCATAAAGTAAGCTCTTTCCTCTATGAAATTTGTAAGTTGTCCTTTAAAGTGTCATTAGCATCAGCGTACTTTGATCTTAAACTATTCATACCTTACTTCTTTTTTGGTAAGAAAATGAAAACTATAACTTTCTGCTAAATTTTTAAGGGAGTAACCCCTAAAGCAAAATAAATTTATTGAGACATAGATTGCGATCATCGCAGAAACGAGTAGTTCCAAACTGTGATTCCTGAAGTGAACATATTTGAAGGTTGGTAATAATAGTTTCCAATCCTGCTAAAAGACCTGTAAACTTAGGTATTTGCGTATTTTTTATTTTGTTGACACCATGAGGACAACGCCAAGGCCGGTGTTAACCCAGTGAGTTAGCGCAAAACACTAAGCGAACTTTTATGCTAGTTAGCAGTGAGTTGTTGGCGTTACATGCGCCATTGGGTCGAATGATATTTGTGTGTCAGACATGAGTTTGGTGCTTTGTCCCTAATGGCGACACTGAGTTGATGACGGCTGTGTTGGTAATTCAGCATATGCGCTAGAGAAAGCAATAAACGCCTTAGCTCTATGTAAAGAAAATAGTACCTTGGCTGAGGCTTTGAACATTGCACATCCCTTTTCTATATTGATAACAGACGTCCCATATGAAGCAACGCTGCCAAGTGAGATAAATTCTGCGGCCATAACAGAGTTAGTTTTTTAGTTATCCATTGCAATTCAGTGCAAAATATTTATATTAAATTAACACTTTGGTTATTTTGCAAATAGTAAATTGTTTCAGATTTTTATATAAATTCAACTTTAGTTGTTGTTCCACTATTTTTCTACTAGCATGTTTTGGAAAGGTGCAATGTTCCAAAGCAAAAAGGCATATTGCCAAAGACGAAGTTTATCTTGATTGTTCTTATAAAAAACAAATAAAAATATTGAGTTTTGCTTTCACTGAAAACTTAAGCAAACAATCCATAGAAAAATTCAGAAGAACGTAGTAAACGGCGGCACAAAGAAGTGATTCATTTTTGGCAGGTTGGAAAGGACGTTTTTCTAATCCCCATATTCCATATACATAGCCAATTTATAGGTTGTTATTGTTTAAGTTTGTTGTAGGAAAGGACATAATAGTAATCAAAACAGAAACCTTTCGTTCGAGATGTCACTTTGATTGAATAATCATAATGGATGGTTGGGAAGTACCAGTTTTCGATCCGTCATGTTTTTATTTTGAGTTTTGCCATGGAAAATGCCTAATGCACCATCAAGCATGTATACGTATACGAAAAACCACCCCTTTTGGAACCGTCGTCTATGCCTGGAAAGTTTAAGGTGGCGTTCCATATTTCTCGTTTTTAAGAGCCTTCTGGCGTTCTTCCCTTCAGTTTCTCTTTATTTGCTCGGAGTGCGGCTTTTACGAAGTTGCCAATTTGTTGCCACATTTCTAGGTCACTCAGAATTTTTGCTATAACATTATTATCTGTGATTTGATCGACTTCTTCCCCGAGCATTTGTCAGTTCTCTAATTTGAAGAAAGTGTTATCAGGCTCGCCCTCGTCTGCAACGCCGTAAACATACAAAGGATCTTCGGCCTCTTTTTTTTTGTGCAGGTATTTTTTGAAGTACATAAGTCCAGAGAACATTTGAGTAGTGTAGTAATTTACCTCACCAAAGTTTCTTGTGCACCATGCTTCAATATCTCTGATTTGTTTTGCAGTCCTTCTACCATGTTGTTCCTTTTCCCATCATTGTTGTCACAACCTGAACATTTAGTCCCAGCTCTCTATGCTATCGACTTTCATGCGCTCTTGATAAGTCAGATGGCTCGAAAACATCAGAAGCGATTGGAGCTGAAGTTTTCCAGAGTTAAGTTATCAGTGCCATAAGTCAGCGCGTTGACCGAGCCTTCAACTTGAGGCCAATGAGCAGCCGGCATCGACTGGCGAGACAGGCAGGTCTACATGACCGATCGGTCCTGAGCCGCATCTACCAGTTGGCCCACAAAAAATTAGGAGGCATTTGGTGTTAGAAGAGAGGGAAATGAGAGAAGGAATAGGGCATTTCGAAAAACAACCTAAGAATTCTAACAGCTATTTTGACAGGATATTGTAGACTCAACAGCCATATGCAGAAATTTGGCATACATTCAAAGACTTTCTGTTTCTATGAGCGGTAAGCGGAGACTGCAAAATATGTCCTCATGGAATGCTACGCAATTTCCAGGCATAGGGCTAAGACAACTACCAGGCTTCAAATGATCGCAGTAAACGCTATCACTCATAGGGCTTGTCCTGATACAATACGATAATCGGAGGCTACTCTCAGAGCTACTGTTCGCTATACAGTTGTCATGGTTCGATTAAAGGAACATGTATGCTATAAGCTGAGCCATTTCAGGTTCATCTAATGCTTCATCTCTCAAAATACTTCATCATTCAAAATTAAAATTTTTCCATGGATAAAGTTCCGTTATAGTTGCGAAAGCCTAATGCGCATGCGAAGCCTAAATCTATCGCAAGTTCCATTATGCTTCGGCATCGCAACCGAAGCTCCGGTAACATCTCCAGTAAACATGTGTACATTCAAAGCTTTGTTTTGAAGCATTTGCCCAAGTTTTACCAAAGCAGAGTAAAGTTCAACCTTTTGGCTCACTAATGACGCATTTTTTCATTAACAAAAATATTTATATTCATTTCCTGCCAGAATTATAACTTCAGCGCGGTTATCCTAGGTGCCCAATATAAGCTGCTGGTAATGGGTAAGCTAATCCCAAACGATTCAGTTCATCAGATCAACATAAAATCCATTCGTACCACATAAATCTTTTCACATTTCATTAGGCTTCCAAAAAACGAAAGAAAGATAATGATGAGTTTTAATTTTGAATTTTGGTACAATATAAATACAAAAACAAAATTAAAGCAATAAAAAATTGTACAATTTAGGAAATACGAGAGTAAATATAAACTTTTCTAACAAAAACAATGCAAGGAGTAAAACACCAATGGAGGGGCATGCAAGTAAAATACACGTGAGAAAATCTCAAAAACTTGCCACAAATATTTCATGCCATCATTGGTTTGGGTTTTTGTGAGTTCTATTTGTCTTTTTCCGAAATTTTGATTTCTTGGTTGCTTGATTCGTTATAATAGTACTCATAAGGTGATATATGTATGTTTGTCTACATATATATTGACCGATATATGATCATTCGTGTGTTTTATATGTTTTTATATTCTCATCACAAATGATTGCTCGTAATGCGATTAGTGTTAAAAGGCATTAAAGCATCGAACTCATATGTCAGATATTCATACATACATACATACATACATACATATATAAGGGACAAATACTTATGAATGTTTTGAGTCAGCATGTGCCACAATCTCACACTCATGCCACCGACAATGTGTGGCAAAGGTGATGGGAAGAGTTTGTGATATTGGCGCTTTCGAAGTTGTCGCCGTTATTTCGTTTTTTTTTTGTTGTTTTGTGTGTGCTGCTGTGGGTCTACCAAAGGTGGTGGTGTATGCTACCTGCGACGATCAAACAGCAAAGCGATCCGTTGCCTGCCATTGATCCGCAACACCTAATCGAGTCAAAAGAAGTGGCACACAACACCAATGCTTAAATACACCAAACAAGTATTATAAGTATGTACACACTCGCTCATGCTACACAGTTCTTTGAGTAGTACCAAAAAAGCACTGCCGGCGAAAAAAGTCAATAACATGTTTTCAGTGTCATTCGATACTTAGATTTTACAAAATGAAAGTATTAGAATTAGAGTAATTATATGATTTGTTTTATTTTTTATTAGTTTTTCAACTAAATGAATGCGCAAGCAAGGAAACTTGTGATTATTTGGAGTGTGCTTGAATTTCTTGGAATCATTTTGCATAAATTTATGGATTACTTTAAGTACTATTTCATATCTTTTTAGATACTATTTTGAGATTATATTGGAATTATGTATTATTTCATGAGCAAGATAAGGTCGGGATTAGGTTGGGTTCAGCTGGCCAGTCAATTAAGACCTTAAATATACTGAATGTGTTCATAGTGTTACCAGAATTTGTTTGACAATCAAACGGAAGAACCCCGACCAGGTGCCAGGACTTATGTATATTATAGAATAACTCCGTTCTCTTGGCAAATACTAGAAGTTTTCTAGGGTCTAGCTTAATTGCTGCCTCTTTTTCCGACAATTCTGCCACCTGTAATGGCTGAAGCCTTTACCTGGTGAGCGCAGGACACGAAACAAAGAACGTCCTCAACCGTTTCTTCCTGCAGCTCGCACTTCCAACTGACGAGTCCTAACTGATAAGAAAGAAGAAATTTTGCAACCCCGCGCTCCTGTCCACGACTTTCTTGATTGATGGTTTATATGCAACTCATGTCTCCTTTTGATTTCTCCCAAACGAACTGGCTCGTTTATCGTCGATTCAGCGAGTTTTGCGCCCTGCTTTGCCAACTCATCAGCCTTTTCGTTACCTTCTATCCCTTCATGACCGAAAAGTCAATAGAGATATATGGTCTGGCTTTAGCGAAGTTTTACCAATGCTTCTTTGCATTCCGAAACACTCTTTGATGAAGTACTATGTGAAATTATTGCCTAAATCGCCGCCTGACTATCGATATATATATTGATGTGACTGCAGCGTGCTTACTCAGTTCGGGAATTTCTCCTGCTTTCTTCACAGCTATAATTTCTGCCTGAAAGAGTATTGCAATGAAATTGTAGCCTGTAGGAACTACGTATTGACACATTAAACAGCAAACCTGACCCCTTCCATTAAATTGGAACAATTCGTATACACGTGTATATTATGTTCCACCATTTATGCATCCTGCCACCAACCCACCGGCAATACACATTGAGTTTGTGGACTCTGTTTAGTAAAATTCTGACAATTGGAATGGGTCTAAAAAAATTCCAAAATACGGCTCCTAAATTTGAACGTTATATAATTTTGTTAAAAGAGTCTCAGAGATTTTTTTTTGGATTTTGTTAATCATTGTTTTTATTTATTATTGTAACTTGGTTATTTTAAATTAAATTTTATAAATTTTTTTCTTAATATTTAGGTCTTGAGAAATTCTTAAATTCCCTCTAATGTTTTCCTCTGATGTACTTTCCTTAAACTAGTTGTAGCTCTTTAAACTATTGTTCTTGTTTCAACAAACTTATAAAAAACAAAAATGATTGTAAAACTCAAAGGGAAATTGGGTGATTTATAAAGCTTTCAAGGACAAAAAGAGATGATACATCGATTCTAAAAATTGTATATCAAACAACCAAGTCACAATAATAAATGTCATTACGGCTATAATTAGGTTAGGTTAGGTTAGAGTGGCCACCGGTGCGAACACTAGTGCACCTAGGCCCATAACGATCACGTTGTGATATCACGTGGATCCTGCCCTACTCAAACCAACAGGGCGATTCAACAAACGCCAGGAATTTCCTAGGTTTCAACTTAGCTCTATCACACAGATCATTAAAGAAGGGAGATCTCAGAGATATCTTCCTCTTGTAACAAAGCGCATGACAATAGCACAGAAATTACTTGACTGTTTCTATCTCGTCTTCGTCTTTGCACCTCTTTAAATAATCATTATAGGGAGCACCCAGCCGTCGTGCATGCCTTCCGACCACTACGTGGCCGGTTATAAGTCCAAACTTCAGAGGTATGTCCTCCCTTCCAGAAGGAGACTTCTCGTACGTCTCGCTTCTCGCGTTCCCCTCAGGCCATATGAGCTTAGTGTGGTAGCAGGATTCAAGATTGCTCCTTCTCACACCCCCTTCCCTATGGAAAATCCCTTTCAAAGTGAGCTAACAGGTAGCGAGCGGCATGCTGAAACCCTTCCAGGACGAGGGATATGCCACCTGTTGCAAGTTCTTCAGCCGTCTCATTGCCCGGTATATCCGAGAGTTCAGGCTCACATACCATACTAAGGGAAGCTTGCTCAGCGATCTCGATAAGAGATTTGCGGCACTTCTCTACTGTTCTGAGCGTACATGTGACCGATCTAAGGGCTTTGATTGCAGCCTGGCTCTCAGAGTAAACACAAATTTGGTTATAGCTGTGAACAGCGTTCCTCAGTTCATCAACGGCCTCGTTAATAGCAGCCACCTCCGTCTGAAAGACGCTGCAATGATTGGGTATGCTAAAAGATAGATTCCCCCCTAGTTGAGGTGATACCCACCTTATAACGGTTGTAATTACAAGATTCTAAAAAAATAAGCAAAATTTTTTCCGTGATCCTCTCCACATTAAATATAATGAGGGTCTTTTGCAACTTTTTTTACTTGCTATGTGTATGTATGTACTTGTTATTAACTTTTAACTTTTACGTCAACGCTTTCACCATCATCTTATGTGAAGTTATGCGGAACTAAATCAAGCTTCAAAAATTTCGCACTAATGATCCAATTTTTTTAAATAAGATATTTAAGTAACATGGCAAATAACGCTTGCATTTTATTAAATATTTAACTAATTAAATTTTTATATCACTTACCCGTAAAACCATTTGCGCATGCGCAATGATAATCATTAACCAAATCAATACAGGTCGCGGCATTTTTGGATCGTCCCACACAATCGTCAAGATTTTCCGCACACGTTGGCCTATACCAAACTTCTAAGCAAATACATGAAAATGGCCCAGGTAAATTGACGCACTGTAGCGCATTGATGCAAGGACCAAATGTACTGCTATATGTTGCTCCCGCAGCTCTAATGACCGTGACATTGCCTGCAGATGCTCTTGTGATTGGAGCGCTGCTGTGGCTGCCGCTGTTGCAGCTGTGGATGATGAGGCAGCACTTATTGCGGCAATCAACGCCGCTGAAGAAGTCGCTGACGAAATCGCATCAGCTAACGTTCCAGCGCCATTATTGTTATTGTAATTGTTTGTTGTCGTATAAAGGACCTCGCATTCATTTATATCAACTTAAATACATCGTCTGTCCTTTCGGGAGGACATTCACAACGAAAGCCGCCGATTAGGTCGATGCAAGTGCCACCATGTTCGCATGGACCGCCAGCACATTCGTCGATATCTGTTGTTGTTGTGGTTGAAAAAGATGCAAGGAAATGATAACAGTTGAGTGGAAAATGTAAAGAATGAGTTAAGATTTTTTACTATGGATTACTATTTGTAGTTTTCATTTTATTTGTTTTGATTCAAACTAGAGATACAACGAAGTTTTTTAATGTTACTAGTTTGTTTTACATATGTATGTGTTATTGCTTTTATTGATGTTGTAACATTATGTACATACATATTTACATGTATTTATAGCATCGAACAGAAAAACGGCAGTGGCATTTTTTTAAATCTTAAAGCATTCGCAAAAATTTAAAAAAAATCTATTTTTTTACTAATAGTTTGCGAAAAAATTTAATGCTCATAAAAGCACTGCCATAAACCCAATGTTGCTAAGCTTTCTATAGCACGCCTATAAGTATTCCTTACAATTAGGATTAAACACATATAGAACTATAACTCGAGCGACGATGAGCCAAGCGCTGACAAAACTTTAGCGACGGACGAGTGTGTGAATTACGGGAGCTTTGCGCAAATGCCGATAGAGCAGTCAGCCAAGCGAACCCTCCTGAATATCGCCAAGGAGGACTTGGACAAAAGATATCATCCCGGAAAATGGCAGAATTGAGGGAGAAGATCCCAATATCTCAACTTCCGAGGGATGGTATCCTCAGGCAGATAATTATGGAGAAAAAGTATAAATTAGAATTATAAAACAAGAGTACATGGAAGGAAAGTAGACTGGAAAGCATTCCACGGGAGCACAAGATAGTATGGTATACTGATGGCTCGAAGACGCCAGAGGGGATTAAAGCCGGAGTCTTCGGATGCAGAGCCAAGATATCAGTACCTCTGGGACCATACCCGAGCATTTTTCAAGCGAAGTCATTTGCCATAAGCCAGTGCACTGGCCTGAACCTCCAGCGCTGATACTCCAATGAAACAATCGCCATACTCAGTGACAGTAAGGTCGCCCTAAAAGAATATCGACGTTCGAAATAAAGTCAGCACTGGTCCTTGAGTGCGTAGAAAAGCTAAATCAACTAGGAGCACACAATGTAATACTGTTGGCCTAGGTCCCAGGCCACAGGGGTGTTGAGGGTAATGAGCAGGCGGACAGTCTTTTTTTGAAAAAACTGTTGCAAAAACGTTGGCAATAACAGTTTTTTGGTTTTGGGGAGTCTTTCGGTCGAAAAATTTACCCTTTCACCCTTTTTTTCGCAGGCTCCAAAATTATTTTTTTGGGTATGCGTAGTGGAACTTTGTTTCCTGAGCCCAAATCCTATCGAAAAATCGATGGCGCGAAATCGGTTAATAAATCGACCCAGTCTAATATACATGAAAGTTTTTCCCAAAGTATCCAAAACAAAAAAAGCTTTTCAATTACCAAATTTCATAAGAATTGCCACTGCTATTTTCCTGTTCGCCGCTGTAAACCTAAATATCTACATATGCCTGCCAACCTAGTATGGGTGATGATGCTTGAATGATGTGGCAGCCGTGAGATCTCTGCTTGAGTCAGCTAGGAAGCTGCAAATCAAGTGATTTACCATCATCTTTTCCTTACATACATATTTACAAACATATGTATGTATGTTATAACCATGTATCTGCATTTCTACACTAAGATATATTTTTATCATTTGAAATCGAATGGTTGCATTTATGCTCCTTTTTCTAGTTTTTTTTTTACTACTTCTGCGATTGAAGTGTTGAGTCGCTCCTTGTGTTACCTTTATTTAATTTTGTTTTTGCTTTTATTTTTATTATAGCAAGTATGCGTTTATTTACATTTGTTTTACAATGTTGCGTAACACAATTAAAATAAACATTTTCTACTTTGATTTCAATTTATGATATGTAAATTTTTTTGTGTAGAGAAATTTACTCAAGTGCGCGATGGGCGAAATGAAAGAATTAAGAGACGAACTTTTTTGTTTTTTTTGTTTTTTTTTTTATTTCCTTGAGCAGACATGACGTACGTAGTCAGTATGAAAAAACACAAATTTACAGTAAAAATATCACAAAATTTCAACCTACATACAATATCTTTAGTTGTATGAACTTAGAGGTCATACTGCAAGAATGACTGGACGGGAACTTTGGCTCCCAGAGTGCAAATAGTCTTGAAGTATCTATCAGCCATGCTTTTTCTGAGGAGAGGAGTCCCACGTTCTCATTTCGGGCCTATCTTAAGGTTCTTTGGGGTTCACTTCGGGATTGCTTCCCGAATAACTTCGATTTTAGAAGAACTTCAAAACTACTTTAGTATTTATTGAGATTCTTTTCAGGATCGATTCCGGTAATGTTTTCTGTATAAATTTGGGGGACTGTTCCCGGATATATTCCCATCTCTTTCTGGGATCATTTTCAAGGGATATGTTCAGATTTTTATCTTTGTAAACAATAGCTCTGCTAGCCACGGATTTATTTCTAAGTCCTTAAAGCATTGTTTTCGGAATTAACTGGGCACAATTCATAGCATAGTTTTGTGGCCATTTTCATGTAGAAAACAGTTCGGAACTGTCCCCATATTATTTCGATGTGGCTTTCGGGATGATTCCGATAAATTTTGAGTTTATTTTTGGTATGAGTTTGTGTTAGTTATAAGATTTCCAGGAATGTTTTTTAGATGAATGCAGCAATATCTGGTGATAGTTTAGGGATTGTTTCCGGGTTTTCTTTTGAGAAATCGATTACCATTTAGCAATAAATTCAGGGATGTTGTAGGATCAGTTCGATTATAATTATCTTCGGATAATTTATGGATCATTTCGCGATTGTATTTAGAATCATTTTGATAATATATCGGAATTATTTGCACTTCTTTAAGAACAAAGTTGACATTCTTTAAAGGATAACCTTATTTTTGGAACTGCTTCTTGAGTATTCTATTTAGTTTCAGATTTCTTGCAATATTTTATTTAGAACGTTGTGTAAAAGTTTCGTTAAGGTTTTCATTTGGGGATTGTTTCAAAGGATCATAAGGCTTGCCAAGGGATGCAGGACTTAATATTCGTCCTTACTTCAGCCCTGCTATTATTTACATATACAACCAGCTATGTTCCATAACCGGAGATAAATATTTCATATAAGTTAACCCAAGGCTTATAGGAAAAATATTCCTTGCTTAAAGAAATAGATTCAACGCACCTCTTAGGCTGTCCAGAAACGTTAATTCACATCTCTTGAGAATCGTACTCATTTTGATACCTTCAATACACTGTTTCAATTAAAAAAAAATATACTAATAACACTGTACAACAATCATTTTGCAACAAGGTAAGTAAGCTATTTTTTTGGAAGGTGGCAGAATCCAGATAACTTTTTCTGAACAAACTTATATTTCGGCACGTCACAGGGTCTCCTTCGTCCATGTTCACAGAATCCTGAAATCTTTGGATTTTTGTGCCTAAAGAGATATTGGACCCTATTAAACCACTAACAATTCGTACTTATGCAAAGAAGCTCCGCCGTTTTCCTTCTACCAATTTTCCCTATGGTATCAGAACGTTTCTCATGTTGATGTAACATTTTGCTAAATATTGTACCGGCATTTTAACCTCAGGGGTAAAGAATAACTTCTGGGACTAAAAACTATGGCCTTTGTCAGAGAATTGAAGTATTAATATAAAATTTTAAACTTTGTACAGAGAGCAATAATTTATAGGAAACCAAAAATGTAGCTATTCCAGATTTACAGCAACTTGACTAAAGGTTCTTGTCACCTCTTAATGTTAAGGTGCAAACAAAAAATAGCTTAGACATACTGGACTATAAATATGTTTAGCAAAAGTGATCTGCGCGAAGGCTTTTCTGAAAAATACTGTGGTTATCTTGTTGCAATGAAAACTTCTAGTTTTCTTGTACTATGTAAATTGAAACACTAATTTAGGAAGGTGACTTGGAATTGCGTCCTTTCCAACCTTCCCTGGGATTCCCCGTAATTGGGGCGCGATAGATAGACCTTTACTGCTTAAAATTCGACAGATTTATTAATAATACTCAATGCAGCAAGAGATAACGTCCTTGTGTACAAATAACGTGGGTTAAAGCATATATAACATTTCTAAACATTAAGAAGGAAGGTACTGAAAACGAGTTCTCTCCAACTCACAGTGTACTTTTACTCTTTACGTACCATCATAAAGTACTGCTCGGATTCTAGCCCATAACATTCAATAATGTATTATAATTGAAACGGTCATAAAAAGGTATATATGCACTGTTTCCAACAACGAAAGAAACAAGTAAGGAAGGCTAAGTTCGGGTGTAACCGAATATTACATACTCAGCTGAGAGCTGTGGAGACAAATGTTTGACTTGAATGTTGATATAATTTACTTATAGACTGTAAAGATATTCAATTTTTTCATCGGATTTTACTACTTTTTATTTAGAACACATAAATGAAACGTTTCTGCCAAATTTCATCATGATGTCTTCAACGACTGCCAAATTACAGCTTGAAAAACTTTTAAATTATCTTCTTTTAAAAGTAGACGGTGGCACGCCCATTGTCCAAAATTTTACAAATTTTCTATACTGCGTCATAAGGTCAACCCACCTACCAAGTTTGATCGCTTTATCCTTCCTTGGTAATGAATTATCACACTATTTCTTTATTTCGAAATTTTCGATATTGAAAAAGTGGGGATGATTATAGTCCGATTTCGTTAATTTAAATAGGGATCTGAGATGAGTGCCCAGGAACTTACGTACCAAATTTCATTAAGATAGCTCAAAATTTACAAATTATCGTGCTTACGTATAGACGGACGGACATGGCTTAATGAGTTTCTTTTTTCGCCCAGATCATTTTGATATATAGAAGTCTATATCTATCTCGACTAGTTTATGTCGTTACGGGGTACCGTTATGCGAACAAAATTAATATACTCTGTGAGCTCTGCTCAGTTGAGTATAAAAATGCTGTTTTATGTTGATGTTTCAAAATTAAAATTCAAAACTTCAAACAGACTTAGTTTACGGTGCTTGGAAAGGCGTCCATCCCGGCATCATCAACAATAAAATAATCTGTTAAATTCTATTACCTCAATTCTATTCACATATGAATATATGAGTTCTACATATCCTAAAATATAATTGCGAATTTTGTGTGTAAACATTAATCAGTCCGTAGATCCACACGCTACTCTAATATTGTCAAATTAAGTAATCGGACTAAGGCAGTTTTGCTGTGATTTTCAAGCCCACAACTAGGAGAACAACGCTATTTCTTCAACTAACTTAAAGCATGAAATTTGATATTTATACGCATTATTTTCTAAAAATCCTGAATCTAAGAAATTTTCAGCCTTTATATTTCGTGTTTATGTCTTAATTTCGATTAGAGTTAAAAAAGGAACGTTTTACCTACTAGCCCACAAAATGAGCAAAGAGCAATCTAAAATCAAATTGGAGCAAAGAAAGATGATAAGCCATTAAAATTCTGCAATTTCTCTTAAATGTGGGCAAATGAATTAAAAATATTAAAGATCCATATTAAAAGTAGTCTTAATTCTTTAAGCGTAATCAAGCTGAGATTATATTGTATAAACAGTGCAAAGTTTTGAGGAAATTAAAAAAAAATTATATCAACTAATGGCTTTGCTGGCTAACTATGAGAAATAATGTTAATAGCTTTCTTTCTCATTAACAAGAATACTCTGTTGTTAAACTAACGGTGGTCACAATAATATTCAATCTAATATTATTTCAACATAATTGTGTCCCAATTTATAAATTAAGTTTGGGACCCTCAATAATTTGCAGCATATTGGGAAGTCCTTGAACTAAGACATCTGCCTTCAGGCCTTACCGAAGACATACAAAGACTTGAGACACCAACCGGGATATAGAACGGAATCAATTTGTTGTTGCAATCAAAGAAAGTACATAATACTTATATACATACATACAAACATTGTTAACATGCGTATAGTTACGAAATGATTGTGCGAAGCGTCTATGACCAAAAAGTGTTCATATCAATTTAAAAAGGGAAGAGAAAAAGAAGATACGTTTATGTTCAAATTTATTTGAATGAAAATTTTTCCCATGGCGGAACTATACAAGGTGGCAACACGGTGACAGCTGATTTGTACTTTTTTAATATGATTTGATACATAAACTCCCAGCGCAGTACGATTTTGACATTAGTCCATCGATTTACAAAAACAAAGTAAATGGAAGTTTTATTTATGTTTGAAGGTATGTCACCGTGTTGCCACCTTGTATGGTTCCGCCATGATTTTTCCAAAATAAAATATGAGCATCTATCCTGAAGTTTCTGTGTTTGCTGAACACTCTTGGTAAAAAACTTAAATTTTTCATCATATCGGAGTCATAAAAGACTGTTTTATGATCATATTTCTGAGGCTCATATTTTTCTCATATTGGATTCCTAAAGTATGCGTGCTCCCAGAATGCTTGAGGGATTAAATTTGAATAAAAGCATTGCTTGTAACGTGTCTTGCTGTTCCTGATTTAAATTGGCGTGGACGTTTTTACTGTAACAACAAAAATGTTTTTCGTATGCCCTGGTTGGTGTATCGAGCACTCTATGTATATCTCCTTTTATGAGCACCTCAAAAAATTTCAGTTTCCTAACCAATGTTAGTGATATGCTTCCCCAGTTTTAATGCCATGTATCCCAAATCCTCCCTTATTTGACCAATCCTAATATAGGTAAAGCACATAAATGATTCCGAAAGGAGTCATATAAGAAGTTATGTGCGTAATAAGAGTCTTATCGGACCCCTATTTAAGCTCACATAATGTATGAAAAGGGCTTAAATTGAGCGATTATTGCGTATAAGCGCTCAGATTCAGGTTTCCTTTATGACACTTTTTTGACTCCGAGGGGTAAAATATTTATTTATTTCGACATTGGTACAAGCACATAAGCCTAAAAAATAAACTTGAAAACTAATGTTATACGATCTGTGATCGAACTCATTTTTTAAATCACATTAGCACTGAAATGGTGATTAGGACTGAGTTAATACACAAAATATAGGCTGCAAGTACTTACTAGATTCATAATATATTATCATTTTTATGAAAAGCTTGACAGATTTATATTTACCATTTGAGTGAAATTGGTTTTTCATCCGTGATCGTACAACACGATACGGGCCCGTCTTTTTATTAGTATGCACTCAAATTATTTTTAATATACATTTCATATATTTATTTAGTATCTCGAGTAAATATTAACTAATTTTCTTTTATTATAATTCACCTCGCTATTTGCGGAATTGCCATTATATTACAGTGTCACAAAACATCTCATACATATTTACTGGCTGACTGCCACTTACGAATATTTAATGGAGTACGGCAGCAAACTAGAGACTTCTTGTTACCATTAAATTTAAAAATACCCGCCAAAAAATATGCACTTTATATAAGGTAGATTCGTTACACCAAAATGCGTACAAAACCTGTCCTTGTCAACAAGTACTCTTTTGAACTAAGAAAGCAACTAAAAAATAAAGTCCTCTCTCGACGAACAAAAATCACGGACTACAAGTCGCTAATCATACCTGTTCTGATATATGGCTCGGAATCATGGATGGTGTCGAGAGAAGATGAGATGGCGAGTATTAAAGGAGGTAAATTGATGAGCTTTATGAGCTTTGCACACATATGAAGACAGTGTAGCGAAAAAAACACAAAGCCAGCTCCGCACAATAAAATATTTTAGTCCAAAGTGCGCAGTTTGGAAGTAGAGAAAGGGAGGGACCTCCTCTTGGTTGGGACAGACAGGTGGAAAAAACTTGAATACTCTCAACTGGCGTAAGTTATCGGTTAACGGGGATAGCTGGCTTAACTTGTTACGAATCGCCCAAAATCGGTTTTCGGTTAAGCGTCAAGCTATCATGATGATAGGCCATGCAAATCCAAGCTTTAGCGAGGCCTTTTTTACAGAACACTTTTAAGAGAGAAGTGATTTTGCAATAAGACCCGCTTATTCCTTATTTCTTATTGATATTTATATGAATTTTTGTTGGTTGTAACTTTTATCTATTTAAGTCATAGTGTGCAAAGGAACAATATATTTGTAATTTTTACTTAATAATCTATAAAACAATATCGAAAGCAGTCCAGAGCTGGTCTCGATACAAACACGATTTGATCCCGAAAATATTCGATCTCATCCCGAAGCATTATCGACACAATTTCGAAAAGATCCTAGATATCTTAAAGAACGGTGCCAAAGTCTTTTCAGAAACACCTCAAACTAATACTAAATTAGAACAAAATTATTCTGCATAAGTTACCATCTAATTCATTAAGGGTAAGGAAATCAATATGAAAAAATTCTAAAAAAAAAACTACCGAAGAAGACCCACAAACAATCTTTATTATCGTAGGCAATTCTGAGCACTTTTTCGAAATGTCCACAAATTCATGAAGTAATAACACAGTTATAAGAAACTATCCCTCGAACCGTCTTAAAATAATATTGGAATTTCACAAATAGTAACGGAAGAAATAATTTGTTTTGCTTATTTGCACACTCTGGAGTAAATCACAGAACACACATGCATATTCATAAATATTTGTTCATCAAAGATATGTTAAATGGTATACAATTTAGCATCATCATCACTAACACACACGCACACACCTACCCGTGGACCATAAGCAAATAAGTGCACAGATATAAAGCAAATATCGAAATAACAACAACTATATGAAAATATATATAATAAAGTAAAAATGCTTTTAACACCTTCTTGTCAAGACCTTCTTATTTGTCATAAGCGCAAAAAACAAAAGCTTCATATTTGTATGTAAATTTATAATACGTACAAAAATGTAATTTACGTGTTACAAAAAAGGGAAAAGCGGTTAAGAAAAAGGTTCAAGCAATTGCGAAGATAAAGGCTACAATGAAAACATAAACTTGAGTGTTGCAATGCGTGCGCTTGATATGCTTTCGTACATAAGATGTATCGAGGCATAACAGCGAAAAGGACGTAAGCGACAAAATATTGAAATGAAGTGTGTTGTTTTGATATTCAGTGGTATGGTGTTTAGGCTCGTTGTTTTCATGATTCTTTCTTTATCAGTTCCATACGTATACCTGGTGCATTGCTCGGAGAAGGAGGCCACTACCGTAAAGCAGCCACTTAATGGTGAGGCTATAGACTTTTTACCGATTATTAGGTTAGGTTAGGTTAGGTTAGAGTGGCCACCGATACGAGCACCAGTGCACATAGGCCCATAAAGGTCCCATTATGATACCACGTAGATCTCTCTCCTACTCAACCAACAGATCGATTTAGCAAACGTCAGGAATTTCTTAGGTTCCAAGTTAACCAGATCACAACGATCGTCAAAGAAAGGAGGGAGATCCCAGAGATTTCTTCTTCTTGTGCTGATTACTAGACCAAGATACATTTTATGGTAAAGATACTGCTAGCTAAACAGCTTCCAGAGCACGTCAAGTTAATCAAACGAAAAATTCTTCTCGAAGCTAGTGGTCGTTTGGAGAATTCCTTTACCTTATAGCATTCGCCTTAATTCCTTGCCATGAAAAGTTTATGGCTCGTCTAAACCCTAGAATCATAAAAGCACATATTTTGTTTCAATCAATTAAATTATTAAACTGAACTGTCCCAGCTAGAGATTTCATTTAACACTTAGACTAAAACAAATTCGATTCTCACGTTTACTAACCGATTTACTTACCCAGAAAAGGGGTTTCTCAGTTCTCACTTCAGCTGCTCAACCACTATACACTTAGAGCACTTTTTTGTTTTGCCCTGAAAATTAGGGACATAAACAAATTCACACTTTGAATATTAGTAATAATTTTCATAGCACTCCAGGATAAATTCGAATGATATGAAAGTGCCTGAATTTCATATGAAAATGCAAAGAAAAAGCACTTCCATATGAAGTCCAGGAAATTTTTCTTTACTTCATTTATATTAGGTAGGTTGAATGTTTGTCCGCTTTTAATACAAATATTGCGATCGATTTTTAAGTAACTTCCCATTGAGCTACAAACGTGAAACTTTTCACATTGGTTAGAACACCGTGACAATGCAACAAAAGGAAAAAGAAAATCCATTAAATAGCGCACGGATCGAAATCGAAATAATTAGATAATTCTTATTTGAAACCAGCTTTTAAGTAACTTCTCGATGAGCTAGAGACTTGAAATTTCCAACTTAATTCAGAGGTCGATGGCAGCCGATGACACAATACAAAAAGTTTCTCTAGGGGGCGCACGTACTGAGATATTTAAGAAAATCAAACGGAACGGAGGGAATTTTGGGATTGAATTTTATGTAAGTTCTCATTGAGCTACAAGCGGAAAACTTTACAGATAGGTTAAGACACCGAAAAATATCAGAAATGGAGAAAATAAAAATAAAATAAAAAAATTTAAGCACTTCTTTTATATAAATGGACAAAAATCAGCGAAAAATGTCTCCTTATATAAAGACTATATATAAAGAGCTATAAATGTCTCCTTATACAAAGACATATTCTTGCTAAACTTTGAGCGCAATTGATTGACTAATAATATCTCTTTTCCTACCAACTTTCCAATCCAAGTAATGTGCGCTCCACTTTTATATTTTTACTTCTCATAAATATTTTTGCAATTTCTATGTCCAAATATTGTGACGAATATTAGTGACATTAAGTGATACTCACATCACTAATCTGATACTAAGTAAATAAAGCCACAACAACAATAAGGCAAGCAGTCACTTGTATCTACATTAACGAATCAGTCATTATGTCTACACATATGTACGTACACGCAGCGAAGAGGAACGCAGAAACACTTGTATATATCTTATCTGAGATGCTCCCAAAAGTAGGCAATCATCGACGGAAGTATCACTCACATATACACGCGCATATGAGAAGCTATAAACGTGCATCTGTAGTAATAATTTTATAGCTGGTAACTAGGTAAATTCTAGAAACTCCTAGAACTATGGAACGAGGAAATCGAAGAGTATAAAAGAGCGCAAGCCGAGCAATCATGAATCAGTTTATTTAAGTACACTATCGGTTGAGCAGTAGATGTGTTATTGTGAAGTACTTTAATAAAGGCCATTTTGCATTATTGAATAGTGGATTTATTTATTCAACAGTTTAGTGATTCGAACCTTATTAGAAGGTTGCAAATAAGGGGAAATTCGTTACAATATAAAAATCAAAGTTTAGTAAGAATATGTCTTTATATAAGGAGACATTTTTCGGTGATTTTTGTCCATTTATATAAATGAAGTGCCTAAAATTTTTTTAATTTTTTTTATTTATTTTCGATAATTTGAGAACAAAACTTTTGTAACTGAAACTAGGCAAAATAATCTCAAAATTGCTTTGGAACAAAATTGATAATTCGCGAAAATTTTACGAAAATTTCCAAATTTTTATTTCGAATTTTTTGAGTATAAAGGTTTGTAGCCTAATCAACTTTAGTATAACAAAGTATAATATTAGGTCTCTAAAACTTCGCATTGATTTTTGTCATTTTATTTTTCGAAGGTTATTTTTAAATTTGTGTTGGTTTACCTCCCTGATGGGAACAGTGCGGTTTTCGACCAACAAGTTGCGATGAGATCTAACAAAAGCCAACTAACTACCAAGTTTGTTGACTATAAAAGCAAACAACCGATTGAAAAGGGCCTCTAGAAAGCACTAATACCAGATGCTTCTTTTATTAAGGTCAGATACAAGACACAAACCTATTGCCGATGGTGTGCCTATTTAAGGGAAAAAAAAAACAAATTTAGACGCACACTAATTACATATGTATGTTAGGGAGGGTCGATTTAAAAAACGCTCATTGCTCTGTGAAAATCGTATTCTAGGGTTCAAAATAAGAAACTTTGCCGAAGGAACCATACCTCTAAAACGAATTCTGGTGTCCCCCAATTTGGGTCGAACTTTTGGGTAGGGGCAAATTTTGAAAAATCCCACTTTAACCATTTAGAGTGCTCCAATCGAGTCCAAATGTATGACCGACCCCAACTAACTTTGGAGGCCCGACCCACCGATGCCAGTGGCACACCCCCTGGGGGTTCACCATACAAACATTTCAAATTATTTTATTGCAATTTTTTTTATTTGTTTATACGTAATAATAAAATGTTACGTATACGCAGTGGTTCACCTCTTTTCAGTTGGTATGGATATGTTTGTGCTGATTTTTTCATGTAAAGTGCAAAACCGGCGATTTTTTGAAATGTTTGTATGGTGAACCCCTAGGGGGGTTCCAGCGGGTGTGCCACAGGCATCGGTGGGTCGGGCCTCCAAAGTTAGTGGGGGTCGGTCATACATTTGGACTCGATTGGAGCACTCTAAATAAACGATTTTTTTGCCTCCCCACAAATCGACCCGGCCTAATGTATGTATATGCAAAGCATTTACTAAATAATAGTTGGAAAGAGTTTTTCACAGAAAAAAAAATTACTTTACATCTAAACTCAAAAGTAGCAACATTTATTAAACATAATGAATATGTTTACATTCAACTCATCACAACGCAATGTATCACACCTCAGATTATTTGTTATTAAATGTTAGTTTGAAACGCGACAATCAAATTGTGTTATAGCTTATCTTGATGCTGCCGCCACACGTATGTACATGGGTGCGTATATTCGTATATTCATAGCTAGTGCTTTAAGCTTGTGAGATGCCTTGTGATTGTAAGTGGTGCATTACATTTGAACTGCAGCGGACGTGTTGCTCGAATTTGTGAGCATGAAATAAGTAAGTGTGTGCAAATGTTATTTATAAAAACAAACTTCATGTTTGTTTATTTTGTTAACGCAGCTCAAATGGCGGTGGAACAAATTCTTACTGTGTAAAATTGTTTAACAACCGTACTCGCTTGCACTAAAGCTCAACAGTGCACATTCGTATATCAATTATTAACAGGGCAATTAGTCATAAGTGGCGGCGAGCAGGTCATTTGTTGCATTTTTATTGTTGTGTGCAAATTTACACATACATAAATGAAGTCTTGAGAACTAAATAAGCTTAACTCAAATATTCAAAGGAATTTAGTTATTGTTTGACTAAAAAGGGTTACACGGAGGGGGCTCCATTTTGACAAAAGTAATTTTGATAAAATACTAGTTCAGGTGTTGCAGCAAAGTTCCGAAAACCTCTTATAGCACCTTTTTGATTCAATTCCTTAAATTCAATTAAAGAAATTAATAAGTTTTATGGAAGTTGGACCGCATTGAAAAATCTTGATAAAATATACAGGCTAATCGTATCCGTTTCCCCATAAGAGACGTACATTTCGAGCCACACACCAAAAAGGAGCACAACTCAAACAGAGCCCAACTTTATGCGAATGCATCTGTTTGGTAGGATAGGAGAGGAATCAGACTCTAAATAAACTAAAACAGATAAAACAGAAAAAGATAATGAAAAAACCAGGAAGTCTATAGCGGAGATGCAAAACGTACTCTTGGTGCAATCGAAGACGCACACTCAGGCGTATCCTCATGAAGAGGCGGATACGCACTATAAGGAATATGATGTTTGAGAACCAGCAACTAAAAACACCCAACTCATCGAAATACTTTGTGGTGAGTCTAGCCAGTAAACTGACTATTTCTGAGTACGTTTGAGCAGCCTGCGAAAGGAATGCGCAGACAATAGCGAACCTGAAAAGTAGATAAAAGGAGATAAAAGACAAACACATAAGGTCCAAAGCCATCAACAACGATCATCTACGGATTCGATACTCGTATAAAAAAATAAATAAATGCTAGGTGCGTTGATCTCCAAAGAGTTTTTCGGCCGAGCTGGCGGGAAGGGACCTACATGTCTTATGCCGACTCCGAACGACAAGACATATGAAATTTCACTGAGTTTTTCATGGTAGAAATATACTCGGAGTGTTTGCCAAATCACTGCCAAGGGTCGAACCCGCTCAGAAAACCTTGTATCTAATTGAAAACACTTATTTATAAATTTTGATGTTGATTTTTCCTTGGCTTGAACCCAAGATCTTCGGTGTCGTAGGTGGAGCACGCTATCACCATATCTCGGTGGAATATACTCGTATAAGGTGCTGGAATTTAAGCGGAAGCAATGATACACAGAAAACACCGAACCGCTCCCACCTAGGTCCAACTTAGGGGGGCGCTGCGAATTGCTTCAGTTTACTGGACAGTCTTCACAGAAATTGTCCAGATAGTTGCAGGGACAATAAAAATATATCTGCTCGCTGTAAAGAAAACAACAATATACTACAAGAGTGGAGCAGAAGCGAGTAGGAATAGTCTGTCACGCAGGCGCGTAAAGAATCGGTCCGATTAGGAATAACAGCGGATCAGTAATCCCGCTGAAAAGTTGACCAGGAAACTAATTTTAGAACTGAATCCATTGCTGTAGTGACCATATGGAGAGGTCAATTTGTGCCTGAATAAATTTTTAACCGGACACGCTTGCTTCCACAAATACCTTCACAGAATATGGAGGGTTAAAAGCCCGAATTTCCAGTACATTGGTAATACAAGTATTCCCCGAACAGTGAAGGAGAGTAGAAGAGACACTTGGCAACCTATCCTCGGACAGTGTCATGGAATACGGATAGCAGAAAAGTGTGACACAGCAAACCAGAAAATGGTTGCCTCACCCATTTGTGTGATACGCGATATGCATGTTGTGCGCACTCCTACTCAAAATAATGGATAATGCGGCCCTAGCAAGGGAAATTGAGCGCACTGGTGAAGCTTGAATTTTAGTGGGCAGCCCTTGAAAGAATGAAGGGAGTCTTACATCCTCAGAGTCTTGTAGTGAGTTTTAAAATATCCCCATTAGTGCGCAAAGCATACCGAGTTAACACGCTTCCAATAGCGCAAGATGAGGAGTTGGGGTGGATGATCCCAAATCCCTTGCTACCTACAAGGCGTTCTAAGAAGCTATCCCAGACATCGCATACTAATAAATGGAATCTCAAAAACACGAGGGCCATGAAATGAACACGTGGAGCAGCACAAGGATCAATTCTCGATACATATCCTGGACTATCGACTAACATTCGCGGTGCTAATTTAGCATGCTATAAAGAAGACATAACAGACAACCCCATTAAGCAGATAAATAGTTAGTTTCTGGAATTTTGTTTTCTGAAATCAAGTTAAGGAAAAGAAAGAGCCGCATGAGATTGTAGAGAACTCAGACACAGCAGCATAGTGACATCTTTTTTTCGCACTGCAAGTCGACAAACGGACAGCAAGTGCCGATAATTTGATCAAGGTTGTTTTCGAAGATCTGATGACAAGATGTTGAATTCGTCAGGCATGATTATTATGTGCTGATGGGACAGCGATCTTATTTTCTGTAGTTTCTCAAGGAAGTAGTCTTTATTCACATCTGTGACTACCCTCATATGTCGGCCGGTGGGTGCATATAAACGCTTTCTAATACAACTCGACTTGGTCGAAGCGACGTCTTTTTCCACTTGCAGAAACAACATCAATACCATTATACATGCTTTTCCTTACCTAGCCACTGTTACAGATTGATTTATTAGTACAATAAAAGCGGTAATCCACTAAATATATGCATGAAGCAGGCTTGCATTGTATGTGAAAGCATACCAATTTCTAATTTAAAGTCGACTTTATTTTTGATTTTATAAAATTAATTTAAAATGTTTGACAACACTAGCATATGACATGAATTGAAATAAAACCAAAATTTTGCACGAACGAAAATGATATGCACTCACATTCATACATTTGATAGCCAATGCAAGTTTGTTTCCTAAGTCTTTAGTACGATCATATATTCAAGCAAACATTAATGTAGCTTTCGAAAAGTAATAAAATTTCGATTGCCAATAACAGCAGGCATTAACGAGAGAAATGAATTCAGCTCGCAGACCATTAGCATGCGATTTGTAATTGTAACAGGTGTTATTTGGCGGCCTGCTGTACTAGTACGACTTTTATTGTTGTTTTTTTTTCACATGCTACATTGCAGTTAAGACTTGAACGCGGGTCATGAAAACAAGATTCACAGCAGTGAAAGGTAAATACATTTGGGATTTGGCATTATGAGGATGAACGTTATTTCAAAGAAAATTATAAAAAAAATGGATTAGAAAAGCATAACAACAATTACATAGTAAATTTTAAAGAAAAAGAACCTAAATCAATGTGACAGTTTACAAAAGCCTGCCAAATAACTAATTGAACAAATTGTACTAATAAGTGCACTTAAATTCCATATAATTAAATCTGTATATATGCAACTGAAATTAGGGTCTCATTTTTATTCAAATTCGTGTTTATGCTGCCGTTGCGCCATAAAATGTAGCAAACGACTGAGACGCAGTTACGCGCTTTTCATTTCAATCCATTTTGCTGCATTCATTTAATTTTGGACCATGAACTGACCATTACGCGGACATAACTGACAAAAACAAAGCTAACTATGTATGTATGTATGCAAGTACGTATAACTTAGTGTTCATTTTTTTCTTTTTTCTTTTAGTTTTTCGAATTTTTCCAATTACTAGCCTCACAGTCCCAGCCATAGATTGTACGCTTGATCGCGCGGGCTGAGTCCGATCATTCAAGTCAATGCGACTAATAGATGCAATTTAATCGAAGGAACATAACTCGCCATAAGAACAACAACAACCAAAAAAGCTGTGCAGAATTTGCAAAAAAAGGCGAAAAAGATTTAATGCATAAAACATAAATCAATGCAATGTTGGGTGAGCTTGGCTGACCGACGTACGTTGGGGCATTTTGGAGGAGTTTGTAGCTAAATAAACAATGCTGTCAACAATACTGTCAAATGCTGCAGATTGGAATAGAAAAATATAGTCCAGCTGCTATTGTCCTGGGGTAAAATAAGGTCAACAGCTGTAAATTTACTTAATGTTCTCTTTAAATTTAACTTTATGGTTATTTACGTAAATTCCGTGAGACCATATGAACATTTCCGAAAAAAGAACATAAACGTATTTTTATCTTATTGAGACTAGCAGAAATATATGAAAGCTTCTATGAAAAGAAGTTCCTTTCATTAAAAGTAATTTTCGCCTGACAAGTTTTTAATCCAACTTTCAATTCCGAGTAAATTAGAATAAAATCGAAATAAAGGAAAAGAAGCATTGCATACTATTATTTCGGAAACCAGCTATGTATTCGAATATAAAAAAAAAAATACATATATCAAGAGTAGAGTGACATAAGGCCAACCAACAATAGGTCGTTTAACGTTATGAACACTTCAAAATCTATTGAAATTATAAATTGACTTTAAAAAATTTCCTCTATACTTTAAGTAGAATAAGTTCTACTTATTTAAGAGTGCAAATCGTTAGATATGTTTGTATCCAGGGAACTTAACTGTAACCCAACAGTTGTTAACATTTTGAAATTGGGCAATTTCGGAAATGCATAATGTTAATTGTAACCATTTGAAATTTGACGTTGTGACCATTTCACATTGGCATAACTTCAATTGTTTTCGTGATCATTTGAAGTGGTCATAAGGTCAATTGAAGTTATTGCCAGTGACTTTATGTCACCCCTTAATTTTAAAATTTAAAATTCCTTTATCTCAACTACTTTTGCGATACGAAGTAATTGACCTTATGACCCTTTGAAAAAAAATGATTTGACCTTACGAACCTTTCAGGAAAGCATAATGGTAATTATGTCAATATCAATTGACATCATTGCCGTTGACCTTCTCTCAAACATTTTCTAATTTACTATAGCTGCCAAGTGGTTCTCTACACAACCACATAGTTTACTATGCTATCTAATCATGGTAGCTAAATGGGAAAAGTCAGGTATGGTCTTGGAAGAAGGAAATGATGCAAACCTCCACTGAGTTGAGAGTGGCAGGTAAAAAAAGGCTTGTTGTGCCTTGCTGCGTCCAATGGGCGGCAGTTATTATGAATCAGGGATAGCTGCCGTGACTTGTTACGAAATGGCTTCAACTTCTCAGGGTGTCAAAGGGCAACTAATGATGATGATGAAATATCCATCAGTAAAGCTGGCGCCCCTCGTCAAAAGTTGTATACCGACTGTATGGAATGAGGCTCTAACCAACCTTTTTCTAGGGAGTACTTGTCTCTTGAAATTTACTGGACAAGGCTGGCATTCATAAATATTTTGATCTACATTGATGATTGATGCATTGGAACAATTGAAATAACACCCACTATTCCATTGAACAAAATGCAGCTTAAACACCCGGTGAAAGTTGTATACAAGGCTCCAGCATTTTTATCAGCCTCAGCTTTATCGCGGATAATACAGAATAGTAAAATGTGGTACCCGCTTCTTTGCTATCTTCAAAACTTGTGAATTACTTGACCACTTGTCCTAATTTATGAGTGCTGATTGATACTTCGACAATGGGTGCCAATCCTATGCGACCCAACACAATGTAAAGACCCTCCTACGATATGGGCCATCATCCTCGTATTGGAATTATCAAGTGTTTTTATGCTTACCTTCCCTGATTTTGCTAGGAAAATACGACGATAACTTGGTCTTGGCTTCCTTAGATCTTCGAAGAACATATGCATTTTTTGCTGGAACTTTTAGACCTGTGAGCTTTTATTATTTTTTAGTCAGTATAGCTCTACATACTAAGAATAGCAATCACCAAATCCCCCACAGATCGTCCCTATCTTAAAAAATCGTCAGGTCGTATTTCTTCTCAGTTCGTGTACTTTTGGGTCCATACCTGTGACCTTCTTAAATAATTTCGCGAAAATTTCGAATTTACTAAGGCACCTTTTTCGGGATGACTGCGGTATGGTTCTAGAGCTGTTTTCATTTCAAAATTTTTGAATATAAATTAAGGGCGAATTTTAAGAGGCATAAACTTTACTTTGTGACTAAAACTGATTGGGTAGAAATCTACATATTTACGAAAATTCAGAGAAATTCAAATAAAAATTTCGAAATTTTTTGTAAAACTTTCTCACCATCGGCCACCGTGGTGTGATGGTAGCGTGCTCCGCCTATCACACCGTATGCCCTGGGTTCAACTCCCGGGCAAAGCAACATCAAAATTTTAGAAATAAGATTTTTCAATTAGAAGAAAATTTTTCTAAGCGGGGTCGCCCCTCGGCAGTGTCTGGCAAGCGCTCCGATTGTATTTCTGCCATGAAAAGCTCTCAGTGAAAACTCATCTGCCTTGCAGATGCCGTTCGGAGTCGGCATAAAACATGTAGGTCCCGTCCGGCCAATTTGTAGGGAAAAATTAAGAGGAGCACGACGCAAATTGGAAGAGAAGCTCGGCCTTAGATCTCTTCGGAGGTTATCGCGCCTTACATTTATTTATTTTATTTATTTATTTATTCTCAAATTTTCCACGTTTTTCGAAAACGTTTTTGAGTCTGGGTTGCACAGCAGGGATTTCAAAAATTCATAGAAATTTTTTCTTAAAAATTGAAAATAAAAAGAAGATAATTTAATTGATGAAATTTGAAAAAAAAAAAATCTTCTGCAATTTTTTTGATCACAGCTGTATATACGTACATATATAGGTGTTATTCCTCTCTTTAAAGGAACCAAATAGTGCATACTCTGAAAATCGACATTTTGATAAAAGTTTTAAAATAACATAATTTTTTGTCATTATAAGCCGTAATTTGTGGGTCACAATGGGCCAAATGTGAACTGTCTGAAAGACGTTTTTTTTGTTAATTGAAATACTTGAATTAAGACCAATTTTTTCGAGGTACCCAATGTGCGCTATACAAACCACTACATAATCTTATGTGTCTCAAATACCTCACCCATAGATACATACACTCCATTCAATATACATACATATTTAGTACTCATACGTACATAAATACTTACTGATTTCACATGATGGTCCCGTCTAGCCAGGCGTACAAGCGCAAGTGTACTCGCCAACTTATAGTTTCTGCTGTGGCCGATGGTTGACCGAATGATGCGAATGCAAGAGATTGCTCGTGCCAGTATCAGCGTTGCTGCTGCTATGATATTGTTGTAGTTGCATTAGCATCGATGTTGCAAGCGCTGGATTAGCAACACCTCCACCACCGCCAGGTAGTAATTTTGCTGCCGCAGCAAGTGCACTCATGGCGCTCGTGCTATTCCCGTAACCATCACCCCCACTACCATTTGTAACGCCCACCATCATACCACCGCTACCTGTACCCGTTGCTGTTATTGCTGGACTTAATGCTTAATGCTGTAGCGCTATTTAATCCTGACAGTCCTAGCAATGAATCTCGTCGACTAACTGGTTTGCCCATAGCTGAGCTCATGCCGCGCATTGCACGATATGTCGGCAACGCTGTTTCATTTGGTGGTGTTGATGCCTGTGAGGTTGTTGTTGTTTTCGATATTGCAATGCAGTCGAAGCTTATATTGTTGATGTTTTTTGTTGTAATATGAAGTTGAAGATATTGGGAAACATGAGTGGTAAATAAAACAAAAAAAAAGAGATATAAAAGAAGTTATTGAAAATTGGTTGAATGAGGCAAAATGTGCATGAAGTAAATTGTAATAAACGATGTAGAAGCTCAAACGTAAACATTATTGCCATATGTCTTACATATCCACAGCAACATCATGTGTGAGGAACAGATGCTATTTGAAGAAGAAAAATATACAAAATAGAGACCAGCAAACAGACACTCTCTTGTAGCGCACAAATCTAATCAATATATTAGAGATTGTGTGAAATTATTATTGCATGTGCAATTTGTATGTGGGTGATTTAAAAAACCATTATGCTATTTATAATAACCATTATAATAATTAGCTACTTAGAATTTAATTACTACAATTTTGATTTGATTTTAAAATAATTTTGATGTTTAAGCAGGAAAGGAAAGGAAAGGTCTTTTATAAGTGTGTTGTTGAGTAGGGATTGACGAGATATCGGTTTTGTTATAAATTTTGTATCATACGTTATCGATATAACCTCGAAAATACATCGATTTGTTATCGAAAAAGCATTAATTTTTATCGAAAATGTATCGATTTGTTTTTAAAACGTTATCGATTTGTTATCAAAAACTGATCGACTCATCTTTGAAGTTTACGATTTGTTATTAAAAATGTATCGATTTGTTATCGAAACGTTATCTATCACCAAGTTGTTAGTGTTATGTTACGATTAGTTATAGAAAAGCCACAGCTTTCTTATCAGAGCATTACCAATTTGTTATCGGGGTGATATCGATGCGTGAACTTTGTTGTGAAACAGATGTCGATAAAACTTCAATGCAAAATCGATGACACGTATGTAAGCAACCCGTCGATAACAAGCCGATAAGAAATGAATATCAATCTGATGACTCAGTAATACCAAGCCAATAACAAACCGATAACATGACAATGATAATTGGCTAACGATAATAAAACAATAATTTGTCGATATCGGTTGTTACCGATAAGAAGTCTAAGAAGCTCCTATAAAAGCCCGAAACTATTGGTTTCTGTTGAAGTTATCCTTGTGTGGTTTAACTTCATTTCTTGGGCGGACTCTAGTAAACTTAAAACATCAGTTTTCTTGACGTACACACACACACACGTTTGTATATCAAACTTCCCGAATACTTCACGGAGTGTTAAGGCTTTCAAAAAAATCTAAAGCAAATCAAGTTTTTTGATCTGACGATTTCGATAATTTAGCACTTTTCATTAAAATTCGCCAAGGTGATAACGCAATGAAAACATTTTAAGCGCGAAGATTGCACGATGTGAGCTGTCTGGAATGCCGAAACTTATTAAATGATGGTAACTTTGCACGGCTGATTGACATGGCTGTGAATGTAAAGGCTAACTGCGACGGACGTACAAAGCGGAAAGACAATCCGGCTTTTGGACATCTACCACAGTGGCCATGAAGAGGAAATCGAGGGACGCGTACAATTTTTTGCTTCGTAGTGGAAAAGTGACTTCAGTGCCAAGTACCATCGTATCTCGCCACGATTCGTACTATGGTGAAGTTCTTGAAGATATGTAATGTTAATTTGCACATAGAATAAGAGTTGGCTCAGGGATGAAAGGGATTGGTATGGATTGCATAATCTTATGGCTACAGAACTTCACCAACCCAACTGTTAACCGCACCTACTCGAGGCGAATCCTGTTACAAATATGGAAGCGGCAGTGGCCCCAAGTTGATGATAAAGGAGCGAGACGATCTAGAAAGTTTAACTTAGCCACTTCAAATGGTTCCCAAGATGCACTGCTGGATTCTAAAGGTTTTAGATTCCCGAACCGACTGGATCCATGTATATCCGAAAAAAGAGCATCAACACCGATAACACTCCATAAAACCACACCAGCTGAGAGTATTCTTGTCGTTAAAACAACAACAACAGGCAGCTGAATAAGGACTTACTTTATGAAAATCTAGAAAAAATATTGGATTGTTACCCCCGTCATGATTGCGGCACAAGGATATGCAAAAAAACTGTACATATAGTAAGAAAATATAAGTATAGTATTGTAACGAATTTTGGGAAATTCCGCTTATTTGCTACCTTCTGCTAACGTTCGGATCGCTAACTTGTTGAATAAGTTGTTGCAAAATGGTCTTTGTTAGACTACTTAGGGAGTAGGACAATTATACTTAACTTCGCAACTAATATCGTGTTTAGATTTCATTTTTATTTTCATTTCATTTCATTTTATTGAATTTATTGATTACTAAGCTTGCGCTGCTTTTATACTCTCCGTTGCGTCGTCCGCATATTTCTCCAAAGGTCTAGACGTTTCACCTTCTAGAACTCTTGTAGCTCATGCTTGGTTACCAGCTAATACGTGTATATTTGTAGTTTTTAGCCATATGCGTGTGTATGTGTGAGTAATTACTTCGGCTGATGACTGCATGTGTGTGTGATATATCTCTTCGTCGACTTCTACATAAGTGCTTCTAGCTTTAACGTGGCCATGTATATAAGATTATTTCCTAACAGTCTAATGATGTCAACATTCGATACATTATGTTTAATGCGTTGGCTGTCCGAGTCAGATTGGGAAATTTATAATATACATGCAGAAATCTATATTCAAAGTCCGATCTCAATACCGGGCCAGATACCCGCATAGATGCTTATTGGTATATACCATAAGAAAGCTGATACCAAAAAAAGCTGTTTCAGATTCTTTCGACGAAATACCAAACCTTTGAGAAAAACCAAAATGAAAGAAAACGATAAATAGCGCGAAAAGGAGTTGCTTGTATGCTGTCATTTCTGAAGATAAGTTTCCTGTAAAGCGTATACGGCTTGGCCATTGATGGATACCATAAAATCGATCACGGTTAGGGAGAACCATCCTAAGCAATTTTTCTGGTGCAGTTTGTGCTCTAAGCTGTCTCGTACTACTTCTTGATGTGGACATGGCCTGCAAACTTTTCCAATTCGTTTTCATCACACATGCGAATTGGATCCAAGACATAATCTTCCTCCCTATACTGGTCGTCTAAAACGTATACACCCACCTGCCCTCTTCTTTCTCTCCCTAATTTAAAAAAACATATACTTAAAGACTTTTTTGTAGCTAACGATATATAAATCTCTCAAAGACTCTATAAATATTTTTAAGTACGAATAGTAGATCATCCACTGAACGACTTGTATGATTCGCTTTCAAGGTTACACAATGAGCACTATTTCAATGTTATTCATTAATTTCATTACATACTCATACAAATAACACTTAAAGACTGCAAAGCGTTCGATTTAAATCCAAGCAAAAACATACAAAAATCAAAAACAGTCAAGCACATGCCTACAAAGTGTATCATTATACTTCAACAACAACACCAACCACTAATCATACATGCCGCATACAAGTCAAGCCCACACCAGCTAAGTATTCCACACACACACACGTACTCACACATATTCGCACATTTTTGTTTTTCAGTTTTCATACTCACTTTTAGCGCGCAAGTTCCACCATTTTTACATGGCTGCGTCGCACACGGATGCTCCACGATTTCGCAGCGTTCACTGGACAGACCCTCGGCGCAAGTGCAACGATATTTATCAGGTGCCGTATTCTCACAGGTACCGCCGTGCATGCAGGGTTCATGAGTGCCACAGTAATTTAAATCTACAGCAAAACAGAAAAAGCAAAAAAAAAAAAACAAGGAAAAAAAATTTAAAAAAGATTGAAAGAATTAAAAGTAATAATAAGAAAGCAGATGCAGCAATAATATGTGAAGCAACAACAAGCAAGACAAGAACAGCATCAACATGAACGATATATTAAACTGTATGGAAAATCGCTTTACAAAAAAAACAACAAAAAACAAAAAAAGGATGAGTAGCACAGCTGGTTAGTTAACTTTCGTTAGGGTATATGGCTTGACAGTCGCGATCATAAAAATATGCAAACCTAACCGAAATAGGCAATTTTATTTTGTATAAAGAACATTTGTGTAGTAGGTAGAAGTACGTAATTATTTTGGCACTTTTTTCCCTCATTCTTTGTCAAATTGAGTTTGAAGAAAAAGTGGTTTAAAAGTTGTGCAATGTTCAGTGTAGTTTTTTTAGATCTCACTGCATCCAGTTCCTCGTACTTGAGTCAGTAACTGTGCTCTTTTGTTTAGTGTCAAGCGTTTGATTTTTTCTTTTGTACTGTTTTAAAGGGCCAAATATTTAATCAGGGTTAATGTTTGTTTGTTCGTTTCTTATTCAGCCTGCTTTCTGGTCCACATGCATGGATTGCCTCATACAATGTGGTCTCTAGGCGCACTCAAATACGGAGAACCTCATAACCTTGTTTATTTAAAAGTTTTGAAGAACCTCAGATTTTAATGGTTTGGTCAGAAAGTTAAATGATCTGCAAATAACCTCCAAGAGGTTTTGATGGAAGCATATACAAGTTTCTCAAAGCATTCTTCTTTCCCTCGAAGAAGGAGGAAAGTCGGACCAATATGAAGGGAAAGGAAAATAACTACTCAAAAACTTCTAACCACCTACTTCGAGAAAAGTTATTAGAACCTTTCTAAAGTGATGCTTCACGGCTATTTACGAACTACACCATTGTTGTTATTGTGTTAACAGCGCTTCACTCCACTCAATGGGCACGACCACTCACAAATTGTCATCAAAGTCCTCTAACGGGAGTCCATAGAAACTGGTTGTTTCAACAGGGCTGGGCAATAGGGAGATTGGTGTTAGAGGCGTACGTTCCACATTACAATTGAAAAGATGGTTGGTTTCATGCAGGATATACGTTACGTATGTCAGGGCTGATTCTGGACAAGTAAGAGTTTAACCTGTTACAGTATCCAGATATACGTTACGTATGTCGGGGTTGATTCTGGACAAGTAAGAGTTTAAGCTGTTACAGTATCCAGAACGCACTTGGGCCAGGGTGACTCGTATCTCCCTTGGTAGTGTGCTTCCTTCTTCTTCAAGGGAAGGATATTGCAGTAGATACCATATTGGTTGTAATAGATGCAGTGAACAAAGCCAAGACACACTTGCCAACAAAACTGGTAGTGCCACTGATCGTGAGGGGCTGTAACAATGCAGTGAACTCCACTTGCTGAGACCGCATGCCTGACACACTGCACTGCTTCTTCAAGGCTTGGAAATTAAGGCGAAAAGTCAGTAAATTGTAAGTGTAAACGGGTTAAAAGTCCACGACTATATCATGAGTTCCTAAGAAAGGAATTGCAATAGAGACAACTACAGCTACGAAGAACTTTTATTAGAGATTTGCAGATGAGTACTGGATACTGTTAGTTAGCAGAATGCGCTTTATTTCGTGAATATCTCAATAGAATGGGCCAAGTGGAAGCATAAAAATTATTTCAGAAGTATAGAAATGTAAAACAGTAAAAGAGTTTGAGCGCACTCAATTGCAGTTTTTAATGAGTTTGATGTTCAGCTAAGTGTTAATTAACTGGCTACAGGATCTTGGTGTAATAAGGCAGAAAAAAGGTCTCTGGTTACTTCGTGTTTCACGAAAAAAGGAATAAAGGGCAATATGTCTTTATGGCATGCCAATGGCTTTGCCATCATCTATTCGGTTTCCCTTTGTTCCTGCAACAAAGCTAGGTGCTTCGATAGGTGGCTGTCGATTAGCATATATTTTGGACCCCAGCAGTTGCCTTCAAAACGATGAAAAATCAATCACAAAAAGAAAGAACCACTGACAGCAAGGTCGTATAATAAAACTTAAATATGGTATAAACCAACTACAATAACCAGAAGAAAAAAGCCGGAACAACAAAAAAGAGAAAGAAAATTGAGAGTACAGAGAAAACGACGTAATAATATTTTTCGACAGAATCTAAGTGACGTCACGTTGAGATAGAATTCGCATTGCTTTTCAAGTAAGGGACCTCAACTATGTCTGAGCCATTCGTTAAGCTCTTAAGCGACACAACACTAAAGCTATATTTCTCTTCCAATAGCTCCCTTTGAAATACTCACAGAGTGATCTCATTTATTGTTGCAGTGTCCAGAAATCTATAAGATTAAGCTGAGAGCATATAGCTTTTTGTTCTTTAAAAGTCCGATTAACATAACAACTGCCCACTCCTTTAAGAACTGTTGTCTTCGAACCGATTACCATAACGGCTCTATGTAAAGTTGATTAATCCAGTTAGTTGAACAATCAATTGCTTAAACAATCGATTACTTGATTAATACAGATTGTGCTTACTTGAGTAATTATGAAAATTTTGCTCAGATATTCCTACCTAGATTTGTAGTGTATGTAAAGAATTTAAAAAACACAAACATTTTCGAGGTCTGATGGTCACTTAATGTGATCAATCTAAAGGCCGATTACTAAGTTAATTTATTTATGATTAATCAATCATCAATAGAGCGATTACTCAAATATTTTTTTTACTCATCAAAATACCGATTAAATGAGGAAATTTTCTTCTGATTGATCAGACTGTATAACTTATCTACTATCTGATTAATTTAAAATGTGGTTAGTCAAAAACAGATGCTTTTATGCAGAAAAGGCTGTAAAAATATAACTAAACTAGAAGACCCGGCAGACGTTGTCCTGCCCTAAATTTGGCCTATCTGCATACATTTCAATAAGCTTTTTCCGTCTGATTCTGCCTCCCCCTCTTCACTTTTTCATAATCCTTTTATTCACTCCTCCCTTCGTCTTTTTCGCTTCATCTATCTCCATCTTCGTCTCATTCTATCTCTTTTTCAATCTCCTTCTCCTTCTCTCTTTTCTATTCTTTCAATTCCTTCTCATTCTTCTGCATCCTTTATTGCTTGTCCCAGAGGGTGGTATGTATTTTATTCCAGTCCCAGTTGCAGTCCCAATCCAAGTCTCAGTCCCAGTCCCACTCCGAGTCTCAGTCCCAGTCCTAGTCCTAATCCCAGTCCCAGCCCATCTCTGGATAATATATTACTCTGTACTAAAGTACTCATCAACAGCTTTCATTTGATATCCATATTGTATAAACACTATCTAGGCATTCACTGGCCCACGTTTTGGCCTATATCCCGAAACCCTAGCCACCCAGGGGTATGAAAATTATCCTCTAATAAAGCACTCATCAACAGCTTTCATTTGTTATCCATATTGTATAAACACATTCTATGGGTACTCGGGTCCACGTTTCGGCCTATATCTGGAGACCCTGTACGTCGATCGCAACCATACCTATGTAGTAACTACCTCGTGAGGTTTACGCAACTTGTGTGAAAGTTTGAACAAAATCGACTGACGCATCTCTTCAAAAACCGGCGACAAACTAACACACATTTTAGCCTTTCTTTTTATATATATAAATTTTTATTTTTCACACATCACCATAATATTAAAACGAAATGCAGATTTTCGTTACTTTCGAAATTCGGCTTAAAAATTGCACATGGAACAACTAAAGACTCTCCTGAATAAAAAAATGTCATAGTACCTCTAAATCGTGGGCCCCTCAGAAAAAATTTGAGGAATGAAAATTGTAAGTAGTCAATAAGATTAATAGCACAGATGTTCGTTTGTAAAGTAGAATGTTGAAGCAAGAAATAACCGACTTCAAGTAACAAAACTATGTAAGGTATGCAAGGAGTATGATAACTCACTTAATTTGAATTGTGATTAATAAAAAGGGCGATTACTAAATTAATTTTTTTGTAAGAAAAAAAAACTTTTGTTTTGATTAACCGGAAAATTCTGATTTAGCAAAATTTTGCATAATCAAATGATTACACAGATATTCTTTAAGGTGATTAAAAAAATTAAAAAAGAGATTACGGACTGCGGAAAATTAAAGTATTCAAGGAGGGTCAAAGAACATAACTAACTACTTAATTTAAATCGTGAGCAATTAAAAGGGCGCTTAATTAATAGAAAAATTTTCACAAGAAACAACTTTTTTCCGTTTTTAAAGAAACTTTAAATAATGATTGGCTGAGAAAAATAAAATCTGACTAACTAAAATTTTGAGTAATCAATTAACCTGCTGTGTTAGTTAAAATTTAGTTATATTTAACAAGTTATAGCCACCACAGTATACAGAAAGTTCCAGGGAATATTATTAATCACTTATATCACACTGCGGATAATGAAAAGAGCGATTACTCAAATAAGTTTTTTTTTTGATTAATCAAATTAAAGAAATTTAGTCGAATAATCGCAATCAAAAAACAAAGAAAAATTGATTAAAGGTGGGAACTTTTTCCATTAATCAGTGATTAATTGGGTCGTAGTCGAAACCGCATTAAAACATTATACAAACAGGTGGAAGAAATATGATTAATCACTTAATTCAATGAAGCGACCACCGTGGTGTGATGGTAGCGTGCTCCGCCTATCACACCGTATGCCCTGGGTTCAACTCCCGGGCAAAGCAACATCAAAATTTTAGAAATAAGATTTTTCAATTAGAAGAAAATTTTTCTAAGCGGGGTCGCCCCTCGGCAGTGTCTGGCAAGCGCTCCGATTGTATTTCTGCCATGAAAAGCTCTCAGTGAAAACTCATCTGCCTTGCAGATGCCGTTCGGAGTCGGCATAAAACATGTAGGTCCCGTCCGGCCAATTTGTAGGGAAAAATCAAGAGGAGCACGATGCAAATTGGAAGAGAAGCTCGGCCTTAGATCTCTTCGGAGGTTATCGCGCCTTACATTTATTTATTTTTTACAATGAAGATTAAGGAAAAAATGAATCACTAATTTAATTAGCTTTCGATTTCTAAAAAGCTGATTAGTTTAGGATGCTTTGAGTTTGGTTTAATAAGAAAATATAACTCATTGATTAAACAATTAACTGAAAATCAGATGAACTAAAATTTTAAATATTCATTTAATTGCATAGCATTAATTTCTAAGTAAACATTTTATAAAATTATTATATGACGTCATTCCATTTTCTTGTACACAGGCGTATGTATATTCATACAAACATGCAATATGAGTGAATGCTACATCTTAAACGTGCGATTTACCAAACTTGCCATATATTGTAGCTGCCCCTCTGTTTACGCTATCAACAACAGTATGATTACTGCATGTGTTAGTCTTGTTTTTTTGTTGTTGTAAGTACTACATTATCCAAGAAAGTAATTCTTATGCTGTTATGGCGTTATTTAGATGGATTTTCATGCAATTGAATGTCGCACTTGCATTGATTTCTGTAATATTGCTCTTGCAACTGTGGCAATTTGCAGCAAAAACGCAACACATACAAGATATGTTTGTGTATGCATGTATATATCTACGCATGGTAAACTTAACTTACAATAACACTTTGTACTAACATACACTTCGCAGTCTACTTACCTTAATCGCATTGTATGCCTCCCCAGTTGGTATCGCACACGCATTTCCAGGCGCTGCCATTACATGAGCCATGCTTGGAACCAGGATACATCATACATTCATTGCATAGTAGTCCACGCCAGCCGCGACGACATCTGTAAAAGTAGCAAAGCAAACATAAAAAAATTAAATTATTAAACGTGCAAAGTTATATGATTTTTGCGCGAGCGCATTTAAAGACCAAGCTATGACTTTTGTTGTGCGCATATAAATGAAAGACTTAAGCCACAAACTCGTAATACAAATTCTCTTTGCCGACTATGCAGAAGCAGCGAATGTCAGAAGGAAGCACATTAATAATGACGCTGCACAGCTCGATGTGCGCTTAGATGCTGAAAAATCGATTAAACGATGTCTTCATGCGGGCAACATTGTGTGTATGCTTCAGCAACATGACAAAAAACAAACAAGTAAGGAAGGTTAAGTTCGGGTGTAACCGAACATTACATACTCAGTTAAGAGCTATGGTGACAACATAAGGGAAAATAACCATGTAGGAAAATGAACCGAGGGAAACCCTGGAATGTGTTTGTATGACATGTGTATCAAATGAAAGGTGTTAATGAGTATTTTAAAAGGGAGTAATCCTTAGTTCCATAGGTGGACGCCGTTTCGAGATACCGCCACAAAGGTGGACCAGGGGTGACCCTAGAATTTGTTTGTACAATATGGGCATCAAACGAATGGTGTTAATGAGTATTTTAAAAGGGAGTGGGCCTTAGTTCTATAGGTGGATGCCGTTTCGAAATATCGCCATAAAGGTGGACCAGTGGTGACTCTAGAATGTGTTTGTACGATATGGGTATCAAATTAAAGGTATTAATGAGGGTTTTAAAAGGGAGTGGTGGTTGTTGTATAGGTGGTCGCCTTTTCGAGATATCGCCAAAAAGGTGGGCCAGGGGTGACTCTAGAATGCGTTTGTACGATATGGGTATCAAATGAAAGGTGTTAATGAGTATTTTAAAAGGGAGTAATCCTTAGGTCCATAGGTGGACGCCGTTTCCAGATATCGCCATAAAGGTGGACCAGGGGTGACCCTAGAATTTCTTTGTACAATATGGGTATCAAAAGAAAGGTGCTAATGAGTATTTTAAAAGTGAGTAATCCTTAGTTCCATAGGTGGACGCCGTTTCGAGATGTCGCCATAAAGGTGGACCAGGGGTGACCCTTGAATTTGTTTGTACAATATGGGCATCAAACGAAAGGTGTTAATGAGTATTTTAAAAGGGAGTGGGCCTTAGTTCTATAGGTGGACGCCGTTTCGAAATATCGCCATAAAGGTGGACCAGGGGTGACTCTAGAATGTGTTTGTACGATATGGGTATCAAATTAAAGGTATTAATGAGGGTTTTAAAAGGGAGTGGTGGTTGCTGTATAGGTGGTCGCATTTTGGAGATATCGCCATAAAGGTGGACCAGGCGTGACCCTAGAATTTGTTTGTATAATATGAGTATCAAAAGAAAGGTGTTAATGAGTATTTTAAAAGGGAGTAATCCTTAGTTCCATAGGTGGACGTCGTTTCGAGATATCGCCATAAAGGTGGAGCAGGGGTTGCCCTAGAATTTGTTTTGTACAATATGAGTATCAAAATAAAGGTGTTAATGAGTATTTTAAAAGGGAGTAATCCATAGTTCCATAGGTAGACGCCGTTTCGAGATATCGCCATAAAGGTGGGCCAGGGGTGACTCTAGAATTCGTTTGTGCAATATGGGTATCAAACGAAAGAAGTTAATGAGTATTTTAAAAGGGAGTGGGCCTTAGTTCTATAGGTGGACGCCTTTTCGAGGTATTGCAATAAAGGTGGACCAGGGGTGACTCTAGACTTTGTTTGTACGATATGGGTATCAAATGAAAGGTGCTAATGAGTATTTTAAAAAGGGAGTGGGAACTCGTTCTATAGGTGTTCGCGTTTTCGAGATATCGCCATAAAGGTGGACCAGGGGTGACTTTAGAATATGATTGTACGATATGGGTATCAAATGAAAGGTGTTAATGAGTATTTTAAAAGGGCGTGGGGCTTAGTTCTATAGGTGGCCGCCTTTTCGAGATATCGCCATAAAGGTGGACCAGGGGTGACTCTAGAATGAGTTTGTACGATATGGGTATTAAATTAAAGGTATTAATGAGAGTTTTAAAAGGGAGTGGTGTGAAGGCGTTTTCCAGAAATCGACCAAAATATGGACCAGGGTGACCCAGAACATCATCTGCTGGATACCGCTAATTTATTTATATATGTAATACCTGCCAAGATTTTGAGGGTTTTTTATTTCGCCCTGCAGAAATTTTTCATTTTCTTCTACTTAATATGGTAGGTGTTATAACCATTTTATAAAGTTTTTTCTAAAGTTATATTTCGCGTCAATAAAACAATCCAATTACCTTAACATATTTCATCCCTTTTTTCGTATTTGGTATAGAATTATGGCATTTTTTTCATTTTTCGTAATTTTCGATATCGAAAAAGTGGGCGTGGTCATAGTCGGATTTCGTTCATTTTTCATACCAAGATAAAGTGAGTTCAGATAAGTACGTGAACTGAGTTTAGTAAAGATATATCGATTTATGATCAAGTTAGCGTGTTAACGGCCATGCGGAAGGACAGACGGACGACTGTGTATAAAAACTGGGCGTGACATCAACCGATTTCGCCCATTTTCACAGAAAACAGTTAACGCCATAAAATCTATGCCCCTACCAAATTTCAAAAGGATTGGTTAATTTTTGTTAGACTTATGGCGTTAAAAGTATCCTAGACAAATTAAATGAAAAAGGGCGGAGCCACGCCCATTTTTAAATTTTCTTTTATTTTTGTATTTTGTTGCACCATATCATTACTGGAGTTGAATCTTGACATAATTTACTTATATACTGTAAAGATATTAAATTTTTTGTAAAAATTTTACTTTAAAAAATTTTTTTTTTATAAGTTGGCGTGATCCTTCTCCGATTTTGCTAATTTTTATTAAGCGCACATATAGTAATAAGAGTAACGTTCCTGCCAAATTTCATCATGATATCTTCAACGACTGCCAAATTACAGCTTGCAAAATTTTAAATTACCTTCTTTTAAAAGTGGGCGGTGCCACGCCCGTTGTCCAAAATTTTACTAATTTTCTATTTTGCGTCATAAGTTCAACTTATCTACCAAGTTTCGTCGCTTTATCGGTCTTTTGTAATGAATTATCGCACTTTTTCGGTTTTTCGAAATTTTCGATATCGAAAAAGTGGGCGTGGTTATAGTCCGATATCGTTCATTTTAAACAGCGATCTGAGATGAGTGCTCGGGAACCTACATACCAAATTTCATCAAGATACCTCAAAATTTACTCAAGTTATCGTGTTAACGGACGGACGGACGGACGGACGGACATGGCTCAATCAAATTTTTTTTCGATCCTGATTATTTTGATATATGGAAGTCTATATCTATCTCGATTCCTTTATATATGTACAACCAACCGTTATCCAATCAAACTTAATATACTCTGTGAGCTCTGCTCAACTGAGTATAAAAACACACCCCAACACTGGCAGCAACGCTACGAGCGGCAGTTAAATGAGCAGCCAAAAAGCAACCGACGAGTTATTTTCGTAGATGCCATAGCAAGAGTTATGCCAGAACTGTGGATTCGCTTTAAATGAGTTTAGAATTAATTAATCTTAAAGTGCTATTAAATTAACGAGCAAACGAATCGAATCATGCCACAAATCGCACAATGTTACTTGCACCCGCTGCACTCGCGCACTACGCCGACTCAGTGCAGACTTAAGGCGCAAATTTGCACTTTGCACATTTGTTATGCCAGATCGTCGAACGCACTACATACATATGTACATACATACAAACTGGACACTTGCAGAAGCATAATTTTTATATGTTCAACAACAAAACCAACAAAAAATTGTAGTAAGGTAATGCACAACACTGCTTCTACAAATCGTTGCAGCAATTGTTGTTCCTGCTTTGTTGCTGTAGTCGTCGCTCCTGCCGCCAAGTATTTGGGGATGACCACCGAAATATTGTAAGTTCTTTATCTGCGCTTCGCGATCGGTATGCGATGCATGCCGCATGCTTTATGTCTCATGCTGCTTGCATGTTGCATGCTTTACATTACCGTATTGTCGTATGTATATATGTACACATGTGTATGTGTATGTACTAAAGCCGTTCACGACTGTTTAAAGATTTATTATATTTAATGGTCTGCGTGCCGCCGACATGTTCAGCCAGGGATTAACAACAAAATTATGAAATGATACTTGCCAATGCGTTGAAGTAGAAGTAAGAGGAATATCAAAAGTTCTTATCGGATTGTTATTTTTAAATCATTTAATATTTCTTGATTTTTAAGCATGACCGTTTAACAGATTTATCTTTTAATATTTTGCTTTCGAAAGGATCGAGGGGCTAGTGAAGACTTCACTTAGAATTCCGTTCAAAAAAAAAAAAAAAAAAAAAAAAATGTAGGTTGCCTGAAGCGGTTGTAAGGCTTAATGGCAAGTTAAAGAATTCATTTAAAATAAACCTCAAATATACGAATCTAATGAGTATACAATAAGTATATATATGTGTATGTCTGTTCATATATATGCTGGCGGTAAGATTAGTTTAGGCGTATTTTTTTAATCTCTTTAGCATATGGAACAATCAGTAAATGGCAAGCTGAGTATTCCATTTACATTTTCTCTTACTAACCACTTTTGCTTGCAAGCTAAGATTATCCCTAGAAATATTCGTAGGTTTTAGGACGACCAATGATCGTTAATAACTTCTGGGGTTGGCCTTAGCTACTTTTGCCTATCTAGATTTTCTTAAGTTGATCGCGTTCAAGGTCTATCTTAGCTCTTTATATTGTTTTAGTTCTTTTACAGATAGCCCCAGCTAGTATTGTTTGTTTCAGTCACTGTCAAGTTGTTTTAGGTTGCCGCCTATGGAGAAAAGTCTAGACGAGCCCATTCAAAGGCACTTATATACGTTGTGATTGACCTTAGATTATATTATGTATAGAATTCCCTATCAGCCATAATCTCAAGTTTTCATATTATAAATCAAAGTCCTAACTTTTAGAAAGAGGTAACCCTGAACACTACTGCACGCATTCGACTGCAACGTTCCTCAAAAATATTCTTAAATTAAGCTCCTCAAAGAAAGCTAAGCATTGCTAAGAACATACGTAAAACTCAGTGCTGTAGCGGCAAGACGTGCGATTGTGTGAGTCGCATATCAACTGCCTTTCATTTATTCAGCTTACGGACTGGGGTTGTGGTGTGTGTTGTTTATTACATCTTAAATTGAACCCACCTTCCATCGGACTCTAATTTCAAACTTTTTTTTCAAAATATAGAACCACGTTTGGGACGGAAACCGTGAATTATTATGCTTTATAATCAAGGTCCAATTGCAGAACGTCAAGTAATCTTTTTAATTTGGAGTTAGTTAATTTTTTTATATTTATTAATAACAAATTTCTAGCCTAAAATATTTATTAAATTTTGAGCAAATATATCTGATTTGTTTTTATACGCGTTTGCGTGTTGGTTTCTATATTGCTGGTGCCTTTATGTCGATTTATATATAAAAACATATAGTTCTAAAATAGTTTTGGCGTGGTAGATGGAATATGGATGGGAGTGGAGAAGCAAAAGGCCTGTGAATAGAAAAAAGAGGGATACAACGGGAGAGGTAAAGGATGATAGAATTGTAGAAGGAAGAATAACAGCAAAGGGGAAGGAGGTTTTGAACTGACAAAAGGCAGAAGAAGATTTTAGAAAAAGTAGTAGATTTTGCTTTCCATTAACAGAACTTTTTCTTATAACTAAAACTATGGTATCACAAGTCTTCTAATATACCGTGTCCCAAAGGCCGAAATTCGGATAAAATTTCTTACATTTTTTTACATAAACAACTTTCTTGATGCCAACAGTGTTGCTGGTTTTCCCAAATTCGTAATTATCATAGCCTTTTGAATTTTCGCGGGTTACGTATATTCGAATTTCGATTTAAAAAAAAAAAATGGATCCAAGAACCTGTATAAAAGACGGTTATAGCGATGAAAGTTGGAAGGTGAGTTGAACTTATGACGCAGAATAGAAAATTAGTAAAATTTTGGACAACGGGCCACTCCCTTTTAAAATGCTCATTAACACCTTTCGTTTTATACCCATATTGTACAAACGCATTCTAGAGTCGCCCCTGGTCCACCTTTATGCCGATATCTCCAAAGGCTACACCCAAAGCAACTACTACCACTCCCTTTTAAAACCCTCATTAATACCTTTAATTGGATACCCATATTGTATATCACGAAAAGGCGTCCACCTATAGAACTAAGCCCCACGCCCTTTTGAAATACTTATTAACACCTTTCATTTGATACCCATATTGTACAAACGCATTCTAGAGTCACCCCTGGTCCACCTTTATGGCGATATCTGGAAAAGGCGTCCACCTATAGAACTAAGGCCCACTCCATTTTAGAATACTCATTAACCCCTTTCATTTGATACCCATATCGTACAACCACATTCTAGAGTCACCCCTGCTCCACCTTTATGGCGATATCTCAAAAAGGCATCCACCTATAGAACTAAGGCCCACTCCCTTCTAAAATGCTCATTAATCCCTTTCATTTGATACCTATATCGTACAAACAAATTCTAGGGTCACTCCTGGTCCACCTTTATGGCGATATCTCGAAAAGGCGTCCACCTATGGAACTAAGGATCACTCCCTTTTAAAATACTCATTAACACCTTTCATTTGATACCCATATCGTACAAACGAATTCTAGAGTCAACCCTGATCCATCTTTATGGCGATATGCCTAAATGGCGTCCACCTATAGAACTATGGCCCACTCCCTCATAAAATACTTTTTAATACCTTTCATTTGATGCACATGTCATACAAACACATTCCAGGGTTACCCTCGGTTCATTTTCCTACATGGTTATTTTCCCTTATGTTGTCACCATAGCTCTCAAATGAGTATATAATGTTCGGTTACACCCGAACTTAACCTTCCTTACTTGTTATCAATGATTTGGGCATGGGACGGGTCGCCCCGAAATTCCTAAACAAAGTTGTTCAATTTCGACGCGACTTTTTGGCCAATCACGACACACTTATGATGCCGCAGCAACCGTATTCCCCAGATCTAGCCCCCTGTGACTTTTTCTTGTTCCCTAAACGGAAGAGGCCCGATTAACGAGATAAATACGGCATCGAAGGAGGAACTGAAGAAGATAAAAAAAATGATTTTTTGAAGTGCTTCGAAAATTGGAAAAATCGTTGGCACAAGTGTACAATATCTCATGGGGTTTACCTTGAAGGGGACAAAATAGATATTGATCATATATGTAATACTTCTATATCGCTACTACTGAACTGTGCAGTCTGTCAAACATTACACTCCAGATATACAACGAGAGAAGGAGACAAAATATCAAGGCTGTTGATTAATTTTTGTAAAAAGGGGCTTAAATATATGTATATTTCAACAAGCCGTCTTGCTTCTATCAATACTGCACATTAGGCTATTTCGTTCTCCAAATGAAAAAGTAAGCTTTTGTTTTCCATTAGTATTATAAAATTTTTATTGTTTTAAGAACTCCGCAGAATAGCATTACCGATTTGTGCTGAGTGCGCAGATATACGTATGTAAATGAGCCCTTAGCCTCGTTTGTTTTTTGAAACGAAAAAAAGCGTGGACGAAAAAGAGTATGTTAGAAAAAATTTACAAAATTGATATTATTTCAACACCGATAGCAACCAGCCCAGTACTCATATTTTGTTTACTTCATCAAAAATTTACTTCATTAAAAACTCAAAAATGAGTAAAATTTTGAAAACGTTTATATATCGTTTGTTCAAGCTAATTCACTTTAATTTTTTTTAAAAATGTTTAAAGAAATGCTTGTAGGGATGCATGTATAAGTATATTTTTATACATATATATTTGAACTTTTTTCATATCAAAAATATGAATTCTTCACCTTGTTTTTTTTTACTATTTATGTAAATAATGTACTTTTTATGGCTGCATCCCATGTTTAAATAATAAATACATCAAGCTTTGTATAGTATTTGTTGGCCTATTCATTGCTTAATCGATTAAACTGAGATTTTATAACAATTTTTATGCAGAAGTTGGGTAAAGGGGACAGTGACCGGTTGAACCCATTTAATACTTTTTTTACACACGCTACTACAATTCACTAACAACAAAGCCCGCGCATGCGCAGAACGTACATTTGCACAGGTTCAGCAAATAATGATTGACGGAAAATTTGCACATTAGGAAGATAGGAAGGTATTGATATAGAAGTATTAAATATATGATATTGATGGACAAATAAATAATTTTTGAAAAAACACAAAATTCGCGATACTTTTTGAACACACTTCATAAAGTACTATGTTGTTCCACATTCTGCAGTGATTGGAGATAGTCAAAAACAAATTTAGAATTATTAGAAAAGTAGACAACTAAATTAGTTACCAATTTATTAGAAAAAATCGATATTTCTTTTTCTTAGGGTTAAGCTCAAAGAAAAAATTCAGCCCTGGTACCCTTAAAATGAACTTTATGTGCGAACGGCTTATGCATACCTCCACCAACTCTACAAGTAAGCCTTCAACAAATATTTTTATCACCAAGCTGCTCAAAAGCTCATACACTTGCATAACAATACAAAATACAAATAAGTAATATACTTAGCTGTTGCATTTACCTTTCACCTACTCAATGCCTTTGCTGATTTTTGTATTCTGATATACGCGCTTATCGCTGCCAACCAACAACTCAATTAATAACAATTCCTCAGAACAATAAAATTTTCGTACCCAATGTGCAGCCAAAATTAAACGACCAACTACTTTTACTTTGTGTACTGAACGTTTAAAGAGCAGAGCAGCATGAATTCGCCTTTTGAGAAAGTTCGTGGACTTTACAAAAGTAGAAGATGAGGCAAATAATAAAAAAAGAGCTAAAGCCTAAAATGAAATTTTTTGTACTCGCAACTTAGTAGATTTTTAAAACCTAAGTAGTCCGTAGACGGTGGCCCACTGCGACTTTGGTTGGTTTCCTTTTTTTTTGCAATTACTTTTCGTTGGTTAATACGTTGATCGCCAAGAAACGACAACACACACACACACACAAACTTATGCACAAAGATTCGCTTATTTAGGCAATCGAAATGTTATCGCCGCCAATGTGAAATTAGTTGAACCCTTGAGATGAACTCGATTTATTTCTGAGTACTATTTGGTTGTTTGTTAAATAAGGTTGTGTGTGGCTGCTGTTGTTGTTGTTAATTGTAAATATGTAGTTGGCCTACCTTGCGAACTTGTTCTATTATCGATTAATGGCAAACTCATTTAAAGGTGGGTAATTAAGTTCGTTAGCCATTCTGTGCTTAACTAGCGTGGCTGAAAGTGTGATAAAGTTCATAGTAGCAGCGATAGTTTAAGTTGAAAAAACTACTTCTGCCTTAAAAAATCAAGAGATCGTGCACAGTAAAAAAATGCAGCAAGAAAAAATTTTTTATTGAAATTTCGGGCAAAACTTTGTAAATTTTCTATTTTCAGCATTGGTTCCGTAGGCATAACATTCAGATACTGCGTTATAAATAAAATTGATCTACCCATTTTTGCGGATTCCAATAAGTCAACGGGAGAATAGGAAGCGATAAGTTAGAAGATAAGGTAATAAACAGTAAAAGACAAAAACTGAAAAGAAAATGCAAATATAGTGGGAGAGGAAAACGCGCAAGCAGAAGAGCGAAAGGGGGCACGAGAAGTAAGCGGAAGGAAGATGTCTTCCGAGAGGAGACGAAAGAGAGAGCGGAAGATCAAGAACAAGAAGACGAATACCAGGACGAAAAATGGAAGCTATGGAAAGGATAAGATGAGTCGAAAAGTACGGTTGGTTGGCAGAGGGAATGAAGCAAGGCAAAGGAAGTGGAAGATGCAATATGGATGATGTAGGAACGAAGCCGGAAAATGGCAGGAAGTGAGATTTGAAGGGAAAGGCGGAGAGCAAGACGAATATGCGAAAAAAGAAAAGGGTCGGCAGAAGAGTAGAAAAGGGAGAGCAACAAAGATTGGTTGTGGAAGACGAAGAGAAGAAGAGAAGCAATGATAGGGAATTACAATAGAACGGTTTTGATTACATATCAAATATTGTATTGTATCAGACTAAAACTTTTAAATTACCCCCTTTTAAAAGTGGGCGGTGCCACGCCTATTGTCAAAAATTTTACTAATTTTCTACTCTGCGTCATAAAGTCAACCCACCTACCAAGTTTCATCGCTTTATCAGTCTTTGGTAATGAATTATCGCACTTCTTCTAAATTTTCGATATCGAAAAAGTGGGTGTGGTTATAGTCCGATTTTGTTAATTTTAAATAGCGATATGACATGAGTGGCCGGGAACTTACATACCAAATTTCATTAAGATATCTCAAAATTTACTCAAGTTATCGTGTTTACGGATAGACGTACGGACGGAATGGCTAAATTAATTTCTTTTTTCGCCCAGATCATTTTAACATATAAAAGTCTCTATCTATCCCGATTAGTTTATGCCGTTACGTGGTACCATTATGCGAACAAACTTAATATACTCTGTGAGCTCTGCTCAGCTGAGTATAAAAAAAAATATTCAAAGTATAAAGTATTACACTCTTGCCATACTTAGCACCAACTTTTCGTCATACATAACTGACGCGACTCCGCTAAACTACATGTTGTCGAGTTTAGTGAGCACTTATTCAAAATTCGTTAAGGTGTTGTCGAAAACGTGCCACAGTCATAACTTTTTGAGTGCAAATTTGCTGTCATCAAAAGCAAAAATAAATAACAAAAAAAAAAAAAAAAGCGAAAACAAATAAACAACTGCCGTTATATGATGTTGAGCACAAAACTAATTTCCCAATTTGTAAAGCAGTCAGCGAAGTCAACACCCCCGTTCATCGGCAACTACTATTTACTATTGGTGTATAAATTTACAAAATAACCCACTCTTCTATCAACTTCGTCCTGCATGATGATGACACACTTAAGATGTGCCACGAATTTCGCCGTGTAAACTCATTTAAAACACATTTGTGTTATTCTGAAATCTGCTGCATCTTTAAATTGTTGTTGCTATGGTTAATTCTGCTGCACCATCATTAACGTCAGAAACTAATAATCAATCATCGCTCATCACGGACTGGTAGCCAGGCTTACTTGGCTGGCCATCCATTTTGGCAAGTAATCAAAAAGGGAACACAACACTCACGATTTCTCTGCCATTTAAGTGCAACTGCAGCAAATCTACGTTGACCGACAAAAGTGTTGTTGTTTTTCGTAACCATACTACATAAATATATTTGTATATGATTTTCTATCTATTCAGGTATTCTTGCTGCATATTGAAGAGTTGAATGCATTGCTGACAAGGCAGGTAACAGCAATCGATGCATTCGTAGACACTTTCTTGCTGTGATTCGCGTTTGCCGTTTGTCTGTCTCATCATTTGTTGTTGTTAGTGCATAAAGAAATGCCACAAAAATAAATGCTTGGCAGAATGTGGCGCCTAACTCTTCAAGAATGGGCATTTACTTTGGTTTTGCTGACTTAGTTCACAGTTGGATATTTTTCATTGGTTTTTGTATAGATCGTTGTTGTTGTGTTTGTTGTAGTTGGTACACTAATAATAGGTATTTAACAATTGCAATAATTTAATGAAGTCATACATTATAATCAATGAATTAGTAAAGATTGCAAAAGTATAACAACTTTTTGTAAAATTTATATAAATCATATAATAGTGAGGACAATTTATGCTGAACAAATAACGGGAACATTGCCGACATACATAATTAGACTACATAGGAAAAAGGCGTCAGCATCAAGCAGTCATGAAACATACAGGTGTAGTTCCTATAAAAATCTATAACTTTCCGATATAAATTCGTCAAGTTTCATATAAAAAATCGATAACATATAGATAACAAATCGGCAAAACGCCGACAACCAATCCGTAAGACACCGATAAAAAGTCGTTAACTTTTCGATATCAAATCGATAAATTTTTAGTAAAAATCGATATTTTTTATATAATATCGATATATTGCTATAAAATAAATATACCTGGCGCGTTCCATCCCAGGGAGCTTAGGGCCCAAATTCTCTTCCACTTTACATCGTGCCCTTTTTTTCCTAAAAACTGGTGAGACGGGACTTGCATGTTTTATGCTTACTCCGAACGGCAGCTGCACGGTAGATGAATTTCCACTGAAAAGCTTTTCATGACAGAAATACACTCGATGTCTGTGTAAGGTGCTAGTTTAGTTCGTCCTGCTTCTGCTGGTACCATTCTAAACAAATATGAAGGCCCAGCGTCTTTTTCTCGTTTCTTCCCACCGTTCTTGCCATTTAACTATTGTTCATGACCTTGCGCTTTTCTTAGCATCTTCAGATGGTCGACCGATTGCAATATCATACAGATCGGTCATTCCACTCGAAAGTAGGATTTTCTACTTGGATCCTCCGTGTTAAGAAAAGAATCGCCTCTTCGGATACTGTTCGATATACAAATACTATTCGTATAGCAGTTATACGTATAGCAGGCTGCTAGTATATCTTTTTGGTTGGTTAGTTTTAGATCCGTGCCATACTGGTGCTGCATAAATTATCTACGTACATATCTTTCTCACTCCTTTGTCTGCACCTTGTACTTCTCTTTAAACCAAGTAATTTTTACAAATAACTTCGCAATCTGTCTCACTTAATGAATCTCTCTAGCTATCATCAACGCTCTCCTGGTCCGTAGCTTTCCCTAAACATGTATGAACGGTGCCACGCTCCCTTGCACAAAACCTTTTTTTGGAACTTTATCAAACTTGAAGTCTGTTTTAGCCTCATTTCAAACTGATAACTGTGGCTAATACTCGTAGTAATAAAAGTTTTAACAGTGTGCTATCTCTTCCGCATAGGCAGTCAATAAAGTGTTGGCTGAACTGTTTTGCTTCAAAGTGAGGTATGGAAAGACCACAGAATGCCTCTGAAAATGCTTCTGTCATACTCTGCTTGCACTACAGTTTGCCTGTTCACTACCTTTTTGTTCATCGTGCCCCGGAACCCTTGCTAACATAATGTTATTTGGAATATAACCTAGTTCTCTTCTAGTTTAGGGGTATCTATCCCCGTTTCCCTGCTCACATTTTCATTTATCCGCGAGACAACCATCAAAGTCTGCACAATGTTAGCAAGAGCACCCTGTATACATGGGACACCCCAAAATTTCAGTAGACTCCGAGAGCAGGTGTTAAAATATGGGGGAATTGCATTTTTAGGAGCGGTATTTTGTTGTATACTCTGAAGAAGCAGCAGGCTCATTAATGAGTTGATGTTATTGCTTTTAATTTAACGGTTGTATGTAAAGCTTTCGATACTTAACTTTTTCCGCTTTCTATGCGGTTTAATTAAAAATATAAACTTAAAAGAAGTAGGAGGCCGAAAAACGGTCTAAGCAATTCACTTTCGATGATTAAACTAAATTCGATTGAGTAAAATGTTGCAACATTAAATGTAGCAACAAAAAAAGCGTGTAATATTTATAATTGAAAATATCTAACTTAAGCAGAAAACAACGTAACGATTGAAATAATATTAAGTTACCGTTAACAAAAAAAAAATAAATAAAACAAATTAAACCATTTTGCTGTCAAAAATCAGAAAGCAGCAACTGTCTAAAAAAAATAACACAAAAATTTGTTATGAAAAGTAAAACGCTACGCTAAAACGATAATAATAATAACAGCAATAACAATAACAACAGTGTGAACAACTGCAACAACCGTAGAACGTTAATACAACAACAGCGTCTACACAAAATTTCAGCGAATAATTGGTGTGCTAGCAAAGTTGTTTGATTTGCTGTTTTTTGCTATGGTAACGCTTTTTATTTGGTATTAATTTTTTGTTGTGCACAAATTATAAATACGACATTATAATAAAAGAACTTAAGTGGAATTAAGTAATAATTGATAGAAGTTAGCTTATGAGTTACAAAGATTTTTAGCATCTCGACGTTTTGAAGTACAATTTTTTCATATGACCAGATTGTTTTAAGCTAACGCTTTTTAAAATTTTAAAATCTCTATTAAGTTTCGATAAGACTATTTATTTATCAGCTTTTATTAACACAAGTTAAGTTGTTCTTTACATATTGCCAGATATGTTTTTAACACTTTTTTATACTTAGTTGTGCCTCTGGCACTTAAAATGTACTGATCATAGAATTCAAAGACCTTAGCGAATACAGATAGATATAGACTTCTATATATCAAACTGTTCAGGATGACTTATATCTTTTGATTAAGCCATGTCCATAAATACTTCGAGAAGTACGCAACTTGATAAAACATTGACATAAAAAATAAAAAGAAATACTTGTCGTGATTTAGGTGATTAAGGCCGACCTTTACTTCCAATTTGCGTCGTTCTACTTTTACTTTTCTCTACAAACTGGCGGGATGGGACGCTTTTATTTAATTGTCTGATCAACGGCCTAGATTGATGAGGAGTGTGAGGACTAGTACCTAGGACCTACCTAATTATTTTCTAGCTTTTAGTATTATTATTACTTCATGTAATTATTGTTTTCAATAAAACTGTTTAACTTAAAAATGTTTTTTAATTATTTTATTTTCAAGTTTTTAGTCTTTATTTAATTGGCTATTGTTCCTCATTCTATTTAGTTCATTTAGTGGCTCATTATTACAGGGACTCTTGCCTGATAATTTGTTATAATCTAAGTCCTGAATATAGGCCGGACGAGAGTGGAGGGGGAATGGGGGATTCCCCCCGAGCCCGGGCGTTCTGAGGGGACCCGCGATTTAGATGTACTAAGACAGTTTTTTTTTTTAATTCAGGAGAGTCTTTAGTTGTTCCATGTGCAAATTTTAAGCCGAATTTCAAAAGCACCTAATATTGATAATGATTTTTTGCCTGGGCCTTCGAACAGTGAGGAGACAATAAACATATCAAACAAAAATCTATGTTTACATGAATTCGAAATCGTAAAGTTTTCGTGGTGACACTGATGAAGGTTCATCTTCAAAAAGTCTTCCAGCAATACAACCAACTCTGTATCAAAGTCCAGATTATTTAAACGACTTCGATATCGGTACCGTGAATAATGAGTTTTTGCGATCTAAAGAAGTCAACGAAATAATTCGTGGAGGTCAACGAAACTGTCCTTTTCCAAAGTGTTATTTTTCCACGTGATCGTACCTCGTTCTTAAACAGAATTTTGCCAAACGGAGAGAAAGTGGAGTGTGACTGGTTGGTGTGGAGTGCCAGTAGCAATTCTTTTTATTGCCTAACATGTCGTCTGTTAAGCACCAATACTTTAAATCGACCTAAAGCTTGTTGTCCTGGTGGATATTTGAAATTCCAGGTGTGAAAGAAGCTATACGATTAACTGCCATCACACGAAAATACTCAAGATCACATTAAATGTTTTATTGAATGGCGATCTTTACAAAATCGAATTCAAAAGGAGGCTACAATTGATATACTTATTAATGAACAGCTAATCACTGAAACTCAAAAGTGGAAAGAAATTTTATATAGAATTGTGGACACTATTTTATTTTTGGTTGAAATAGGCCTAGATTTTAGAGGCGAAAGTATATATCTTGGTGAAGGAAATAATGGAAATTTTTTGGGCATCTTACCCATAAGCCATTATGATCCGACACTTAGAGATCATTTGGAGAAAATTAGGATTTCACAACAGCAGCACAAACGTTTATAAGTTCACTATCTTTCCCCAGATATTCAGAACGAGTTTATAGAAATTTGTGCAAAACACGTGAGGGAAATTATATTAAAAAAATAATAAATGTAAGGCGCGATAACCTCCGAAGAGATCTAAGGCCGAGCTTCTCTTCCAACTTGCGACGTGCTCCTCTTCATTTTCCCTACAAATTGGCCGGACTGGACCTACATGTTTTATGCCGACTCCGAACGGCATCTGCAAGGCAGATGAGTTTTCACTGAGAGCTTTTCATGGCAGAAATACACCCGGAGCGCTTGTCAAACACTGCCGAGGGGCGTCCCCGCTTAGAAAAATTTTCTTCTAATTGAAAAACCTTATTTCTAAAATTTTGATGTTGCTTTGCCCGGGGTGCGAACCCAGGGCATAGGGTGTGGCAGACGGAGCACGCTACCATCACACCACGGTGGCGGCAAAAAGCCAAGTATTTTGCTATTATAGTTGATGTTACGCCTGATGCCAGTCACGTTAAACAGACTACGTTCATTTTGCGCTACCTCCATTTCAATTCGAAAGTAACAAATTTTATAATTCAAGAACGGTTTTTGGCTTTCGTCGAGTGTAACCAAAAAACTGGTAACGAAATCGCAGATTTTATTTGCCATACTCTAGGTAAACATGAAATCCCATTAAAAGATTGTCGTGCACAAGGGTACAATAACGGCGCCAATATGAAAAGAGCTTACAACGGAGCACAACGTCACATTCTTGAATGATGATTACTGCCCTTGGGCAACCCACAATTTAATTGGTATTGATGCTGCAAAATGTACGGCTGCAATTACTTTCTTCGGAGTTGTACAAAAATGTTTTACTATTTTCAGCAAAAAAAATGTACCGAGCTCTTTTCACAGTCTTTCAGACACTAGGTGGTCGGTTAGAATTGAGGCAATTAGACCATTCGCAAACCTTGTTACAGGATTAACTCAAGCACTAAACGCATTACTTAAGCTAAATTTGACTGCACAAGTATACGGAGATGTTACCAGCATTCCCAAGTACATAAACAAGTTCGAATGTATCTTGCTGTCCTCAATTTGGTTCAAAATACTGACTACCATTAATGAAAGAAACGTCGTACTCCAAACTAGAGACGCCAACATAGGGAACAATTTTAAACGAATGCAAAACATTTGCAATTCAATTGAACATCTCGCCAAAGTTTCCGGACATTCGAAAGAGAAAACCCAAAAGATGTTTTGAAGATAATGGAAATGAGATGATTACGGATGATCCAGAGTCTGGTTTTAAAAACAATAAATTCTTGGTGATCGTTGATTCGGCAAACAATTTGAACGAGACGTTTTCCTTTTTGTGGCAATTTGAAGACATGGATGAAACTACGGTTCGGGCGAGCGCAGCAAAGTTGGTCGAAAAATACAAGTCGAACGTTTCTGAAAGCTTAGAATGCGAAATAATTCACTTGAAAGACATTTACGAAGCAAATTTTGATAAAGGTCTGTCACCATTGGAATTGCTAAATGCCATCTATGTTCAAAATCTGTACACAATTTTCCCCAACATTGGTGTTGCTTTACGTATCTTTTACACTATACCTGTCACTGTAGCTAGTGCAGAACGTTCTTTCAGCGTCCTGGCAAGAATCAAAAATTTTCATAGATCGTGTTCATCTCAAGACCGAGTTTCAGAACTTGCCACGCTTGTGTTGAATCCGTTTTGGCAAGACAGTTAAATTTCGATATTATTATAAAAACATTTTGCAGCGAAAAAAGCAAGAAAAGCCGCTCTTTGATATCCGAACCTTCTATATTGAATAATTAAAATTTATAATCATCATTATATTTATCAGAGATGTACTATAATAGTAACAAATAACTAGAAAAGAGTATTTAAAACAAGACGCGGCTGTTAAAAGAGAATTTTATTTCTACCTTACATTAAAACTGTATAAATAGTAAATATTTTGTGCTAATTTTATTTTTAGCTCTTAGTCCAAAAATCATTTAGTTGATGTGGCAAAATGTTTTTTGATGAAATGGCTGAGACGTCATTAAATCAAATTAATCAAATGTGTTAGTGGATTTTTTATGGGGGGGAGGGCGTAAATTGTTTAGTCCCGGGCCCGGATTTTCTCTCTACGGCCCTGCCTCAATACATAATCCTTCCAAAGACTTTACTCGATTCTGAATATTTTGATGTAACTTGTACCGGACTGTATGTAATATATGTTCCAAATATGAACCAAATCGGACCACAAATACGATTTTTTGAAATATCTCGATCCATGCGCCACCTACCGGAGTTTTTTTTCTTAAAAAAACGTCTTCGAGTTGAAGTGAGTGCAGTCTCTTGAACATTTTCTCACCCTCCCTTATAAGAAGGAGCAACATTTTACTGAGACCAAGTAATTTTTGAAAATGCAGATTCATATCCCATCTGTCGGGGCCAGTTTTAGCAGTATGTTTCAAGTTCCAAATCTCCAAATCCAACGAGTTATGCTATGATTCTAAATATATCCCAAGTCCTAAGTCCTTGCTGAATGGAAAGTTACTTCAAAATCAGTTGCAAAATTCCTCTAATGTCGATCGAATTTTTGAAAGTTTTGTTCCGTGTGCTACTCAACAAAACTTTCTTCGTTAATTTAAATTACATTCCATATTTGTGTGAACACAAAACTGACTATATAATTTCGGTGTGACAAGCATTTTTAATTCATTTCTACTATTTTACTGTTTGTTCAAATTTGTTTGTTGTCTGATCTGCTGTGTTTTGAATAAATTGCATTATTTTTCGACATTGCCACAGAATATGCTGCCTTGATTGTGCAAAATTGGTGCCAACAGCAGCTCTAGGGCATCTCAACAGTCCATCAGTGTAAGCGCCCAATAGTTTTGTTTGGCTGCCGCAGAAGCAAACATATTTCGTTTAATTTGAATTGGAATCGTTGCCGTTCCGGCTCTGATCGGTGGCGCATTTCCATTTTTTTTATTTTTTCTCTGATCATTTACTGTGTACCGCTATTATTGCTTTAGTTGTTAGCATTTGAATGCATGTTTTCATGTTTGTTGTTGCTATACGACTGCCAATCGCTGTCCAATAGCTTACCGATTGAATTGTGTTGTTGTTACAAACCCTTCACGGTTGCACTTGCGCGATTTGCAATATTACCAAAACAGCTGGATCCATGTACTCTATGATTACTTGTTGGTTTTGTTGTTACCATTACAACAGTAAATTCATTCCAACAATAATCGTTTCGTGTGCGCGCCAACCAAGTGGGTGGAGCTTTACGCCTCTTTTAGCAACCAAAAGCATCAAACACCAACAAAGCCAAGTAAAAGCCATTTTAATTTGATTTTCATTTCCAGTTTACTTGTGGCTAGCAAAAAATGTTGCAAACAGTCATAAGAATGTTGCAAGCACACCTACATACATAGAAACATTTCAGTTTTTCCTGCCTCATCTTTGTGACTTTTTGTTAGGACTTATAGCAAACATGAAGAAATTGAAGCTTAGAGTATTTAGGCGGCATCAGAAATTTTCATAGCATTTTTTTGTTGCAATTTTACATTTGTGTTGTTGCAACTGTCTATAGTTCAAATAAGAATGTTGTTGTTTTCGTAACTTTTTATTTTACAGTAGTAAGCACGATTTAGCGTTTGTTGTGAAGTTGGTAAATAGTGTAACACAGAATACATGATTCCACACTGGTGGTACTTTCGAACATCATCAGCAGTTTTTTCCAGCAGTTTTGAAACTTTGTGTGCTTGGATATGATACGTGTAAATTAGTAAGCTACAAAATTATTGTGTTTGAAATGAGGCCTGGCAAGCACAGGGTACGAGCACAGAACGTGCTCGATAGTTTCCTCCTCCAACCCGCACTTCCTACATCGGCTATCACTGACCAAGCCTAATTTAAAGGCATGTGATGCCAGAAACCAGTGTCCAGTCAGAAAAACCGTCATGAGTATACAGTCCCCTCTTTTTAATGATAGAAGCAAATTTATTAGTTTAAGGTTGTAAGACCTACATATAGTCTTCGACACTTTACCGCCCCGCGCTTGAACCCACGTCTTTCCTGCTTGGTCGATCATGTGCACCTCTCGCCTTTGCTTAATCCCGCCCAGTCTAATTGGAACGTCTACGGAGCAAGCTTCAAGGGATGCGCCTTTTTTAGCTAGTTCATCCGCCTTTTCATTTCCATTTATTCCCATATGACCTGGGACCCTTTGTGAGCCCCTAATCCCTAAGCTCAAATATAAGATTATTTGAACTAAAACTCTAGTATTTTAAACATACAGCAGAGCAATTAACAATTTCTTTCTTTTTAAATTTGTACCGTTTCATGTGTATGTATCTGCATATTTTGTTTGGTTACTAAGTTGACATATACATAGATATTTATAAAAAATGTAGGTAAATATGTATATTAATTTCTGTATATAAAATAATACTTACTCACAACCGCCGGGCTGTTCGCATTTGCCATATGTGGGATCGCAGCCAGGCCGACATATCGCCTCCTCACAATTGACACCCTGCCAAACGGGCAAGCACAGCACCAAATTGATCGTCGCGCGGTCGACAAAAAGTCATACATGTTGTATTGTAGTACGTAACGGCGCATTGCACTCTGAACCGATATGTTATGCGAGCATTCTTGCCAATGTGATCCAATGTGCTGTTTCTTCAATTAACCTCTCTGAATCTATAATTTGATGAGCCATTGTTTGTATTGGTGCGATCAAAATGTTGTTGCAGCGATGTTTCAAATGTTTTTTTGTTGTTATTGTTAAATTGTTTGAGTTTGATAAAACATGCGGTTCGATTTCAATATTGTTTGGTTTGCAACGTCGTTCACAGTGGCGTTGATGGTGGCAGTTTGGTTTTTTTTTTGTTTTTTTTTTACATGGCAGCAATCGTTTGTGAATTTTGTGGTGTTGTAAAAATAGTTAAGAGTTTCGATTTGTTTTTGTTTGCGATTTGTTTTTGCATTTCCGCACAGACGTTGTATTTGTTTTTGTGTTATGCAGTGTTTGTTGTCGCAGTAAAGGTTTTGTTAGAAGGAATGACAAGTTCAAGTAAACCAACAAAGCAACCAAACAACAGCAACAGCGTGCATAGCAACAACCACAAACCAACATTAGAAAAAACAAAAACAAAACACATGAACGTTGGCACATTGTTAACCAAAAAAAATTATTGTTGGTTTAAGACGCCCAGCAGTCAAACGAGCAACGTAGCCATAACAAAGCCAACGAAAACAGACGAATTAACAAGCGTATTGAAATGAGGCATACAACAACAACAACAACAACAGCGATGACACAAGCAGCAAGGCACATGAAATAAGTGAAAATATAAAAATAAAAGAATGAATACGATATAAAAACATGAAACGAAATGTAATGAAATGTAGAAAATGTGTTAGGCTTAAGCCAACTGTCAGCAAGTGTGTTGCTTCAGTCTTTTGTTTTTTTTTTTGCTTTTCGGTTAAAATTCTTTCCTTATCTTTTTTTTCATTTTTTCTTGTCTCATTACAATAGTCAAGTTATTTTGTGTAGCAGTATATAATGTATGCCCTTTTTTATGTATTTAGTGTCGAATTCAAGTCATTTTGTTTAATGTTTTTTTTTGAGCCTTTTGTTTTTGTTCTTATTTTAACATTTAGAGAATCGTCACCACGGCTCGCATTTGAATTGCGGTAAAGTTGTGTAATTAAAACTCTCAAATGAAGTCTCGCGTTGTTACAATTCCATAGTGAAAACATTAACAACATCAACAAGAAACAAGTAAGGACGGGACTGTCTTCGGAAGTGCGGAAGGTTTCATACCTTTCATGAATGGGGCTGAACAATAATCTTATCCCAATCTTAATATTCAAATATTCGGCTGTATAAGATATATAGTGAACATATCTTAAATATACGTATATAAAATAAAAAATGGGTAGGTAATTTGTGTGAGGATGCAAAGTTAGTATAAAATATACCACCGATCTCTATGATTTTCGACAACAATATATGCTATACACGTAAGCATTTGGTCAAATTTGAAGCCTCTAGCTGTTAAATTGGTGTAGAAATTGCGAAAAGTTTCTTATCAGAACAATCGGTTGTAGGGACATATGCTATATATACGACCGATCTCTTCGAATTTTTCAGACAACATTTAGTTCTATATACGTAAGCATTCGGCGAAATTTGAAGCCTCTAGCTGTTAAAATGTGGCAGTAATTACGAAAAGCTTCTTATCGGAATAATCGGTTGTAGGGGACCTATGCCATATATACCACCGATATCATCCCTTTTTTCAGACAACAATACGTGCAATATACGAAGGCATATGGTGAAGTTTGAGGCTTCAATCTGATAAATTGAGGAACATATGAGAAAAATCGTCTTTTTTTAAAAATCGGTTTTATGGGGATATATGCTATAGTGATCCGACAAATGTCTAATCGGACACCTAAATATACCCGCTCACCAATTTTATTAAAATATCTCAGTAAGGGAATAGTGTGCATATAAACAGACAGACGGAGAGGTACATGGCTAAATCAGCCCAGCTCTTCAGCCTGATCATTTCGGCATACTTATTGGTAGGTCTATCTATTTTCTTTTAAGGACTTACAATTTTGAGGTTCGTGACAAAGTTAATATACCATTTCATTTTCATGAACGGTATAAAAATAAAACATAAAAAAGTAGCACAAACAACAACTAAGGCGCTAGCTTGTGGCTTTTATTGCTGCCATTCCGCCACATTCACCAAACACCGTCGCCAATTTTAATTTCGTCTTTTGTAGCAGCAATTTTGATTGATGTTTGGCTGTTTTCTTGTTTTTTTTTTTTGCTTTTTATTAAATACAGAATTTTTTTTGCTGCTCGAACTTTTTTGTATGTTTTTGTTGAACTATTTAGTCGCTTGTTTTCGTAAGCTAATCGTACTGTCAAACTGGCGCTCGCAAATGTTGGTTTGGTGAGTTTTTAGTGTTTCATTGGCCCTGCTGGTGGCACTGCTGCCTTGGTGGCACAAAAACAACAAACAGATTGCGCATAATTACCTGGATACGATGTGTTGTACATATTCAACGCATGCAATATCAGCGTAAAAGATTTTTGTAAGTGAAATAAAAAAGTATAATTAAATTAAATGCGCAAAAGAATGAGGTACGAATATGTTGTTTGATTGTTAAGATGTAAATGTGGATATAAGGGTGTGCCTTATTTTCATTCATCTTAAGAGCAGGACTAACAAAAAAATTTGTATTAGTTCATTGCCTGTGAAAAATTTGTTATATCAGGTCAGAGTGAGTATTTGTGATTAAGCGCTTAAAAAAATTTTATTTATCACACTCGTAGCTAAGCAAAAAATTGATTTATTAGATAAATAAAAAAACATTAATCAGAGCCCATAACGGGTTATACGATCCGTGGTCGAAATCAAATTTTTAAATCAGAATACCGCTGAAATGGTGAATCTTTTGAATGACATATGTATGTTTACTGGTGACCATACGTACTCATTAGATTTATGTTTTATTACAAGTTTTAAAAATAGTTTGACAGAAATTGGTTTTTATCCTTGATGTTTTTGTTGTAGCAGTGCTTCGCCCCACCTAACAACTGCAACCCATCACAAATTTTCATCAATGTCCTCTAACAGCAGTCCAAGGAAACTTGCAGTTTCAACAGTGGTGGACCATAGTGGGAGCGGTGTTAGAGGCGTTGGTTCTTTAACAACAGGATTCGGCGGGCAATTCCTGACATAGAGGTCCGACGCTGCTTATGGATATCACTGAAATCTGAGTTGGTTTATTTCAACTAAGTATGTTTTCAAAGCAAAATTTAAGTTTTTATTACTTACAGGAGTGAGCAGAAAAATGCCAGTACAATTTTATTTTTTTTTTAATTTTATCATTTAATTTTTAATTTTTTTTCTTCAGTTTCGATATGCGCCGAAAAACTTCTTTGAATTGAGTAAGTGAAAAAGTACTTTTTGAGCATGCAGTTTTGTAGCTTAATCAATTTTGGTCTAACAAGAAGATTTTGGTCTCTGCAAATTAGTATTGATTTTTGAAACTTTATTTTCTGAAGCGGCTCTGGGAGTGTTCGAGGGAGAAGCTCTTTGAAGGATTTAAGGAACTCTACGCGTTGGCGGTGGCGAGTGCGGAAGAAGATTTAAATACGAGCTGTACGAGCTTATCGCAGTTATCAACGCAGGCCATGTTATGCGAATGAAAGATGACGCTCCTTCTAAGAAAGAATTTTTCATCGGAACACTCCTACGGAAGCAGAGGAAAAGGCCGGCCCCCATTCCACTGGAAGGATCAGGTAGAAAAGGATTTAAACTTCCTTGGTGTGATCATTTGGTGTCAGTGGCAGAGCAAATAAGCGACTGGCGAGCCGAAGGATTTTGATTCGATGAATCGAAATATGGCTTCAAAATTGCTCTATCAGCCCTGGTTTTCGGGATATCCTAACATAAAAGTGCAAAAAACACCGTTTTTGCCCATATTTGAGGTTATGTAGACTTGAAGATTTTTTGTTTCACCAAAATTAAAGGATGGCATCTTTAAACACAAATCTTCTTCTTTAAAATTGCGTTAAGTTTGCTCAATTAACTTTTTTTTTTTCGTTGAGATATCGCATTTTGAAATTTTCATGTTTCTTGTTGTGTGGTAGGGGTGGTAGGTAGAAGGTTAGGGGATAGGGGAGTTGATGGGTTAACAGTTAAGCTGGTTAGCCCACTTGTGGTGTGAAATATCTAGACAAATAAGATTTAGGAAAAATATGTGAGTAAACGCTGCCCCCTGGGTTAAGTCGGTTAGCCTACTTGCTGTATGATAGGGGTGGTTTCTAGGGATTAGGGCTGTGTGACTTGGTACCCGACGGTTAGATAGTGTAGGGGTGTAGTGAGTTAGAACATTTATGGTGTGAGACAAAACTTTAAGAAAAATAAGACTCAATTCAAGAAAATTAGTAATCGACTATATCACGTCTATATTATCTCAACCGATTTTCAGGTGTAGGAAAATTTAGAAACATGAAAATTTCTAAATTCGATATCTCAGCGAAAAAAGATGATATTTGAGCGAGCTCAAAGCCACTTGAAAGAAGAAGACTTGTGTTTAAAGATACTATCCTTTAATTTTTGTCAAAGAAAACATCTGCAAGGCTACATAACCTCAAATATGGGCATTAACGGTGTTTTTTGCACTTTTAGTTTAGGATATATCAAAAACCAGAGCCGATAGAGCAATTCTGAGGCATGATTTGGATTCAGCGCATCATAATCCTTCGGAAATATATGGTCTGGTCTATGGGTCTGAAAGTTGGTTAAATTTTGCCGGACTGTGTAATCGGAAGATTTTATTTTTTGATAAATCATACATCATTTGATTAAATCAGGAGGCAACGGCCTATGGAAGTACTCAGCCAACAAGAGCGATGGACTTGACATTGCTTATGAGTGGAAGGGGGATTCAAGGGGTTGTGTAGAGGAAACTTTTCAATGAGTTTCCAGCGCAATTTGTAGCCTATCCAACCAAATTTTCAAACTCATATATAAATGGCGAATCCTGTTTATTTAGCAGCCGAGGCTTTGGTGACCCCAAGGTCCTCATGGGTCTAGAGGGTGGGTCTCCAAAACCTTCGGGTGTGTCCTTATTGCTACAAAAATAATTAGGCAAGACAAATGATCTTATAATAATTGGGGCTTTGATGAGTCATTTTACAATGGTAGTTCATGAGAAATGTTGTAATATAATGGAAAAATTTACTGCTGAAACTATATGAAGAACATGTGGGAAAGTCAAAGAGTCAACTTTTGCCAAAACAAGTAAATTTATGTTGGTGTAGGCTCGCTTGGATCTCCGGAGGGCTTATTCATGGCAAAGAGGGGTCTTATTCAACCCCAAGTAAGCTTCCTCTTACCGGGGTTGCTACTGCTCAATTTAAACTAACATAAATTAAGGATTTCTCATATCCGACAAAAGGGAGTCTTGATTTGTATGACAAGTTTTATAAAAAAGCCATACCCTAGCCTACACATCTATGCATACAACAAAAAAATACGAGAATCCTACTAGCTGCATTGGGTTAAATTATTTTGTCATTTTGTTGTTGTTTGTTTAAGGTACATTACATTTGCAATTTTTTCCTGTCTGTTTTTCGTGTTAAGTTCGTATCATTTTCTCTACTTTTTTGTTTGCTCTTCATTCCTTAAACATTAACCAGTAGCCAGTACTCAGTTGTAAGTGACGTTAATTGGTATTTACATAGGTATTTGTGTCTAAACGTGTTTATCCTGAAAAGAAGGAATTTTTTATAAATTCAATGAGTATTTACGAATCAAATCAGCACAAATTATGCAAATGTGTATATGTTTCTGCTTTTTACAGAGGTACGACCAATATTGGGCTAGTATAACCTAAGGTGTGTAGATGAAGAGAACAAATATGCTATATCAAAACAAATCTTAACAAGTAAGGAAGGCTAAGTTCGGGTGTAACCGAACATTACATACTCAGTTGAGAGCTATGGACACAAAATAAGGAAAATCACCATGTAGGAAAATGAACCTAGGGTAACCCTGGAATGTGGTTGTATGACATGTGTATCAAATGGAAGGTATTAAATAGTATTTTAACAGAGATTAGGCCATAGTTCTATGGATGGACGCCGTTTAGGGATATCGCCATAAAGGTGGACCAGGGCTGACCCTAGAATTTGTTTGTACGATATGGGTATCAAATGAAAGGTGTTACTGAGCATTTTAAGAGGGAGTGGGCATTAGGTCTATAGGTGGACGCCTTTTCGAGATATCACCATTAAGGTGGACCAGGGGTGACTCTAGAATGTGTTTGTACGATATGGGTATCAAATGAAAGGTGGTAATGAGTATTTAAAAGGGAATGGGCTTTAGTTCTATAGGTGAACGCCTTTTCGAGAAATCGCCATAAAGGTGGACCAGGGGTGACTCTAAAATTTGTTTGTACGATATGGGTATCAAATGAAAGGTGTTACTGAGCATTTTAAAAGGGAGTGGGCATTAGGTCTATCGGTGGACGCCTTTTCGAGATATCACCATTAAGGTGGACCAGGGGTGACTCTAGAATGTGTTTGTACGATATGGGTATCAAATGAAAGGTGGTAATGAGTATTTTAAAAGGGAATGGGCTTTAGTTCTATAGGTGAACGCCTTTTCGAGAAATCTCCATAAAGGTGGACCAGGGGTGACTCTAGAATATGTTTGTACGATATGGGTATCAAATGAAAGGTGTTACTGAGCATTTTAAGAGGGAGTGGGCGTTAGGTCTATCGGTGGACGCCTTTTCGAGATATCACCATTAAGGTGGTCCAGGGGTGACTCTAGAATGTGTTTGTAAGATATGGGTATCAAATGAAAGGTGGTAATGAGTATTTTAAAAGGGAATGGGCTTTAGTTCTATAGGTGAACGCCTTTTCGAGAAATCGCCATAAAGGTGGACCAGGGGTGACTCTAGAATGTGTTTGTACGATATGGGTATCAAACGAAAAGTGTTACTGAGCATTTTAAGAGGGAGTGGGCATTAGGTCTATAGGTGGACGCCTTTTCGAAATGTCGCCATTAGGGTGGGCCAGGGGTGACCCTAAAATGTGTTTGTATGATATGGGTATCAAATGAAAGATGGTAATGAGTATTTTAAAAGGGAGTAATCCTTAGTTCTATAGGTGGACGCCTTTTCGAGATATCGTCATAAAGGAGGACCAAGGGTGACTCTAGAACGTTTGTACGATATGGGTATCAAACGAAAGGTGTTACAGAGCGTTTTAAGAGGGAGTGGGCATTAGGTCTATAGGTGGACGCCTTTTCGAGATATCGCCATTAGGGTGGGCCAGGGGTGACTCTAGAATGTTTGTACGATATAGGTATCAAACGAAAGGTGTTACTGAGCATTTTAAGAGGGACTGGGCATTAGGTCTATAGGTGGACGCCTTTTCGAGATATCGCCATTAGGGTGGGCCAGGGGTGACTCTAGAATGTGTTTGTACGATATGGCTATCAAATAAAAGGTGGTAATGAGTATTTTAAAAGCGAGTAATCCTTAGTTCTATAGGTGGACGCCTTTTCGAGATATCGCCATAAAGGTGGACCAAGGGTGACTCTAGAATGTTTGTACGATATGGGTATCAAACGAAAGGTGTTACTGAGCATTTTAAGAGGGAGTGGGCATTAGGTCTATAGGTGGACGCCTTTTCGAGATATCGCCATTAGGGTGGGCAAGGGTGACTCTAGAATGTGTTTGTACGATATGGGTATCAAATGAAAGGTGGTAATGAGTATTTTAAAAGGGAGTAATCCTTAGTTCTATAGGTGGACGCCTTTTCGAGATATCGCCATAAAGGTGGGCCTAGGGTGACTCTAGAATGTTTGTACGATATGGGTATCAAACGAAAGGTGCTACTGAGCATTTTAAGAGCGAGTGGGCATTAGGTCTATAGGTGGACGCGTTTTCGAGATATCGCCATTAGGGTGGGCCAGGGGTGACTCTAGAATGTTTGTACGATATGGGTATCAAACGAAAGGTGTTACTGAGCATTTTAAGAGGTAGTGGACATTAGGTCTATAGGTGGACGCCTTTTCGAGATATCGCCATTAAGGTGGGCCAGGGGTGACTCTAGAATGTTTGTACGATATGGGTATCAAACGAAAGGTTTTACTGAGCATTTTAAGAGGGAGTGGACATTAGGTCTATAGGTGGACGCCTTTTCGAGATATCGTCATTAGGGTGGGCCAGGGGTGACTCTAGAATGTTTGTACGATATGGGTATCAAACGAAAGGTGTTACTGAGCATTTTAAGAGGGAGTGGGCATTAGGTCTATAGGTGGACGCCTTTTCGAGATATCGCTATTAGTGTGGGCCAGGGGTGACTCTAGAATGTGTTTGTACGATATGGATATCAAATTAAAGGTATTAATGAAGGTTTTAAAAGCGAGTGGCCCTTAGATATATATGTGAAGGCGTTCTCGCGATATCGACCAAAATGTGGACCAGGTGATCCATAAAATAATCTTTCGGGTACTGATAATTTATTTATATATGCAATACCATTAACAGTATTCCTGCCAAGATTCCAAGGCTGTTGATTTCGCCTTGTAGAACTTTTTCATTTTCTTCTACTTAATAAGGTAGGTGTCACACCCATTTTACGAAGTTTTTTCCAAAGTTATATTTTGCGTCAATAAACAAAACCAGTTCCCATGTTTCATCCCTTTTTTCGTATTTGGTATAGAATTATGGCATTTTTTTCATTTTTCGTTATTTCCGATATCGATAAAGTGGGCGTGGTTATGGTCGGATTTCGGCCATTTTTTATACCAAGATAAAGAGAGTTCAGATAAGTACGTGGGCTAAGTTTAGTAAAGATATATCGGTTTTTGCTCAAGTTATTGTGTTAACGGTCGAGCGGAAGGATAAGCGGTGGACTGTGTATAAAAACTGGGCGTGGCTTCCACCGATTTCGCCCATTTTCATAGAGAGCAGTTACGGTCATAGAATCTATGCCCCTACCAAATTTGAGAAGGATTGGTAAATTTTTGTTCGAATTATGGCATTAAAAGTATTCTAGACAAACTAAATGAAAATGGGCGGAGCCACGCCCATTTTGAAATTTTCTTTTATTTTTCTATTTTGTTGCATCATATCATTGCTTGAGTTGAATTTTGACTTAATTTACTTATATACAATAAAGATATTAAATTTTTTGTTAAAATTTGAATTAAAAAATTTTTTTTTTTAAAAAGTGACCGTTTTCTTCATCCAATTTTGCTAATTTTTATGATTTTTTTAATAATCGGGGATTGCCCATATTGCTTTTTTTTAAATGTATGAAAACATTTATTTGAAGCAATTTTTTAATTTTTTATAATTTATTTAATAATTTTGGGAAATATTTAAACAACGTGACATCAGGACGGACAAGGCGACAGCTGTTTCGATTATACCTTGTAAATGTCTTCAAAGCCTTTTCTCCCGGGAGTGGGAGTCGAACTAGCACCCCTGCGATAGTTGAAATGGTTGTAAACGCATTCAGCCACGTCATGCCTGTTGTGAAGTCTTTCCCAATTGCCTTCTTTTTGCATATTTTAATCTTTTACACATTGCATACTTCCCAAAATTATTAAATAAATTATAAAAAATTAAAAAGTTGCTTCAAATAAATGTTTTCATACATTTAAAAAAAGCAATATGGGCAATCCCCGATTATTAAAAAAATCATACAAACAGACAAAATTGGTTAATTCGTTGTAGTTCTATAAATAGAACGGAAACAGCAACAAAACCAAAGTTTCTTTGAAAGCCGCCGTACCAAGCATAGCTTTAACACATAATTGCATACGAAGTATGCAATGTGTAAAAGATTAAAATATGCAAAAAGAAGGCAATTGGGAAAGACTTCACAACAGGCATGACGTAGCTGAATGCGTTTACAACCATTTCAACTATCGTAGGGGTGCGAGTTCGACTCCCACTCCCGGGAGAAAAGGCTTTGAAGAGATTTGCTAATTTTAATTTAGCACATATATAGTAATAGTGGTAACGTTCCTGCCAAATTTCGTCATGATATCTTCAACGACTGCTAAATTACAGCTTGCAAAACTTTTAAATTACCTTCTTGTAAAAGTGGGCGGTGCCGCGCCCATTGTCCAAAATCTTACTAATTTTCTATTCTGCGTCATAACGTCAACCCATCTACCAAGTTTCATCGCTTTAACCGCCTTTGGCAATGAATTATCGCATTTTTTCGGTTTTTCGAAATTTTCGATATCGAAAAAGTGGGCGTGGTTATAGTCTGATATCGTTCATTTTAAATAGCGATCTGGGATGAGTGCCCAGGAATTTACATACCAAATTTCATCAAGATACCTCAAAATGTACTCAAGTTATCGTGTTAAAGGACAGACGGACGGACGGACGGACGGACGGACATGGCTCAATCAAATTTTTTTTCGATACTGATGATTTTGATATATGGATGCTTATATCTATCTCGATTCCTTTATACCTGTACAACCAACCGTTATCCAATCGAAGTTAATATACTCTGTGAGCTCTGCTCAACTGAGTATAAAAAATTAGGACTGATGCGGTCCACTCAAACCACCCATGAGGTTCTTCGACTGATTTACTTCAATTCTTATGACACTCACTATAACAAAGAGCTTTAGAAGTTGAGTTTAGAGAAAGCAATATTTATTCAGAAAGAAATAAAATAAGGCGAACCATTCGGCGGAAAGAGCTGCTTTCGAAATCAAGGTACTGGAACAGCGAAATATCCTAAGAAAGTAGAATAGGGATAAAGACACTCTACGCATTTTTTGGGGGAGTATTATCAATGTTGATGGTCTTTTGCAGATATGGATTGGATACGTTTCGCAAAAAGCACCATTAAGCATTGGCTCAACCATCTCGATAATGGGTTTAATAAGACCACATTGAACCGTCTAGGCTATACTTGTCCATTTCACAGTTCCAAGAGGAACTTGGGGTCACCGTTTTTTCTGCTTAATGTGTGAAGTTTTGAAGCTAACAACTAAGGGGCGCACTCTAAGGACCACCAACTGAATCACAACTTGTATGTTTTCAGAGCGCTGGTGAATGAGTTATGCTAAGGAGCCTTTTGACAGCTATCAAACACTCTATACAGAGATTTCTTATGTAAATCTCAATTGCGCTTTTCTATAAGGACAATATGTTGCATTTATCAATTTTAATCAACCAAAGCTGCTTCAGGGAGTTATGGCGATTACAACATGGAATGGATATTCTTAGCATCCAGCGTAGCGTACTAACGCAATACCGTGACACTTGGCGTTTGCCACAGGCCCTTTAATTATAACAGTAGGAAAGAGCCAATGGCTTGTAGAGCCATTTCTATTATCTCCAACTTACGCTGACCGGCATTTTATTTGACAGATTTTGTTCGGTTGTTTTTCGAAAAAAGTCACATAACGTGCATAGGAGATGGAAAGGACGGTCCCCTTAATATGATTGATATTTGGTGTATTGAGCTGGACAGTAGACTAACCATGCCAAAACTAGTATTATTATTTTCTTTAGACGTAGAAGGTGAGCAATATTTCGGACCTCAACTTTTTGGTTGTCCTCCGAAGTTAAATATCCAGGAGTAATCCTGTATAATAAAATCTCACTTCAAATCACCACCCTTATTTACACTTAACCGTTTAAACGGTTATGACCGTCCAACAAGGCGCTAGTCGCTTCTTCCCTCTGCCAGCAGGCTCCAAGTCGTCATACCAAGGAAGTTTAAATCGTTTTCCACATGATCCTTTCAGTGGAGTGGAGCCGCCCTCTTCCATAGGCGGGTTCCAATAGAAACACTTTCTTAGCCGGAGCGTCATCTTCCATTCGCATAACATGGCCTAGCCAGCTCAGCTGCTGGGTTTTAATTCGCTGGAATATGTTGATGTCGGCGTAAAGGAGACTGTGAGCTTCAGAAGTTTTAATTTGACGAGGGATCGGCATTTTATGGCGCGTAGAGCTGGCTTTGAGTGAATACATGTTGTTTCACGGCTTCACGAGATAACGCACATAAATAGATAAGTAACAAAAAAAAAAAATACACCAACTAAATATGACTGTTGTTCCCTTGTGCGCATATTGATTAATTAAATAAAAATAAATGTAAGGCGCTTTAACCTCCGAAGAGATCTAAGACCGAGCTTCTCTTTCAATTTGCGTCGTGCTCCTCTTAATTTTCCCTACAAATTGGCCAGACGGGACCTACATGTTTTATGCCGACTGCAAACGGCATCTGCAAAGGCAGATAAGTTTTCACTGAGAGCTTTTCATGGCAGAAATACACCCGGAGCGCTTGCCAAACACTGCCGAGGGGTGACCCCGCTTAGAAAAATGTTCTTCTAATTGAAAAACATTATTTCTAAAATTTTGATGTTGTTTTGCCCGGGGTGTGAACCCAGGGGATACAGTGTGGTAGGCGGAGCACGCTACCATCACACCACGGTGGCCGCCAATTAATTGATTAATTACTCTACCCAATAATGAATAAATGTGCACAAACGAACAACGATCACGTTCGCTGCGTAGTTTTTTCGATACTGGTCTTATATGTAATTTGTAAGTGCAACACACACATTCACAAAATGAATTGATGCAGAGTGATTTGCGGTCGCAAATATCCTGAGCGAGATAAAAAAAATTTTGCATGTAAATGCAACAACAAGGATTTGAGCCAGATAAATCCAGATAGCAGTCTAGTTCGATTTATGAGCCAGAGAATTTGGTAATTTCTTGTCTTTAGTTTGGCAACGCTACTTTTTCAAAAATAGATGTCGCTGCTTGGCCATTAGCCGTATTTTTTAAATGAAACACAACGGTGAAATCTGCCTATTACAATTCATGTGTACAAAAATATCACGGTCTCTGCTTCTCAAGTCAAACACGCTAATCTAATATATAAAATTCTTCTGACACGGTTTTAGAGGCTGAACTCCTCCGAAACGGCTAAACCGATTCTCATGAAATTTTGTGAGCATATTGGGTAGGTCTGAGAATCGGCCAACGTCTACCTTTTTTTCGCTACGTGTCTAGGGTCTTGAGATCAAAACGTGGACCCGGGTACCCCTAGAATGTGTTCATACAACATGGATATCAAATGAAAGCTGTTGATGAGTGCTATAGTACGGGGTAATTTTCATACCCCTGGGTGACTAGGGTCTCGAGATATAGGCCAAAACGTGGACCCGGTTACCCCTAGAATGTGTTTATACAATATGGAAGTCAAATGAAAGCTGCTGATGAGTGCTATAGTACAGGATAATTTTCATACAACTGGGAGGCTGGGGTCTCGAGATATAACCCAAAACGTGGACCCGGGTACCCCTAGAATATGTTTATACAATATGGGTATCAAATAAAAGCTGCTGATGAGTGCTATAGTACAGGATAATTTCCATATAACTGGGAGGCTAGGGTCTCGAGATGTAGCCCAAAACATGGACCCGGGTACCCCTAGAATGTGTTTTTACAATATGAATATCAAATGAAAGCTGTTGATGAGTGCAATATTACAGGATAATTTTCATAAAACTGGGAGGCTAGGATCTTGAGATATAGCCAAAAACGTGGACCCGGGTACCCCTAGAATGTGTTTATACAATATGGATATCAAATTAAAACTGTTGATGAGTGCTATAGTACAGGATAATTTTCATACAACTGGGAGGATAGGGTTTCGAGATATAGCCCAAAACGTGGACCCGGGTACCCCTAGAATATGCTTATACAATATGAATATCAAATGAAAGCTGTTGATGAGTGCTATAGTACAGGATAATTATCATACAAATGGGAGGCTAGGGTCTCGAGATATAGCCCAAAACGTGGACCCGGGTACCCCTAGAATGTGTTTATACAATATGGAAGTCAAATGAAAGCTGTTGATAAGTGCTATAGTACAGGATAATTTTCATACAACTGCGAGGATAGGGTCTAGAGATGTAGCCCAAAAGATGGACCCGGGTACCCCTAGAATGTGTTTTTACATTATGGGTATCAAATTGAAGCTGTTGATGTATGCTTTAGTACAGAGTAAGTTTTACACCGCTGGGTGACTACGGTCTCGAGATATGGGCCAAAACATGGATCCGGATACACCTAGAATGTGTTTTTATATTATGGGTATCAAATTGATGCTGTTGATGTGTGCTATAATACAGAGTAAGTTTTACACCACTGAGTGACTAGGGCCTCGAAATATAGGCCAAAACATGGACCCGGATACCGCTAGAATGTGTGTGTATTATGGATATCAAATGAAAGCTGTTGCTGAGAGCTCTGAAGTTCATTGTGATATTCGATTTCGTTGCATCAATCTGGCAAAACTGATAAATATGCATGCGAAGCCGAAATAAATACAAGAATTAATAATACCCACATACCTATTTACATACGACCTATTCGATTTGCCCGAAATTTCGTATATAAATTTGCCTACATTAGTATTTACGATGTTTTTTTCCGGGAAGTATAATAGAGACGGACTGGGATAAGGACTAGGACTGGGACTAAGACTGAGACTCGGAGTGGGGCTGGGACTGAGACTCGGAATGGGACTGGAACAAAATACATACCACCCTCTGGGACTGACAATAAGAAATGAAGATGAAGGAGAAAAACTTGAGAGAAGAGAAGAGAGAGAAGGAGACTGAGAAAGAGATAGAATGAGACGAAGATGGAGATGAAGCGAAAAAGACAGAGGGAGGAGTGAATAAAGAGATTAAGAAAAAGAGGAGAGGGGTAGGGCAGAGCCAGACGGAAAAAGCTTATTAAAATGTATGCAGATAGGCCAAATTCAGGGCAGAACAACGTCTGCCGGGTCTGCTAGTCTAATATATAAAATTCTTCTGTCACGGTTTTAGAGGCTGAACTCCTCCGAAACGCATGAACCGATTCTCATCAGATTTTGTGAGCATATTGGGTAGGTCTGAGAATTGGCCAACGTCTACCTTTTTTTCGCTACGTGTCTAGGGTCTTGAGATCAAAACGTGGACCCGGGTATCCCTAGAATGTGTTAATACAGTAAGGATATCAAATGAAAGCTGTTGATGAGTGATATAGTACAGGATAATTTTCATACCCCTCGAGATATAGGCCAAAACGTGGACTCGGATACCCCTTGAATGTGTTTATACAAGATGGATGTCAAATGAAAGCTGTTGATGAGTGCTATAGTACAGGATAATTTTCATACAACTGGGAGGCTAGGGTCTCGAGATATAGCCCAAAACGTGGACTCGGATACCCCTAGAATGTGTTTATACAATATGGATGTCAAATGAAAGCTGTTGATGAGTGCTATAGTGCAGCATAATTTTCATACAACTGGGGGGCTAGGGTCTCGAGATATAGCCCAAAACGTGGAAAAGGGTACCCCTAGAATATTTAGGAATCATCCTAGACAGTAAGCTGTCATGGAAGCTCAACGTGGAGGAGAGGGTCAAGAAGGCCTCAACGGCACTCTATGCATGTAAAGGAATGCTGGGGTGTACGTGGGGCCTATCGTACTCTCTTTATCATTGGGTTTTTACAGCGATTGTAAGCCCTATTCTATACTATGGAGTTCTTGTTTGGTGGAAAGCCCCACAAAAAACAACATACCTCAAAAAATTAGTGGGGGTATGCAGACTATCGATGCTTAGCATTACGGGAGCCCTGAAAACAACCCCGACGGCTGCACTCTAAGCCATTTTGCACATCCCACCTGTGGATCTGGTAGCAAAGAACAAAGCGTTAACGACCGCATCCAGGCTCGGTGCTTCGGGGCAACTTGAGCGCCGACCATATGGCCATAGTAGTATAGCGTCATCAATCACAAGACGAACAGATTACATGATTCCCTATCTGCGCTTCGAGGGAGATCTTAAGGCCACAATAGAGGTGGACGGTTGGCGCAAGGGTGCGCAAATGGCGGACGAAGCGATACATGTGTACACCGATGGTTCCAAAGTAGTGGAAGGAGTAGGGTCTGCGGTATACTGCGCTGATACGGAAATAAGCAGATCCTACAGGCTGCCGGATTACTGTAGCGTTTTCCAAGCGGAAATATTAGCCGTAACCAAAGCAGTAGAAACCCTGGAAGAGAATAGCTTAAGCTGCAACCGTGTTAACTTTTATATTGACAGTCAAGCAGCAATTAAGGCAATAATCTCGCATAGCACAGCATCTAAATGCGTGTTAGAGTGTAAGCAGTCTCTGGAGAGAATCGGGACAGGGAGAAGCATACATCTATATTGGGTCCCAGGGCATATGGGAATAGATGGGAATGAAAAAGCGGACGAACTAGCTAAAAAGGGCGCATCCCTTGAAGCTTGCTCCGTAGATGTCCCAATTAGAATGGGCGAGATAAAGAGAAGGCGAGAGGTGCACATTATCGACCAAGCGGGAAAGGCGTGGGTTCAAGCGCGGGGCTGTAAAGTGTCGAAGATTATGTGTAGGTCTTACAACCTTAGACTAACACAGTTGCTCCTATCATTAAAAAGAGAGGACTGTAGACTCATGACGGGTATTCTGACTGGACACTGCCTTCTGGCGTCACATGCCTTTAAATTAGGCTTGGTCAGTGATAGCAGATGTAGGAATTGCGGGTTGGAGGAGGAAACGATCGAGCACGTTCTGTGCTCGTGCCCTGCACTTGCCAGGATAAGAATCCAGCTATTAGGAGTGATACAGCTGTCAGACCTAGAAGCAGCAAGTAGCTTAATTCCTAGGAAGCTTCTGGTATTTGCCAAGAGGACGGAGTTATTTTATAACATAGGTCCTGGTTTTTGATAGGGTTTTTCAGTTTGGTCGTTAAAACAAACTTCTGGTAATACTACGGACTCAATCAGTCTATGTGAGGTCCTCATGGACCGGCCAGTTCAACCTACCTACCCCTAGAATGTGTTTATACATTATGGGAATCAAATTGAAGTTGTTGATGTATGCTTTAGTACAGAGTTCAGAAGTTTTACACTGCTGGGTGACTACGGTCTCGATATATAGGCCAAAACAAGGACCCGGATACATCTACAATATGTTTTTATATTATGGGTATCAAATTGAAGCTGTTGAGGTGTGCTATAATGCAGAGTAAGTTTTACACCGCTGAGTGGCTAAAGTTCATAGTGATATTCGATTTAGTCGCATCAACCTGGCAAAACTGATAAATATGCATGCGAAGCTGAAGTAAAGACAAGAATTAATAATACCCACATACCTATTTATATACGTCCTATTCGATTTGCCTGAAATTTCGTATATAAATTTGCCTATATTAGTATTTACGATGCTTTTTTCCGGGAAGATACCAAAAAGGGACTGGGACTGGGATTAGGACTAGGACTGTGACTGAGACTGAGACTCGGAGTGAGACTGGCACTGAGACTCGGAAATGGATTGGAACAAAATACATACCACCCTCTGGGACTGGCAATAAGAGATGAAGAAGGAGGAGAAAAACTTGAGAGAAGAGAAAAGAGGGAAGGAGACTGAGAAAGAGATAGAATGAGACGAATATGGGATGAAGCGAAAAAGAGGGAGGGAGGAGTGAATAAGAAGATTAGGAAAAGTGTAGAGGGGTAGGGCAGAGTTAGATGGAAAAAGCTTATTAAAATATATGCAGATAGTCCAAATTTAGGGCAGAACAACGTCTGCCGGGTCTGCTAGTAGTGAAGTATAATTGTGATTGTGATTGCAAAGAAGTCTGAATAAGGACCATTTTGCAATACTGAGTATTGAAGATATTTATTCGACAGTTAGCAGAAGGTGTATAATTATCAGGAATTTCCTCAAATACGTTACAGTATTTACATAAATCTTCCAAGCTGAGGCAATCATATTGACCACAAGTGGAAAGAGATGAAAGCAGAACTTATAGCATCCATAAGCTCTCTATTTAATGAAATGCAAGTTACCATTAAAGAACGTTTCCTAGTGAAAAAGAAAATACTTGTTCTTCTGTGGGTTGCACGGGAATCACTGCAAATTATTCGGCTTTGCTAGGACTGATAGTATAAGATATGCATGTTAAAGGTCACTACGCTCATGTTTATTTCCTTGTGAAAATGTAGGAACCTCAAAATCTAATGCCTAGGGTGGGGTTAAGATACTTGGCTTGGATATCATACGTGGTTCCAGGCCTTGGATCAGGGACTGGTATCAGTCTTAGACCGGCCATAATAATGAACTGTCACACGTGATTAGTTATCACGTCCTGCACGAGGTGCCCCTGCTTCTACTGATAATGGCGGATCTAGAGAGGACAACTCGATAAAACCCGCACCCCTGAGTCATTGTGCCGAGCTCAGGGGAGGGAGGACCCTGTTATGGGTCAAGATCGGTACACAACGGTGACGAACTGGATTGTTAGGTATTTTGATTCTGTTTTGGACTTGATGGCTTTGGGCTGGTAGGTGCGGTATTCTGCCACCTCAGTAGGTCGGGGTGAAACCTTACCGAAATAGCTGGTAGGCCAATGCTGCCCCTGCCCACGTCCCGTTAAAACCTTGGCGGGCCTCAAGGTACGGTGGTGTAGGTGCGGTTGAAAAATTTCCCGCTTTGCGTCCGGTCTGGCATTGAACGCATTACCCATAAGGTAATGATTCGTCAACCCTCGCGTGGCCTCCCTGCGTAGCATAGATAACCACAACACCGTTGAAGGGCGACTACACAATCGGCTCCGGATAGCGGCCTTTAGGGGGAACTTTCAAGAATGGACAAGACTAACACGAATCCGCCAAGTGTAGGGTGCGGAAGAAGAGTGGTTTTGATGGAAATCCGTCAAATCAATCTTCAGCACTCTAAGGCGGCTTCCGAGAATTTGTTGCTCTGCCTTGAAAAAGGCGGAGTGGATATAGTCCTTGTCCTGGAACCGTGGCTGAGTAGTAACGGCAGAAAGATTTCTGGATAAAGGACTGGAAATTTCAACACCTTGGTGCATGGGGAGGCAGGTAGGCCTAGATACTGTGTGCTTGTTAAAAAATAGATTAAAGCTTTTATTCTCTCTAATTTCAGCAATTCTGACGTAACCACGGTCTGCCTCGAGCGAGGCAGTAATGAAATGTGGGTGGTCTCAGCGTACATGCCCCACGGTGACGTAGCGGGACCACCACCTGCGATACTGGGCGAAGTCACCGCTGAAGCAAGGCGGAGAGGTGTTGGCGTGATTATCGGTGCCGATTCTAATGTCCGTCATAGCATCTGGGGAAGCTCGGATACCAACACTAGAGGTGAGTCTTTGTTTACTTTTATTGTAGATGAGGGGCTTTGTATATGTAATAGAGGGAATGACCCGACTTTTATCACTGCGGTAAGGGAGGAGGTCCTGGGCCTCGCCCTGGTTAGTAGAGAGCTGGAAGGTCGGATATATGGCTGAAGGGCTCTCAACGAACACTCCTTCTCTGATCACCGATATATTCAGCTCTCGCTGAACGAAGAACGTCCCGGTAAAATATCTTTTAGTAACCCTAAAAGTACTAACTGGGACTTGTATTGTAGGAAGCTGGAAGAGCTGTTGCCTGCGGCGGACCTGTCGGAATCTGAGATAGACGTTCTGGTAGAAAACTTCACCTCGGCAAGCAATAGCGCCTTTCAACTGTCCTGTCCATTGAAAACTTACAGGGGGAAGGACAAGCCGCCCTGGTGGTCGGATTCTCTTGACGACCTAAGAGCGTCCAGTCAGCGGCTCTTCAACAGAGCCAGGAGGAGTAAACTACCCTCGGACTGGGGGCTCTATAAGGTGAGTCTGGGGATTTATAAATATGAAATAAGGAAAGCCAAGCGAGATTCATGGCGAAGCTTATGCGAAAACGTAGAAGGCCGCTCCTCTGGGGTATCTGAGAGATGATGGTGGGGACTGGTCGATGAGTAGCGAGGAGTCCCTAAGGCTTTTACTGGATAATAATTTTCCCGATGTCCCAATTGGGATCTTCGCCTGTATTGTCGGCGGGCGTTGGCCATGCAGAAGTGCTTGCCATACCAATACGGGAAAGTCAAATAACCTGGTCTATAGGGTCGTTCAAGCCCTATAAGTCTCCGGGCCCGGATGGAATCATTCCTGCGCAACTTCAAAAGTCCTTGGGGACTTGCTGCCGCTGGGTGGCCATCATCTATACTAACTGCCTCAGGCTTAACTATATCCCGAAGTCTTGGCACACGGTTAGGGTTATTTTCATTCCAAAGGCCGGAAGAAGCCCTCATGTATCACCTAAGGATTTCAGGCCAATCAGTCTCTCGTCGTTTCTTCTTAAGGCGTTGGAGCGATTGATTAACCTGTACCTTCGGGAAAGGATACCTCGGGGGTTACTGTCGGCTTCACAGCATGCGTAATGCAAGGGCAGATCGACGGAAACGGCTCTCCATTCGATTGTAAAGCAAATAGGGGGGTCCATAGAACACAAAGTGTATGCTCTGGCTGCCTTTCTAGACATCGAGGGGGCTTTTAACAATGTCTTACCGGGGGCAAACGAAAGAGTTCTGGTGGGTTTAGGAGTCGAGGCGGCTCTGGCTGAATTTATTAACAAACTTCTATGCGGCAGAATTGTCGCAGCGGAGTGGGGAGGGGCCCATAATTAAGAAGAAGGTGTGCAGGGGCACGCCACAGGGGGGGGTGTCCTATCTCCTCTTCTCTGGGTTGTGGTAGTCAGCGAGCTTCTTGTGGAGCTGGAGACAATGGTTGTCGGGTGGTTGCCTATGCAGATGACCTCGCTATCCTAGTCAGAGGCAAATTTCTGGGCACCCTGCGCGATGTTCTGCAGGGCTACTTGGATACTGTGGCTAAGTGGGCTGAATCATGTGGATTGGCGGTCCACCCGGGAAAAACGGAATTGGTTCTTTTTACAAGGAGATATAAGATGCCCGATTTCAGAACTCCCTCGATTGGGGGGTGCTGTTGGTACTTTCTGATAGGGTTAAATATTTGGGGATTGTTTTGGACAAGAAACAGTCCTAGAGACCCAATGTGGAAGATCGGGCCAGGAAGGCCGCCCTTGCCTTGTACTGCTGCAGAGGGGCTATCAGAAAGATATGCGGACTCTCGCCAGGAGTAGTACACTGGCTTTGTGAGATGGTGGTCAAACCGATTCTACTATATGGGGTGCTGGTATGGTGGAAAGCACTGGACATGGCGAGCACCTCCAAAGTGTTAGTGTCAGTGCAACGGACGGCGCTGATTGGTATCAGTGGCGCTCTGAGAACAACACCTACCTTGGCACTAAATGTCATGCTGAACATATATCCTGCAGATATTGCGGGAAAGGCAGCCGCGACCCGGTCGTTTGTCAGGCTTCGTGATATGGGTTATGGGCTTTCTGACTTCGGACGCTCTAGCCTTCTTACTAATTTCGACATTATCCTGGACAGGGCGGACTATTGTATGCCGATGACCGCTCCCTATGTAACTTTCACCCCAGTCGTTCCCCCGAGGGAGGAGTGGGGAAGAGGAATTATCTGGGGCATGGGACCGGTTAACTTTTTCACGGATGGGTCGAAGTTGGACCGAAAGGTAGGGGGGGGGGGTCTTTTGTAAAGAGCTAAATGTATGCCACAAGGTTAAGTTGGCTGATCACTGCAGTGTATTTTAAGCGGAATTTGCTGCGATTAAGGATGCGGTGGATGGAAAACTATCCAGTGCAATTACCGTTAGGGAATTTCACATCTACTCTGATAGCCATGCGGCTGGCAAGGCGTTCAGCTCAACTACAGTGCGATCGAGGGTTGTCTGGGAGTGCCTGACCTCGCTTGCGATTGCATCGAATTATTTTACAATTAAGATTATCTATGTCCCGGGCCATAGTGATACCCCGGGTAACTGTCAAGCGGATCTCTTAGCCCACATGTGGATTGCTCCTCCATAGCTGGGCCTCGATTCAGCTCAGCAAACGTTGGGTGGACACCACGTCTTGCAGGGTAGCAAGATCTTTCTGGCCCAAAGTGGATAGCAGAAGGTCTGCTGAAATAATTGGGTTCACTAATGTAGCGGCATGTAGTGCCAGCCAACTAAAAACTAAAAATAAAACTAAAAACTAAAATAGCTGGCATCACCCCCACATGCAACCATGCATGTATGCACTTGGTGTTACTGGGTGAGAGAGTCGAATGACGTAGAGAATTCTGATTGGCTGAATCTTCCGTTACTCGACTCTATCACGCCACTGCATCATGCGATTTTACCGCTATGCACTTTTGGCATAGCGGCAGGGCCGCTTTGAAGCGTCAGCATTTTTCTACAGTTTTCAGTTTGAATTGAGCCGGCCGCCGCGCTACATGCGCAATTGGAAAATATAAAAACAAAACTGGAAAAACTGTAACTAAAGTTAAGGACTAGAAAAAAAGGACTAAGTTTAAATTAAACAAGTAAGGAAGGCTAAGTTCGGGTGTAACCGAACATTACATACTCAGTTGAGAGCTATGGAGACAAAATAAGGAAAATGAACCTGGGGTAACCCTGGAATGTGGTTGTATGACATGTGTATCAAACGAAAGGTATTAAAGATTATTTTAAGAGAGAGTAGGCCATAGTTCTATGAATGGACGCCATTTAGGGATATCGCCATAAAGGTGGACCAGAGCTGACTCTAGAATTTGTTTGTACGATATGGGTATCAAATGAAAGGTGTTACTGAGCATTTTAAGAGGGAGTGGGCCATAGGTCTATCGGTGGACGCCTTTTCGAGATATCCCCATTAAGGTGGACCAGGGGTGACTCTAGAATGTGTTTGTACGATATGGGTATCAAATGAAAGGTGGTAATGAGTATTTTAAAAGGGAATGGGCTTTAGTTCTATCGGTGAACGCCTTTTCGAGAAATCGCCATAAAGGTGGACCAGGGGTGACTCTAGAATATGTTTGTACGGTATGGGTATCAAATGAAAGCTGTTAATGAGTATTTTGAAAAGGAGTGATCCTTAGTTCCATAGGTGGACGCCGTTTCGAGATATCGCCATAAAGGTGGACCAGGGGTGTCTCTAGAATGTGTTTGTACGATATGGGTATCAAACGAAAAGTTTTACTGAGGATTTTAAGAGGGAGTGGGAATGAGGTCTATAGGTGGACGCCTTTTCGAGATATCGTCATTAGGGTGGGCCAGGGGTGACTCTAGAATGTGTTTGTACGATATGGGCATCAAACGAAAGGTGTTACTGAGCATTTTAAGAGGGAGTGAGCACTAGGTCTATAGGTGGACGCCCTTTCGAGATTTCGCCATTAGGGTGGGCCAGGGGTGACTCTAGAATGTTTGTACGATATGGGTATCAAATGAAAGGTGTTACTGAGCATTTTAAGAGGGAGTAGGCATTAGGTATATAGGTGGACGCCTTTTCGAGATATCGCCATTAGGGTGGGACAGGGGTGACTCTAGTATGTGTTTGTACGATATGGATATCAAACGAAAGGTGTTACTGAGCATTTTAAGAGGGAGTGGGCATGAGGTCTATAGGTGGACGCCTTTTCGAGATATCGTCATTAGGGTGGGCCAAGGGTGACTCTAGAATGTGTTTATACTGAGCATTTTAAGAGGGAGTGGCCATTAGGTCTATAGGTGGACGCCTTTTCGAGATATCGCCATTAGGGTGGGCCAGGGTGACTCTAGAATGTGTTTGTACGATATGGGTATCAAATGAAAGGTGGTAATGAGTATTTTAAAAGGGAGTAATCATTAGTTCTATAGGTGGACGCCTTTTCGAGATATCGCCATAAAGGTGGACCAAGGGTGACTCTAGAATGTTTGTACGATATGGGTATCAAACGAAAGGTGTTACTGAGCATTTTAAGAGGGAGTGGGAATTAGGTCTATAGGTGGACGCCTTTTCGAGATATCGCCATTAGGGTGGGCCAGGTGTGACTCTAGAATGTTTGTACGATATGGGTATCCAACGAAAGGTGTTACTGAGCATTTTAAGAGGGAGTGGACATTAGGTCTATAGGTGGACGCCTTTTCGAGATATCGCCATTAGGGTGGGCCAGGGGTGACTCTAGAATGTTTGTACGATATGGGTATCAAACGAAAGGTGTTACTGAGCATTTTAAGAGGGAGTGGACATTAGGTCTATAGGTGGACGCCTTTTCGAGATATCGCCATTAGGGTGGGCCAGGGGTGACTATAAAATGTTTGTACGATATGGGTATCAAACGAAAGGTGTTACTGAGCATTTTAAGAGGGAGTGGGTATTAGGTATATAGGTGGACGCCTTTTCGAGATATCGCCATTAGGGTGGGACAGGGGTACTCTAGTATGTGTTTGTACGATATGGATATCAAATTAAAGGTATTAATGAGGGTTTTAAAAGCGAGTGGCCCTTAGATGTATATGTGAAGGCGTTCTCGCGATATCGACCAAAATGTGGACCAGGTGATCCAGAAAATCATCTGTCGGGTACTGCTAATTTATTTATATACGCAATACCACTAACAGTATTCCTGCCAAGATTCCAAGGGCTGTTGATTTCGCCTTGTAGAACTTTTTCATTTTCTTCTACTTAAGTGGTAGGTGTCACACCCATTTTACAAAGTTTTTTTCAAAGTTATATTTTGCGTCAATAAACCAATCCAGTTACCATGTTTCATCCCTTTTTTCATATTTGGTATAGAATTATGGCATTTTTTCATTTTTCGTAATTTTCGATATCGATAAAGTGGGCGTGGTTATGGTCGGATTTCGGTTATTTTTTATACCAAGATAAAGTGAGTTCAGATAAGTACGTGGGCTTAGTTTAGTAAAGATATATCGGATTTTGCTCAAGTTATTGTGTTAACGGCCGAGCGGAAGGACAGACGGTGGACTGTGTATAAAAACTGGGCGTGACTTCCACCGATTTCGCCCATTTTCACAGAGAACAGTTACCGTCATAGAATCTATGCTCTTACCAAATTTGAGAAGGATTGGTAAATTTTTGTTCGACTTATGGCAATAAAAGTATTCTAGACAAACTAAATGAAAATGGGCGGAGCCACGCCCATTTTGAAATTTTCTTTTATTTTTGTATTTTGTTGCATGATATCATTACTGGAGTTGAATTTTGACTTAATTTACTTATATACAGTAAAGATATTGAATTTTTTGTTAAAATTTGAATTTAAAAAATTTTTTTTTTAAAAAGTGGGCGTGTTCTTCATCCAATTTTGCTAATTTTTATTCAGAACATATATAGTAATAGTAGTAACGTTCCTGCCAAATTTCATCATGATATCTTGAACGACTGCCAAATTACAGCTTGCAAAACTTTTAAATTACCTTCTTGTAAAAGTGGGCGGTGCCACGCCCATTGTCCAAACTCTTACTAATTTTCTATTCTGCGTCATAACGTAAACCCATCTACCAAGTTTCGTCGCTTTATCTGTCTTTCGTAATGTATTATCGCACTTTTTCGGTTTTTCGAAATTTTCGATATCGAAAAAGTGGGCGTGGTTATAGTCCGATATCGTTCATTTTAAATAGCGATCTGAGATGAGTACTCAGGAACCTACATACCAAATTTCATCAAGATACCTCAAAATTTACTCAAGTTATCGTGTTAACGGACGGACAGACGGACGGACGGACATGGCTCAATCAAATTTTTTTTCGATCCTGATTATTTTGATATATGGAAGTCTATATCTATCTCGATTCCTTTATATATGTACAACCAACCGTTATCCAATCAAACTTAATATACTCTGTGAGCTCTGCTCAACTGAGTATAAAAAGTGTAAAACATTTTTATTGAACAAATATGACTAAAAATAATTCAATATGTGAACTAATACATATACAAAAGGTTATAGTACAAACAGGAAACCGAAAAATGAAATTTAAAATAAAAACTAGTAAAATCAAAAAGGAAAAAAATAGTTTCTTACAGTGAGTGCGTGTGTGAGCTTGTGGGTGTATGCGAAAACAAGTGGCAGCAAAGCGCCACTTTACATGGCGACCGTGACATTTTTCGTTCGTGCGCTAAAAATTATAGGAAGTTAGTGCAAGTTCTTCTTTATTAGAAATACAGTGTAAGCAAGTCTAGAGCAGCAGTGGTGACTGCAAATTATTCCATCGCACCGGAAAATGCACCAGAAGAATTGGAACAATTAGTCGGTGTGCCACGTGCTAATTTCTTACTTACGATTAAAACATTTTCATACATTTTGCGGCTTACAACAACATTTGTTATAAAGCCGACGCTTTCGCATTATGAATTGCGTGAAAAACTAAAATTACAAATGGTGCAAAAATCGACGCTATTGTTAAATTATGGGCCCATCAAACTACGCCCATTACAAATAAATTAGCATGCGAACAATAAGAATCAAATAAAATACATCATGTGAAATGCAAATTAAATGTTGAAATATCATCGCACTGTGAACAGCGTGAACACCAGCGTTAGCTATGTTAGAATTAGAAACAAGTACGGGTGAAGATAACAAGTGGGAGATGAGCCACGAGGAAGTCGAGACCAAACCTATCAACGACCAAATTTATACCAACACAACGGGCGACGTGAAGTCAATTTAAAATATATCTTATCGTAAGCGGAAATCTTGCTAAAACAAAGATTTTTATAAAAATATTTTTTCTATGCTTTTAAAACTATAAATCTTTTATTTCCAATCAATTAATAACACTCTTTTCCACACAAACGCATATGAAAATAATTTAAAGCTGATAAATAGTCAATTAATATCAATATAATAGTAATATAATATTTATCGTTTATCTCTGCAAGTTTTCTTGAAGTCGTTTGAAGAGTTTGTGATAAATAGAAACTTTTTATAAAAGAAAATGTTTATATTTTCAATAATATTATGTATTGTAATATATTTACATTTGAAGTAATTCAGAATTTCATGCACACATTAAAGAGGAAGGCTTAATAAAATAAAATTGTTTATATACAGCCATTCCCTCTCATAAATAAACGTTTATGAAATAATTTGGAATTTTTTTTTTGGAACTTTCCAAGTTGTAAAATATGGACAAATATATTCGTGTTTTTGTCCGCAAGCGTACATAATGCGTTTGGAGGAAAAATTTCAAATATTACAAATTTGAAATATAAAACTTATCGCTTCTTAAATCTTAATAAATCGTTTTAAGCATCTTTTAAAATTTTTTGAAGTAATGCCTTGTTGCAAATACACCTAACAAAAAAATGTATACACATTAGGGCAGTTCAGAGTTTTGTGCATTAGATATTGAGGAAAAAATGTTTCTTCGTCATTTGAAAAAAAATGTTTTTTTGATTTTGTTATGCATTGACAATGAGGAAAAAATTAACTTCGGGTTTTAATGTCGCGTATTAGCCTTGACGTATCAAATGCATAGCAGTATACATTTTTCGCGTGTTGGTGTAAACGTACTACACCAGTTTGTAAACACTATGACCACTTCCACAAAATCCTGAGCTCCCCTCTTTTTTTTAAATATGAATGCCATAAAATGAAATTTTTGTCTTCGTATATGTACATAAACCACATGAATTTAGTATGGAAAAAATTAAAATATTTTCATCAACCACAACTTAAACAAAGCGTTTCGTTTGCTGTAGATATTATATATACATGTTCTCGTGAAACGGTTTGGAAGCTTTATTAATAGCGGTGCGTCCGCAATATAATAGAAGATTTTTTTTTGATAGAAAGCGGTGAGTCCGTGATACAATATACGTCATACTTTCAATATAAAGCGATGTGGTCGTAAACATCGCCGTATATTCGAACAAAAAAATAAAATTTTGGTTAGGCTTGTGGAAACAAGTGCGGTTTTTTTATATTTTTTTCCAATAGTCCGAAAAAAAATATACCAGCCTGTTTCGGTTTTTCACAAAATAAATAAAACCGGAACACGCTTGCCTATTTCCTTTTGCAAAGCCCATTCTGGGGGGCGAGAAACCACAGACCAAGTGTCCTTTTTAGGACAGCCTGTCCATTGGTTAGCTAGCGGGGCTAACCTAGTGGGGGACAGTCGGTAAGTCCGACTAAGTTCGGCACGGAAGGGGGGTAGGCATTTCTCTAGCCTATAATTTAGAGAAAATCCGCAGACCGGATGTTCATTTGTTTTCAAAAAAAAAAACAAATTATATAATTTTCTTAACCAGACTTACCATTTTATAAAATTCATACCAAATGCGATAAATATTAACCAGATTTTCAAATAATATTTACAAAATATTTACCTGATTTACAAAATTTTTTCTCTTAAAATAATTTTCAATAAAATTACCCTGTTTCAAACACATGTCCGATTCTGAGGGCAATTCCAGCGATAAATCAAGCCCTAAAGGAAGGTGTTCACTAGCTCGTCAAGAAGATTTTTTAGGATTTAATGACTCAGATATCGCAGAAAATAATACTTCAAATTTTCAGTCAGTAACTAATATTATAAACACTCAGCCTTCAGCAAATTCGTCTAATAATTCAGACAACCTACTAACTAGCACTTCCAATTTACAGTCAGGAACTGACTTTTCCAATTCTCACTCTACTTCAAATTCTTCTAATTTGCCTTCAACAAATAATTCTTCAGATTTACAATCGAATAACAATATTTCAATCATGGCAACCTCAGAACAGAAAAAGGTGTTCATTACCAGTTGCGCCTCAATTATTAGGGACAACTACAGCGACGATCCACTGGCATTAGAATCTTTTATCGACAAAATAAAATTAATTGAAATCTTCTCAGATGAAAATTTAAATAGTACTTTTATTGCATTTTTGAAATCCAAACTTGAGGGAAAAGCACGCGAAGCATTACCAACCGTAATAAATTCAGTCGATGACATAAAGACTGCCTTGAGAAATAGAATAAAACCCGACAACTCGAAAGTTGTTTCTGGTAAAATCGCGTCTTTACATGTCATCAATAATAATTACTCAGACTTTGCTAAGCGCGTTGAAGAACTATCCGACGCAACGGAACGTTCTTTGATTATTGAAGGTATGACACAAGCCAAGGCACATGAAATGGCCGTAGAGCAAACAGTGAATGTGTGCAGGTTGAACACTCGTTCAGAATTGGTCAAATCCATCCTGGCTTCAACTACCTTCAGTGATTCAAAAGACGTAGTTGCAAAAATGATAGTCGAACGTAATAATGAGGTAAAAGAAAGACAAGTACTAGCATTCCGTACTCGTGGTAATTGGCAAAATAGTTTTCGAGGAAATTATAGAAGTAATAATTTCAATAATAGGTACAACAATCCAAACGCAAGATTCAACAATAACAATAGAAATAATTACAACAATAATAATTACGGGTACACTAATTCTAATAGAGGTAATAATGACAGATATAGCACTAATAGAAACAATCAGCCTAGTAGTAGTAACAATAATGCTAATAATAATAGACGTTCAAATTCGCGAAGTAATGCCAATGTACGCGCTTTAAACGTGAACGACCCTCAGGAGCGAACACTGGGGGATCGGGATCACGATTTAGACAATTAAACGAATCTTCTTCAAAAATATTAAAATCCATCTACTGCTTGAACCTTAATTATTCAGATTTTATTGGACTTCAATGTAGCGATTCCTACAAACCATGTACTTTTCTAGTAGATTCTCAAGCAGATATTTCTTTAATCAAAATTTCAAGTTTATATCAAAATTGTAACTTTAATACTAACGAAATAACAAACATAACAGGCGTAACGCCTGAAACAATTTCAACTTTAGGAACCTTAAAAAGCAACTTAATTGCATATAAATTCTTAATACCGCATACTTTACATGTAGTTAACGACGATTTCAATATACCTTCAGACGGAATACTCGGCAAAGACTTTTTAAAATTTAATAAATGCATTATTAATTACGCAAGCGATAGCATAACTATTAATACCGGATTAGATAACGCAAATATACCAATTTTACACGGCACGAGTACGGATTCTTTAGTTATTCCTCCGAGATGTGAAGTTTATCGGTTATTTAAATTACCAAAATGCGATAATCCTGTTTTTGTAGACTCGCAAGAAATCTGTAATGGTGTTTTTACGGCAAAGTGCATTTTTGACACAAATAATCCAGTTATAAAAATTTTAAATATTACTGACGAAGTAAAACATGTCAACAATTGCAATATCTTAACGGAAGATATCACCAACTACAATGTCTACAAAATCAATGAAACTTCAAAAGATCAAAAACGCTTAGAGGAATTAACGAAAATTTTGAAAAATCAAATGCCGGGTTATGCTCAAAAACAATTACTAGATTTATGCTTAAAATATGCCGATGTATTCGCTTTAAAAACTGATCGTATGACTTTAAATAACTTTTACGAACAAAAGCTACGTTTAACTGATAAAAATCCAGTCTATATAAAAAATTATCGTTTACCATATACACAACGTGAAGAAATTAATAAACAAGTCGAAAATTTAATGCGAAATGATTTAATAGAACCCAGCTTTTCTAATTATAACAGCCCTTTAATTTTGGTGCCGAAAAAGGATCCTACAGGCCAAAAGTCTTACCGTATGTGCGTTGATTTCAGAGCAGTCAACAAAAAGCTTATCGCAGACAAATTTCCGTTGGCACGCGTAGACGACATACTCGACAATCTTGGCAGAGCCAAATATTTTTCGACTTTAGATCTTTTTTCTGGTTTTCACCAAATACCACTTCATGTTAATTCTAGAGACGTTACATCTTTCAGTACAGATCGAGGAGCTTTTCGTTGGAAAGTTTTACCTTTCGGTTTAAATAAAGCACCAAACTCTTTTTCACGTATGATGTCATTAGCATTTTCAGGCATTTCGCCAAATCAAGCTTTTATGTACATTGACGATGTTATCGTCATCGGATGTAGCGAGACACATCACCTCAAAAATTTAGAAAAAGTTTTCGAAACTTGTAGAAAATTCAATTTAAAGTTAAATCCCAACAAATGCAATTTCCTTCGTTCTGAAGTAACTTTTTTAGGCCATAAATGCACCTCCAAAGGCCTGCTGCCAGATGACTCAAAAATAGATGCAATTAAAAAATACACTAAGCCAAAAGACAAAGACGCTGTTAGGCGATTCGTTGCATTTGCAAATTATTATAGGCGTTTTTTACCTAACTTTGCGTCACTGGCAGCCCCTTTAAATCGTCTAAATCGGAAAAAAGTTGAATTTGTTTGGGATGATGCTTGCGAAAATGCTTTCGAAAAATTAAGATTATCATTAATGTCTCCGCAATTATTACAATACCCTGATTTTTCAAAAGAATTTATTATCACTGTAGATGCATCTAAGAGTGGTTGTGGCGCTATATTAAGCAAAAAGCATGGAGATAATGACTTACCGATTTGCTTTGCATCAAAATCTTTCAATAAAGCCGAACAGAAAAAGGCAATCATAGAATTAGAACTTTTAGCAATACATTTTGCTATAAAACATTTTCGGCCGTATGTCTACGGTACACATTTCACGGTAAAATCAGATCATAGACCATTAGTTTATCTATTCAATATGAAAGATCCTTCCTCGAAACTCTCTAGAATCAGATTAGATTTATCAGAATACAATTTTACAATTGAATATATTAAAGGAAAATCGAATATTGTGGCTGATGCTCTTTCGCGTATAAGTATAGACGAGATTAAAGATTCGACAAAACACGTTTTAGCCGTTAAAACGCGATCACAAACTAAACAACAAGAATTACAAAATGAAAAAATAAGTTTAAATGATACGACCTCTAACGATAATAAAGTACAAGTTTATGATAAATTTTCATACGATTTTTCAAAACAGATACCGCGAGTAAAATCAACAATACAATATAATAAACATAAGGAGATCTCCAATTTACAAATTTATGCGCATTTAAAACATAAAAAATATAATTTACTTAATATCGTGACTGCTAACGAAATAACGAATTTAGATGAGTTACTTTCGAGGCTGGAAAAAGCAGCCGACAATCACAATATTAAACAATTAGAATGGCCAAAAAATGATATCTTTTTCAATAATTTTTCAATTACGAATTTTAAAATCCGCGGAAATGAAATTTTAAAATCATTACAAATAATATTGACGGACCCTGTAGAGACCGTAACAGACAATGAACAGAAACAAAAACTTATGACAATTTATCACGAAGATCCACTGTTAGGAGGTCATTGCGGAACAAAAAGGTTATATGCCAAATTAAGAACTAAATATTACTGGAAAAACATGACACGTGATATAGCGAAATTAATGAAAAATTGCAATAAATGTCTTTTAAATAAAGTGAGACCAAAAACAAAAGAAAATCTTGTCCTTACTCCAACACCCTGCAAACCATTTGACATAGTGATTATCGACACAATAGGTCCACTTCCAGAATCAAACTATGGTAACAAGTTCGCTGTTACTATGATTTGTGACTTTTCTAAATACCTGGTAACAGTAGCTGTACCAGATAAATCATCAAAAACTATCGCATGTGCTATTTTTGAAACCTTTATACTAACATATGGTACAATGAGAGCCATTAGATCCGATTTAGGGACGGAATACAAAAATGAATTATTCTCGGAATTAACAAAACTTTTAAAAATTAATCATGATTTCTCAACAGCTTATCACCACGAAACTGTTGGTACTGTTGAAAGAAACCATAGAGTCTTTAACGAATATTTACGTGCATATCTAGATGAAACGTATTCAGATTGGGATACATATTTGAAATACTTTACATTTTTACATAATACTACAAGCAGTTCGGTTTTTGATAATAAATTTACTCCTTTCGAATTAATATTTGGCAGAAAATCTACAATGCCACATGAATTACAAAAGGAACAAATCGATCCGATCTATAATGTAGAAAATTATACAAAAGAACTAAAATATAGAATGCAAAAATCTCATAAAATGGCAAGAAATTTGATTAATAAACATAAAATTAGACATAAAGAATTATACGATAAAACGGCTAAGCCTTTAGAAATTAAAATTAATGATAGGGTTTTAGTAGAAACAGAACCGAGAAATAAACATAGAAATATATATCAAGGTCCCTACATAATAAATCATATCGACGGACCAAATGTAACAATTTATGATGAAATTAATAAAATTGAAAAAACTGTACATAAAAACCGTATCCAAAAATTTTATTAAAATTTATAGTACTTTTAAATTTTACTAATTAATCTTTAAATATGAATATATTTTAAGAATGCGCCAAGGAATGTAACAAAAAAAAAAAAAAAAAAAAAAAAAATTATGTTAATTTCGATACGAGCTAATTTACTAAATATATGTCACCTAAATAATATAAAAAGATAGCAACTTACTTACGTTAAGTAGTAGTAATAGTAGTAGCTTATACAATAAGCTTACCATACAAGATAAAATATCGGCTCACTTCAAACTAAACTAAATTATCAAAATCTAAAAATTAACTTTTCCTTTTTCTTTTTGCAAATTTCAATTTTAACTCTTTTTGATATAGCCTAAAGAAGAATGTGGCAAGACTGATCACCTTGCCAAATTCTTCTTTTCCAAAGGGGGATGATGTAGCGGCATGTAGTGCCAGCCAACTAAAAACTAAAAATAAAACTAAAAAATAAAATAGCTGGCATCACCCCCACATGCAACCATGCATGTATGCACTTGGTGTTACTGGGTGAGAGAGTCGAATGACGGAGAGAATTCTGATTGGCTGAATCTTCCGTTACTCGACTCTATCACGCCACTGCATCATGCGATTTTACCGCTATGCACTTTTGGCATAGCGGCAGGGCCGCTTTGAAGTGTCAGCATTTTTCTACAGTTTTCAGTTTGAATTGAGCCGGCCGCCGCGCTACACGCGCAATTGGAAAATATAAAAACAAAACTGGAAAAACTGTAACTAAAGTTAAGGACTAGAAAAAAAGGACTAAGTTTAAATCAAAAAAGTGTAAAACATTTTTATTGTACAAATATGACTAAAAATAATTCAATATGTGAACTAATACATATACAAAAGGTTATAGTACAAACAGGAAACCGAAAAATGAAATTTAAAATAAAAACTAGTAAAATCAAAAAGGAAAAAAATAGTTTCTTCCAGTGAGTGCGTGTGTGAGCGTGTGGGTGTATGCGAAAACAAGTGGCAGCAAAGCGCCACTTTACACTAAGGCTCACCTATCAATGGTCATTTTGACAGGGCACTGTCCGATGGGTATCCATGCGGTACGTCTCAATATACTGGAAACTTCATCCTGCTGCTGCTGTATGGAGGACGATGAAGTGGAATCACCAAATCACTTTATGCTTGATTGCCCAGCTTTTGCCAGAATTAGTCGAAAGTATTTCGGTCGCGACACACTTGCATCTCCCGAGGATTTATCCAAAGTTGAGATCGGTATCATTCGGAGCTTTATCGTTGCTACTCAACGATTCTCTAAGTAGCTAGATCTAAGTCACCGTTATTTTTGGTGTATGTGGCATCACAACAGACCTTCATGTTGTCCAAGTGAGCTATCCGTATCAGGGCAGCTACCACCTAACCTAACCTAACCTAATGCCTAGGGTATGCGAGATAACTAAAATTGTTTAAACATCTCCCACCCGTTCAAAGTTATGGTCACAAACGTTGTGAACATTTTTGGAGCCAAAGTGGAGGACAAATGAAGTATAATCTTTGTTACGGTAGAGAGGTGTTAGTAAGCAAACGTTTTGATACCGGAATGTTCTCAGGTAGCCAAGAGGTTCCCAATTTGATTTGCGAATAAAAATATAGATTTTCTTACAGAGTTTATTCTAATTTTTTTTTGGGTCATATCACTCATACTTAGCGGTTACCAAATTGAAAATGTGAAAGTACACATAAACGCGTAGCGGGCACAAAATAAAATAAATAATTTATTTAGTTTAATTTGAGCGCTTGTATATTGATCGAGAGTCGCACGCACTCTTTGGTACTCTGTCTTAAGAGTGGTTGTGACACTTCCCTACTGCACGAGCTTCGAAATTAAACTTAATGAGTTTGTCGTTGATTTTGACAAAGTTGTCGTTGTACTCTCATTCATTCTATATGTATATGGCCACTTATCAGGTGCTCAGCTCACGCCTATCTCTGCTTATACTGCACTCGTTATGCATGTTTGGGTCACAAAGTACAGTGTTGCCTTAGTATGTGTAGGTCACTATTTCCAATGCATGACGTATGTGTAGTAGTGATTTAAGCATCCTTTTCATTTTTCCATCAATGTCATGGTCTGAAATATTGCGAAAACTTTCCCACAATCGTTATGTACTTAACCTCAGAAGGTCTAGCTAGAAATTTGCTTTCATTATCCAGTAGGAATCTGCGTGATTATTGATAAGTCTCCTAGCTAGGAATTTGCTCTCATTACCCAGACATATGTAACTGTGAACGATCTTCAGGATTACAGCCTAATTCCCTTACATACATTAGAAACAGACATATGTATGAATATCAGTTTTGCTATGCGCTTATCACATTTTAGCTAAGAGCAAGTGCTAGGATTTTAAAAGAAAGGTTTTTATTATCTAAGTGCTGTTCTCTGTGTATCTTTTTGTATATTGTTTACTACAAAAAAGAAAATAATTAAAAAAAAATTTTTAAGTTAAACGGTTTTATTGAATATAATAATTACATGAAATAATAATAATACGAAAAGCTAGAAAATAATTAGGTAGGTCCTAGGTACTAGTCATCACACTCCTTATCAATCTAGGGCGTTGATCAGACAATTAAATAGAAGCATTGGGCGCGTGAAATTTCCAAAAATGTGAGGCGTAGCATAACCTGATTAAGGTTCAGTTGGTTTTACTTATGACTATCAATAGAAATATGACGCGTCCAACGCTTTTATTTAATTGTCTGATCAACGCCCTAGATTGATAAGGAGTGTGATGACTAGTACCTAGGACCTACCTAATTATTTTCTAGCTTTTCATATTATTATTATTTCATGTAAGCATTGTTTTCAATAAAACCATTTAACTAAAAAAATTTTTTTAATTATTTTAATTTCAAGTTTTTAGTCTTTATTTAATTGCCTATTATTTCTCATTCTATTTAGTTCATTTAGTGACTCGTTATTACAACGAATCTTTCCTGACAATTTATTACAATCTAAGTCCTCAATATATAATCCCCTCGCTCCACGTATGCTTGTCCCTCCTCCAACTCCAAAATATTTTGATGTCACTTCTACTGGACTGTATGCAATATTTGTTCCAAATATGAGCCAAATCGGGCATCATAGGTCGCTTTCTATTCATGTATGTATTAAGTGTTCCAAATATGGACCAAATCAAATCGGACCACAAATACGATTTTTGTGAATATCTCGATCCTTGCGCCATCTAGCGGCGATTTTTTCTTATTATTGCAATGTTATCGGGTTCTGAACTATATTCCAAGTTTCTAGCTTGTAGCTTATCGCGAAGTTACTTAAATTTCAATTACAAGATTCGCTCACAACGGCGTGTCAAAACCGTTTAAAAAGAAACTTTAACTAAACTAACTTTCCAAATACTCGTGAATTTTACCACGTCAAATTGTCAAACCTGACCAAATGACCCAAACCGTCAGCCGCAGACACTCCAATACACATCTTAAAATGTGACTCAAAACGAGGAACAAATGCAACGTCAAATGTGTCAACGGCAACTGCCAAAGTGTAACACAAACAATATCAACATCGAAAACAACAACAACACCAATATTTACAACAGGCAAGTGCTTGATTTATTACGCTTTCAAAAAATCACTCACGAATTAACAGGAAGGGAGAGATGGTGAGAAGCTTTTATAGCCGTAGAGAACACGATTGTATCAGTTGCACACATAATAAATAATAATTTGTGTGTTGGCATAGCAAGAAAATTTCGCACAAAGCAGCCCAAGTATCGAGTTTAGTAATAGGAGATTTGGCTTAGTTTGAGGGGATGTGCAGAGATGAGAGAGCTTGGCATGGCATGCAGCCATCACTGCATATGACACGATTGTAATCGTAACTAATTTAATTGCCGATTGATGCAAACCACTTGTAGCGCGTTATGTTGGCACGACGACGACGACGTCAACTAACAACAAATGCAACATTACACTTGCAACAACTTGTCGTTCTCGTTTGCCATCGTCGTTGTCATCATCTTTGAAATATGAACGGAACATGCGTCTCGGCGCTGAATTACATGAATTACTTTGCAAGGAACTTAGTGGGGACGTTAGTAGATATGAATAATGTTCAGGAAGAACGTGCACAGAGCCGGTTGAGTTCGTAGAGACGAACTTAACAAAAATATGCAGAGTGGTCAAACCCAACGTGTAGTAAATATGTATACATCAGGGATCGTAATTCAGATATTTTTTATTATACAAATGGCTTTTTGATATAGCAAAGAAAAAGAGAAAGGAAATAGGGAAATGAAGGGAAACGAAAAAATAAAAGGAGAGTAGAAAAAAGAAGGATTAGAAGTGAAAGCCGCAACCAGAACCAAAGTTAGAAACGAAGCCGGACGACGCATTATCCATTGGTTGTCGATGTGTTAACGCTGTGTGCATGGAGAGCTATCGGTTTGTTATCGACGGCATAGTGGCGTGCTATCAATTTCTTATGGAAGATATATCAGTTTGTTTTCAGTGAGTAATCGAGGAGGTATATTAGAGTTATCGATTTATTTTCGAAGCGTTGTAAACTTGCTACCTACTGTTGTAATTTAGGTGATCGGATTTTAGACGACAAGTTATCGATTTGTTATCGAAAAGTTTTTGTATTATTAAATAAATAAATAACGTAAAGTTATCGTCAGTGATACCAATTTATTATCGAAAATTTCTAGTATTGCTATCCAACAGTTTTCGTTTATCTATAGAAATGTTATCGATATGTTATCAGAAATCAGATTTGTAATCAAAAAGTAGTCGATTTTTTATCAAAAAAATCAATTTGTTATCGAAAGGCTATAGATTTTTTATCTATTTACTATCGGCTTGTTATCGCTATTTATTACTAAGTAGATATCGATTAAACATTAAAATATAAAACCGATTATAGATCAGTAAACTGTCGATAATAGGTCGATTAAAAACCAGTAAGAAGCTGATGACTTGCCGATAATAAACCGATCACTATGAAATAAATAGAAACTATAGTTATTAATAGATCTACTATTTTCCGAGAAAAATGCAAAACTTAAACAAATAACAGTTATTTTGGAAGCAAAATAAAAAATCTCAAAAAAAACAACAATTTTTTCTGGAAAATAATATCTTCAAAACATAACCGTTACTATTCAAGCGAAAAACAATTTTTTAAAATACTCAGAAATGAAATAATCCTAATGAAATAACTAATATTTTCAGAGCAAAATAAAAATAATAATTACATTTTGATATAATGTAATTATTATTTTTTGAGGGCAAATAATTATCTCAAAATATAACTGTTATTTTTCCACCAAAATAAAATACCTCAAGAAACAATAACTATTTTCGAGCAATTAAAAAAAAAAAAAACTAAACAAGTAAGGAAGGCTAAGTTCGGGTGTAACCGAACATTACATACTCAGTTGAGAGCTATGGAGACAAAATAAGGAAAATGAACCTGGGGTAACCCTGGAATGTGGTTGTATGACATGTGTATCAAATGAAAGGTATTAAAGATTATTTTAAGAGAGAGTAGGCCATAGTTCTATGAATGGACGCCATTTAGGGATATCGCCATAAAGGTGGACCAGAGCTGACTCTAGAATTTGTTTGTACGATATGGGTATCAAATGAAAGGTGTTACTGAGCATTTTAAGAGGGAGTGGGCCTTAGGTCTATCGGTGGACGCCTTTTCGAGATATCCCCATTAAGGTGGACCAGGGGTGACTCTAGAATGTGTTTGTACGATATGGGTATCAAATGAAAGGTGGTAATGAGTATTTTAAAAGGGAATGGGCTTTAGTTCTATCGGTGAACGCCTTTTCGAGAAATCGCCATAAAGGTGGACCAGGGTTGACTCTAGAATATGTTTGTACGATATGGGTATCAAATGAAAGCTGTTAATGAGTATTTTGAAAAGGAGTGATCCTTAGTTCCATAGGTGGACGCCGTTTCGAGATATCGCCATAAAGGTGGACCAGGGGTGTCTCTAGAATGTGTTTGTACGATATGGGTATCAAACGAAAAGTTTTACTGAGCATTTTAAGAGGGAGTGGGCATTAGGTCTATAGGTGGACGCCTTTTCGAAATGTCGACATTAGGGTGGGCCAGCGGTGACTCTAGAATGTGTTTGTATGATATGGGTATCAAATGAAAGATGGTAATGAGTATTTTAAAAGGGAGTAATCCTTAGTTCTATAGGTGGACGCCTTTTCGAGATATCGCCATAAAGGTGGACCAAGGGTGACTCTAGAATGTTTGTACGATATGGGTATCAAACGAAAGGTGTTACTGAGCATTTTAAGAGGGAGTGGGCATGAGGTCTATAGGTGGACGCCTTTTCGAGATATCGTCATTAGGGTGGGCCAGGGGTGACTCTAGAATGTGTTTGTACGATATGGGCATCAAACGAAAGGTGTTACTGAGCATTTTAAGAGGGAGTGGGCACTAGGTCTATAGGTGGACGCCATTTCGAGATTTCGCCATTAGGGTGGGTCAGGGGTGACTCTAGAATGTTTGTACGATATGGGTATCAAATGAAAGGTGTTACTGAGCATTTTAAGAGGGAGTAGGCATTAGGTCTATAGGTGGACGCCCTTTCGAGATATCGCCATTAGGGTGGGCCAGGGGTGACTCTAGAATGTTTGTACGATATGGGTATCAAACGAAAGGTGTTACTGAGCATTTTAAGAGGGAGTGGCCATTAGGTCTATAGGTGGACGCCTTTTCGAGATATCGCCATTAGGGTGGGCCAGGGTGACTCTAGAATGTGTTTGTACGATATGGGTATCAAATGAAAGGTGGTAATGAGTATTTTAAAAGGGACTAATCATTAGTTCTATAGGTGGACGCCTTTTCGAGATATCGCCATAAAGGTGGACTAAGGGTGACTCTAGAATGTTTGTACGATATGGGTATCAAACGAAAGGTGTTAGTGAGCATTTTAAGAGGGAGTGGGAATTAGGTCTATAGGTGGACGCCTTTTCGAGATATCGCCATTAGGGTGGGCCAGGTGTGACTCTAGAATGTTTGTACGATATGGGTATCCAACGAAAGGTGTTACTGAGCATTTTAAGAGGGAGTGGACATTAGGTCTATAGGTGGACGCCTTTTCGAGATATCGCCATTAGGGTGGGCCAGGGGTGACTCTAGAATGTTTGTACGATATTGGTATCAAACGAAAGGTGTTACTGAGCATTTTAAGAGGGAGTGGACATTAGGTCTATAGGTGGACGCCTTTTCGAGATATCGCCATTAGGGTGGGCCAGCGGTGACTATAAAATGTTTGTACGATATGGGTATCAAACGAAAGGTGTTACTGAGCAATTTAAGAGGGAGAGTGGGTATTAGGTATATAGGTGGACGCCTTTTCGAGATATCGCCATTAGGGTGGGACAGGGGTGACTCTAGTATGTGTTTGTACGATATGGATATCAAATTAAAGGTATTAATGAGGGTTTTAAAAGCGAGTGGCCCTTAGATGTATATGTGAAGGCGTTCTCGCGATATCGACCAAAATGTGGACCACGTGATCCAGAAAATCATCTGTCGGGTACTGCTAATTTATTTATATACGCAATACCACTAACAGTATTCCTGCCAAGATTCCAAGGGCTGTTGATTTCGCCTTGTAGAACTTTTTCATTTTCTTCTACTTAAGTGGTAGTTGTCACACCCATTTTACAAAGTTTTTTTCAAAGTTATATTTTGCGTCAATAAACCAATCCAGTTACCATGTTTCATCCCTTTTTTCGTATTTGGTATAGAATTATGGCATTTTTTCATTTTTCGTAATTTTCGATATCGATAAAGTGGGCGTGGTTATGGTCGGATTTCGGCCATTTTTTATACCAAGATAAAGTGAGTTCAGATAAGTACGTGGGCTTAGTTTAGTAAAGATATATCGGATTTTGCTCAAGTTATTGTGTTAACGGCGGAGCGGAAGGACAGACGGTGGACTGTGTATAAAAGCTGGGCGTGACTTCCACCGATTTCGCCCATTTTCAAAGAGAACAGTTACCGTCATAGAATCTATGCTCTTACCAAATTTGAGAAGGATTGGTAAATTTTTGTTCGACTTATGGCAATAAAAGTATTCTGGACAAACTAAATGAAAATGGGCGGAGCCACGCCCATTTTGAAATTTTCTTTTATTTTTGTATTTTGTTGCATCATATCATTACTGGAGTTGAATTTTGACTTAATTTACTTATATACAGTAAAGATATTGAATTTTTTGTTAAAATTTGAATTTAAAAAAATTTTTTTTTAAAAAGTGGGCGTGTTCTTCATCCAATTTTGCTAATTTTTATTTAGAACATATATAGTAATAGTAGTAACGTTCCTGCCAAATTTCATTATGATATCTTGAACGACTGCCAAATTACAGCTTGCAAAACTTTTAAATTACCTTCTTGTAAAAGTGGGCGGTGCCACGCCCATTGTCCAAACTCTTACTAATTTTCTATTCTGCGTCATAACGTCAACCCATCTACCAAGTTTCGTCGCTTTATCTGTCTTTCGTAATGAATTATCGCACTTTTTCGGTTTTTCGAAATTTTCGATATCGAAAAAGTGGGCGTGGTTATAGTCCGATATCGTTCATTTTAAATAGCGATCTGAGATGAGTACTCAGGAACCTACATACCAAATTTCATCAAGATACCTCAAAATTTACTCAAGTTATCGTGTTAACGGACGGACGGACGGACGGACGGACGGACATGGCTCAATCAAATTTTTTTTCGATCCTGATTATTTTGATATATGGAAGTCTATATCTATCTCGATTCCTTTATATATGTACAACCCACCGTTATCCAATCAAACTTAATATACTCTGTGAGCTCTGCTCAACTGAGTATAAAAATAACTGCTATTAGCAGGGCGAAATAAAAGACTCTGTAGGGCTCGAATCGAAACTTGGAACAAAAACAAAAACAAATACCAGCAGGATGGCCTAGTGGTTAAAGGCTACTGCAGTTTCACCATGTGATTCAGGGTTCGAATCCCGGTGAAACCTTTGATAACATTACAAAATTGCCTGATGATGATTACGTTGGCGCTTTTCGAAATGGCTCCATCGCAATATGCCAGTAAATGTTTCTTTCTTTTCAGTTTCTCTTAGAAAACATAATAATTGAAATTCAATTATTATAAGCCGGCGTAAAGCTCATGAATTCTTAAATATAAGTATAAACTGAACACACCATTAAACAAGCATACAAAAACAATAATTATTTTTTAAATTTAATAAAATTCAAATGTCGATAGTCCTTTTAATAAGGAACGTATTGGTGTATTCTTTATGTTGGTACTATAACCCCTACGGAAAGGTTTTTTCAAATATAAATAACAGTTAGTTGCTATCCCTGCATAACATCAACAAGCTCAATCTACATAACAGATTTTTCCTAAGCTCTTCCTTTTCTGATATTCCACAAAAATTTTACAAATCCGTTCAAATCCCATTTACTTAAGATTCGCTACGTAGATCAATTTCAAAAATTCGCATTCCATATTTCTTGCCACAACTTCGCACGCTTTTGCAAAGTTGAGGAAAATAGATAAACATTCCTTTGTGTCAATTTGCCTTCCTCATAGCTGCCATGCAGCGCTTTCGTCTTGCATCCTCAACTTCTGCGCGTCGTAAGTCTCCAGTTTGACTTCAGTTAAATGAGAGTTTCCTGGCATCCAACTGTGCGACGTTGTTAAAATTTAATTGCTTTAGCTGTGCATAATCTTCGTGTGCAATTCATCTGCAGCCAAGTTGGCATTTTAGATGCAGTCGACGCAGCACGCATTGTGATCAGCAGTCAAAGAAAAGTAATAATAACAACAACAAGCACAGCGAATTATCATTGCTCGATTGGGAGACGCTTTGACAGTCAACTATTTGTTGTTGACTTTTTGCTTTGCTTGAACTTCCCGCACTTTATTTACTTATTTTTGAAAGATGGTGAATGCGTTGATGGTAGTAACGTTGTTGTTAGTTTTCATGTGTTTCTAAAATGGATGTATGACAAGCTCAGCGACAGGTCTTTTCTGAAATCTACTAGTATTCAAGTTTGCTTGTTGGTGCTAAACTTCAGTATGATTCATGCATCCAAGTTTGTTATGGCTTTGAAACCCAGATATTGTATGTATGTGGAATTTTTGTTATTTTAGAGATTAAAAAGTTATTACGACATTCGTTCTCCACATATCGTTTATCCGCTCTTATGCTTCGATGGAACGATGCCCGAACGCTGACCTCACAACTATATCCAAGTCATACGTAATCGAGTCTATTCTCAGAATGCACGTCCAGGACTTAAAAAGTTAGATCAGTGGGAATTTCTGTTTTTGTATAGTATGGCGCATAAAAATAGCGAATTTGCAGCTGGAACCTCAGTCCTCGCAGGTTAGCCGGCGGAAAGCGATATCACAACTCTTCCTCACATATCTATGCGAGTGGAAGGAGTGCTGTTATGACATGGGTGGCTTTTTGCTTGGACGACGGGTGCGTATTGTTAGGCCATCTCGTATATCGTCCGAGCTAAGTAAAGGCGGGTTGCTATCTTTTTAGTACACGATTCTTTACTCTCAGGTTTAAATAAGTTCAATGAGTGAGCAGTGAGCCTGTCACTTTTTACATAACATATTGCCATTTAACTTTTGCCGTTCTGAGATTTTTCGTTGCTTTGAAACCATACGCCACCCGATATTATACCGTCGTCCAGCTGTTGCCATCTCCATCCTCCTAGTTGCTTAGTATGGCCTTTGGTCACCTCAGTTTTTCGGCAACTCCCATGCTGTTTTCTTAAAACTGGAAGCTCTGTGTTCGAAATTAGCACAATAATACAGTCTTGAGCCTTGATTGACTGAGTGGTAACTCAGCCTTTGACCAATTCAAATGTGGTAACTAGGAGTTTTATAGATTGCAAAGGAAGCCGACAGCTGATAAGATTATAGGACCTAAACACTTTTTGCGAATAGGGTATCATTCCATTTACAAAGAGAAAGGAAAACAATAAAAGCAACTAACAAGATTAAAGTGGCGTTCCATCCGTTCTGATGTATATTTCTGAATAGTTGACGGTATCGAAATAGTTCCGCTGATATTTGGAATAGACGAAATTTCTCCATATGAATTATAGATCTGTCCGTGATGTTACTGCAAGTATCGAAGGAGATATAATGAACTTTATGAGCTTTACGCAGTTTGCAAGGATTAAAAGCCCAAAGGCTTCGCGGGCTGAGTCACGGTATTGGAATGGACGAACACACTCTGGTGAAGAGAGTGTTTCCATCGACACCCGTACTCAGAAGCTGATGGAGGGGAGGCCTCCGCTGAGTTGGAGAGACAGTTAGAGATGCTCCTAATTGGCATCAGCTATCTCGAAAAGGTGAAGCAGGGATGGTAACTTGTAAATAATGATAACAATGTTTTGATCCTGCCATAAGTAGTTAGGGTTTTTGAATATAACGGTGCAAGATGTACTTGTCATAAGATGAACTTTAGTACACATTTCAAAATGCTTTAGTCATAGTCCGGCGCATAGAGCGACAAGGATTCTAATGCTCATAAAGAGTTCAGTACTTCTAGAAATATTTCAACTTAAAGAGTTTATTAGCAATAAGTGTGCTTACATGCATTAAATGATGAGCAAACCTCGCAACTCAAGCTCAGCTACACAGCACTTTCACTGCTATGCTGCTATGTCTAGTTCAGTTAAGTAGAGCATGTTCACAAACATCTTTTTTTGTATATCATGTCAAGCAATTTAACACTTTCTTGAAAAAACTAAGCACCTCATGTACAGATCTAATTATGTTAACATCAACCGATGAGTTGTCAACTTTTGCTTTGGGTGTATATAAATTTGGTCGATTCTGAAGCGAATGGATCATATGCCAGCTCATCAATCATTTGGTATTTATATGATGGAAGCTGCAAAAGCTATCGTCGCCGACGAAAACCTATGAAAAATGCCACTTCTTAAGCCTGGGCTTTCAGTACAAGTTTAACTAAGTTTGTCAGTTAAATTAAGTTTAACTAGCAGTCTTCTTTAACTGAAGTTTAAGCGAGCGATGGGGCAGGGCTTAACTCTAGTTAAATGATCAGTTATTTGCGTTTGTTCATTATGATGTCCATTTTACCAACAAGCATTTGGGCTAGAGTACGATTAGAGCTCATGTTGATAAAAGTGGCTCAACATGCGTATCATAGCGTTCACAACAAAAAGAGAATTTTTATATAGCAAATTTTTGCTGTTTCTTAAGTTGAAAAAAAGAACGTATACTCAAGTGTGGTTATCTAATTGGAGTCAAATGTAGGATTTCAATACCACAGTGCTTTCATGAAAATAAAATAAAACATGCGTCATTTATTTCTTATATAGAACGCCTCATTACTGTTAGCAATCAGGTATTTATCTATGACAATAAACAGCTGTTGGCTTTTGTGGAAACATTTGGAGATTATTTTTTTCAACTCCACTTCAACTCGATATCCAATGTAGGATATCAACTGAAAAATTTTCTGGGTATTTATTTGAAAACTATTATTTCCCACAATCTCTGAAATTTTGGCAAATAATTTGAGAATTGCGTTGGAGATCAACTACAGTAATAAGAATTTTTCAATTTTTCAATCAATCTGAGAACTATCAGGTTTAAAAATAAGTACCTCGGCGATCGAGCTTTGAATTGCATACCTAACTAGAAAATTTTACTCAAATGGGTCATGCCGTAATCGTCAGTGACATCACCTACGTGAAAGGTTTTAGAATGAAAGACACCAACGATGTGCCAAATTTCAACCAATTTGGCTGATACGTTTCCGAGATAGTAGTGGATATACAAAGTAATATACCTATACAACAACGTGAGGGAGCTACATTAAATGGAAACCATACTTAGAATTATCTCTATTGAAATGCGCATTGAAATACATTTCGTTTGATACCCATGTTGGCATAATTCGTGAAATTGTTTTTAAATTTCAAATACGTGGCAAACTTGTGAAACCATCCTCAGCGCAAACACCTAGATATAAATCTTAGAATCTGATACATTATGTATGTGCGAAATTTCATTCAAATGGATTAAGCTGTTTCCGCGATAGTAGTGGATATACCCAGAGATATAAATAACAAGATAAGGTGTCAGCCCCAACTGGCAACTCTATTTAAAATTTTCTCTTTTGAAATGCGGAGTGGAGTACTTTTCGTTTGATACCTATATTGGAATATCTCATCTAATTTTTTTGAAATTTCAAATTGGTGGCAACCTTGTAAAAACACCCTCATTGGCAAAACCTAGCCGTTTCCATGATCGTTTACTCCTTTAAAGTAATAATATTAGAAAATGATGTTGGATATCAACCTCAATTTTGATATATACTTTTCGAAGGCTGGAGAAATATTTATTTCCAGCTGTTGCCGTATCTAGTCCAAAAAACCAATGTTGCCGTTCAAAAAAGCCTTCCACAAAGTCGGCCTTTAACTGTGACTGAAAAACTGCTTTGTAGTTTAACTGGAGCTCAAATTAGATTGAAGTTTAAGCAAATTTAGTTTAAGCTTTGCTTAACCAATTACTGTAAAATCGGGCCTTAAGCACAAATATATTTTTATGTTTTTCCCAATTTCTACACAAAGAGAATAAAAAATTTAAAATCAAAACATTTTTGTTAATTATAAATCAATGTACGCGCGGGACATTTTGTAACCCTCTCTCAATTTTCGTTCACTAAATAATCGAATTAAGTTTTTGTTACTTTGAAAATCGTAAAAAATTTTGTGTAGGTTGAATGGGCTTGTCATCATATTTTTATAACGCCATCAATAAAACTCACACAAAAGCGAGATATGCAGGTAAACATGTGAGTAAGCGATGATTTTGTAATTTTTTTATTGCTTTACATGTTGTTCGCAACTCATTCAGATGCACTAGTTAGTATAATCGAAAAAACAAAAACCCAAAATTATCTACTGGATTGTAAAGGCGTAACAACAAAACATTTTGAATTTGATCGAAATATTTATGCTATAAACAAATAATTTAACGAGCGAATGGCTCATGCTATGCAAATTAAAAATGTTGTTAATGTAAATTTAACAAAGATAAAAATCAAATTTTTCTTTGGTTTTTGATTTGGTAGTTAAACGATTTTAGATTAATGCTCCAATAATTGTGGTCAACATTTTGTTTGAAAAATTTTAAGATTCATTATTTAAACCAACTAAAACGAGAACGGGTATTAATAAACACAAGAATGTGTTGAAATTTTTCAAATTCGGTTTAATGGCAATTTTTTATAAATTGGAATGTTTTTATAAGAATAATTGTTCTCCTTCGACTAGATACATTAAGCAGTGTAAGTTACGGTACATAAAAAGAATAAATGTAAGGCGCGGTAACCTCCGAAGAGATTTTAGGCCGATCGTCTCCAATTTGCCTCGTGCTCCTTCCGACTCCGAACGGAATCTGCAAGGAAGATGGTTTTTCACTGCGAAGCTTTTCATGGCAAAAATACATTCGGAGTGCTTGCTAAACACTGCCGAGGGGCGACCCCGCTTAAAAAAATTTTCTTCTAATTGAAAAAACATTTTTCTAAAATTTTATTGTTGCTTTGCCCGGGGCGTGAACCCAGGATCTTCGGTGTGGTAGGAGAAGTACGCTACCATCACACCACGGTGGTTGTGTACCAATGTACCGATCGCTTAAACTCTTTTGAATTTTGGCAGCTCTATAGGGGAGGGGGTAGGGGAAGAGTTCTTAATTTGTGCAGTGGTGAAGTGAAAAATAGTGTCATACATTTAAATAATATTTTTGTTTCATGACAGAACATCACTGAACGAGAATTCCCGGTTTCAATTTGAGAAGAACTTCTTTGTGTTTTTATCGCTAACAACCGATACCGACGAATTACTCTTTTATGCAGCAAACGAATGTTGTGAACACATTACCAACCTCATTAAACTACCGATTGTTTTAACCCAGGCATGTCATTGGGCGAAAGAGCCTGCTCGTCTTTAACACGCTTATATTAGCTTCACTTTTATGTATGCTTGTTTGTAACACTCTAGGTAAGGCGCACAAAGGGAGTTAGACTCATCTAGCAGCAATTATGGAAGACTCTGTCTCTGGTGTCTCTGAGTTGCACTTAACTACTTTATGGTCAATAATATTTATGTGCCATTGCATAACGACAACGCTGACAACTGTCACCTGTCCGAACTGGAAGGCTAATGTCAGTAGAGACTTTAAACTATGTAGGACATTTAAAGTTAATTTCCTATTCTCTTTAAGATCTGAGGTGGCATTGAAATGGAATGCATGCGTTATGCCTTCCTTTTGCGAAATTATATCGTTGCATGGAGCACACAATAACCACTCGCGGCGGCATGTGTATGGGTTTTTGTTAATTACACAATCATTAAGGGTCCGAAATTGAACTTTTTCTTATGTTGTAAAAGCTTTAGCTGGAGGGTCTTTATATATTGAAACCTAGGTGAACCTTGATGGTTGAGCAAGTTTTTTTTTTGTTTTAATTGCTGAAGCTGGAAAAGGGGCACATATTTTTATGTGCTCAGAATTGGGTGGTATTTTTTAAGTCTATCCCAAAATACATATCATAAGTGTACTATACACAGTAAAAGTGTAAGCTATTATGGCACAATTGAGCCTGAGTCCAGTAATAAGAGAAGTCCGAACATTTGCTTGAATTTTCATAAATAATCGAACTATAAATATGTGCTTCATTTTCCCTGGATATATCGAATAAATAAGAAATTTAGTTTAAAAAAACAAAAACACACCGAAATATGGTGCCGTTTTAATATCTAGAATCCACTTAGAAATTTGATGTTGATGTAGCTCAGAGGTTCGTGTCTCTGCTATTGAGCACAACTCGTTTTGTACCGAGTTATTTAATCACTTCCGCGAGTCTCCAATAATTGCCGCTAGATGGGCTTAACTCTCCTTTGCGCGCCTAGCCTAGGGAGTTAAAAACAAGCACACATAGAAGTGAAGCTAATATATTCGTGTGGCGGCCACCCTGTTGTGATGGTAACATGCTCCGCCTACCACACCGGACGCCCTGGGTTCAAACCCCGGGCAAAACAACATCAAAAATTTTAGAAATAAGGTTTTTCAAAAAGAAGAAAATTTTTCTAAGCGGGGTCGCCCCTCGGCAGTGTTTGCCAAGCGCTCCGGGTGTATTTCTGCCATGAAAAGCTCTCAGTGGAAACTCATCTGCCTTGCAGATGCCGTTGGGAGTCGGCATAAAATCATGTAGGGCCCGTCCGGCCAATTTGTAAGGAAAATCAAGAGGAGCACGACGCAAATTGGAAGAGAAGCCCGGCCTTAGATCTCTTCGGAGGTTATCGCCCTTAGATTTATTTTTTTTTTTTTAATATATGCGTGTTAAACAAATCACCCTCGTACAAATTTAGTTGTCTCTAATTCCAATTTATGAAACACAAGTTTGTTTCTTAAGTCTTTCGTTAGCTGCCCTTTTATACTCAGTTGAGCAGAGCTCACAGAGTATATTAACTTTGATTGGATAACGGTTGGTTGTACAGGTATAAAGGAATTGAGATAGATATAGACTTCCATATATCAAAATCATCAGGATCGAAAAAAAATTTGATTGAGCCATGTCCGCCCGTTAACACGACAACTTGAGTAAATTTTGAGAAATCTTGATGAAATTTGGTATGTGGGTTCCTGGGCACTCATCTCAGATCGCTGTTTAAAATGAACGATATCGGACTATAACCACGCCCACTTTTTCGACATCGAAAATTTCGAAAAATGGAAAAAGTGCGATAATTCATTACCAAAGAGGGATAAAGCGATGAAACTTGGTAGGTGAGTTGAACTTATGACACAGAATGGAAAATTAGTAAAATTTTGGACAACGGGCGTGGCACCACCCACTCTTAAAAGAAGGTAATTTAAACTTTTGCAAGCTGTAATTTGGCAGTCCTTGAAGATATCATGATGAAATTCGGCAGCAATATTACTACTATTACTATATGTATGCTTAATAAAAATTAGCGAAATCGGAGAACGACCACGCCCACTTTAAAAAAAAATTTTTTCAAGTCAAATTTTAACAAAAAATTTAATATCTTTACAGTATATAAGTAAATTATGTCAACATTCAACTCCAGTAATGATATGGTGCAAGAAAATACAAAAATAAAAGAAAATTTCAAAAAGGGCGTGGATCGGCCCTTTTTCATTTAATTTGTCTAGGATACTTTTAATGCCATAAGTCGAACAAAAATTTACCAATCCTTGTGAAATTTGGTAGAGGCTTAGATTATGGGACCATAACCTATTTCTGTGAAAAAGGGCAAAATCAGTTGAAACCGCGCCCAGTTTTTATAAACAAGCGACCGTCTGTCCTTCCTCTCGGCCGTTAACACGATAACTTGCGCAAAAATTGATATATCTTTACTAAACTCAGTTCGCGTACTTATCTGAACTCACTTTGTATTTGTGTAAAAAATGGCCGAAATCCGACCATGACCACGCCCCCTTTTTCGATATCGAAAATTACGAAGAATGAAAAAAAATGCCATAATTCTATACCAAATACGAAAAAAGGGATGAAACATGGTAATTGGATTGGTATATTGACGCAAAATATAGCGTTAAAAAAAAACTTGGTGAAATGGGTGGGACACCTACCATATTCAGTAGAAGAAAATGAAAAAGTTCTGCAGGGAGAAATAAAAAACCCTTGAAATCTTGGCAGGAGTACTGTTCTTAGTATTACATATATAAATAAATTAGCGGTATTCAACAGATGATGTTCTGGGTCACTTTGGTCCACATTTTGGTCGATATCTGGAAAACGCCTTCACATATACAACTACCACCACTCCCTTTTAAAACCCTCACTAATACCTTTAATTTGATACCCATATCGTACAAACACATTATAGAGTCACCCCTGGTCCACCTTTATGGCGATATCTCGAAAAGGTGTCCACCTACAGAGCTAAAGCCCACTCCCTTTTAAAAGACTTATTAACACATTTCATTTGATATCCATATCGTACAAACACATTCTAGAGTCACCCCTGGTCCACCTTTATGGCGGCATCTCGAAAAGGCGTCCACCTATAGAACTAAGCCCCACGCCCTTTTAAAATACTCATTAACACCTTTCGTTTGATACCCGTATCGTACAAACAAATTATAGGGTCACCCCTGGTCCACCTTTATGGCGATATCTCGAAAAGGCGTCCACCTACAGAACTAAGACCCACTCCCTATTAAAAGACTCATTAACCCCTTTCATTTGATACCCATATCGTACAAACGCATTCTAGAGTCACCTCTGGTCCACCTTTATGGCGGTATCTCGAAAAGGCGTCCACCTATAGAACTAAACCCCACGCCCTTTTAAAATACTTATTAACACTTTCCCTTATGTTGTCACCATAGCTCTCAACTGAGTGTGTAATGTTCGGTTACACCAGAACTTAATCTTCCTTACTTGTTTGTTTTAGGCCCAGTTTGAATTATTTAAAGATTAATCCGGACATTTTGGCCGCTATAACTGTGATGAGAAATGACATTTAATGTAAGTATCTAGAATTTTCCATAACCAAAATTGCATTCGGGGTTTACAACCCTGCAATAATTGTTGGATTACGTGTACCATTTTTTTTATGTTGGATTACTCTAACAATACTCCTTTGCAATGCGTTTGCGGACCACCATCAGCCAATCATTGCTCTTTTTTTGACGACCATGATCACGACGCGATGACGATCGAACAGAGTTGCCAGAAGTAAAATATTTAATACAAATAACTGATAATAAAATTTTACTACGGCAACTCTAATCAAATGTAACCGCGCAACTGGTTTTATGTATACATACTATAGTATAGAGAAATATTCAAAGAGGAATTGTGTCGAAAAGAGTTATCGGAGTGAATTTAAGAAAAACAATTTTATTGACGAAAAATAATATAAATAAAATAACTACAACCAAATATATAAAGGTAAAATATGGAATACAGCGCACGTCACAAAAGACGTATTCAGAAAATTGAGATGGAAAAGTTTGCGCGCAGATTGAAAAATGGAGCAAATGCGACGCTCCAAACTTAAACTCCAAATTATGCCGCATGCTCAGAGGTTATGCAATTGGTCAGCTTGATTAGCATAGCACCAGATGGCAATAATTTTTATAGTTTTTTATAAATTTTATGTTTTATTTTGGGTGGCTTCTTCTCTAGCGTTGGTTTTAAAAGTACCCTTCCATAGCTACTCCGAGGGCAAATGCTTGGAGAGTACTTTCTTATGTAATCTACTATAGGTACTCCATTAGGTAATCCGTCGAGGGTGGTTTGACGAGTACTCTTGTGCTAGTATTCCAAGGAGTAATATTTTGAGAGCAGTTTCGCAAGTAATCCCTTGTCGGTACTCCTTGGAGTAATATTTCAGGAGCAGTTTAGAGAGAACTGTTCCGCAGATACTCCATAGAGAATACTCGCGTTTTTTGAAGGGAAATCTTCTCTACCGAAATCGCAATCAAAACTCAGATCGGAAGTCGGGAGGATCTATACTTAAAAATGAGATGAATGCCGAATATAATACAGTTTCTGTAATTAGGGCTTGATCTATTGGTATCGCGGATCCGCTCGCACACTATTTTTCCTTCATGCGCCACAGTGTGTGAATTGAACATTGAAAACTATTGTGAGAGGAGTGATAAATTACTTTATTGATCCATTCAGGTTTTATGTTTGAGACCCTTGATGATTACCAGTTGTGCAAGGAGCTTCTTCGCTCCTGTCAGTCCAATAGCCTACCTTCAGCGTGCTAACTTATCGCCCATTTTGCTATTTTGGCACCCAAATCAAAGACAAGCTATGTCGACTCTTCATATTCATGGCTCACTAACTGTACTGGAGCAAGAAAGCAACCTGAAGTTATCAAATGTCTTAAGTTGCCTATCAATCGATTTGGTATCTGCAGACGTCCTTCTGGTAAATTTAGCTTAAAGACTTCATGAAGAACGATAGCGAAGTACTATGTACAGATTTGTTTTTCTTATGATTAAGCAGTTTAAATAATTGACGAGAAGCTACAATTTGCAGCGCGTAAAAATTTCTACAAATTTCCAATCCAAGGTACTTTACTACCGTTTAATAAGGGCCTTATCTACTGATCGAATTCCGTTATAAGTTCGATTCTAAACAGTCGAAAACAAAATCACAGTTTTGACATTTCTGAATCGGTATTTCCGCTCCAAATACCAAGTACGTAGGTACTCCTCATGACCAATACTAAGTCTGTAGGTACTACTAATGACTAAGTGCACAAATTATTTGCGTCAATTGCATTCGCTTTCACGGAGTGAAACATTTACGCATTTAAAATGCAATTAGTTCAAGACATATAAACGATCTCATAAAATACGAAACAAAGAGTCACAAAGAGTTAAATTAAATGAAATGGGTGATGTTGTGAAATTAAACGAACTATAGACGAGTACACGAAATTTCGATAGTAAACCACATTCACAAAGTTTAATTCTAAATGTTAATGATACAATTTGCAAGCCAAAGGCGTGCCGACTCAAACCAATTCTGACATGCAAATAACAAAAAATAACGACAAAATACTACTTGGCTATAACAAAAAATACTAACTCAATTCAAATAGAAAATAAGCAAATCGGAATTAAAACAAATACACTTTTGATGATGTTGAGCGTTTGAGTTTATTTCATTCAAGTGAGAAATGCAGCGCATGCGCGAATCGCATAAATAAATTCGATTTAATAGATCACACCTTGTTACACTTTTCACGGTTGCAATTAAATACAAAAATTCAAATAATCGTAAGCTTAATTAAGTAGCTAAATAAGAACGGAATGGTCAATGTAAATTATTTATTTTATTTTAAGATAAGTTTCTCCAAACCTAACCTAGCCAGCGAAGCTGATGGGGCTTAATCGTTGCACTTTTTTCATGTACGTAGACCGCTATTAACAATTAAATTTCTTTCGTCAATAGCATAGCGATAAGTACCCAAAATTTTTCGAGGAACTATTCCCTCGAATATCCTGGAGGCCTTCCCTTCCAATTTCCACATTGTTCTCGCTGAAAGAGGACTTTATTGTTGTTGTTGTAGCAGTGCTTCGCCCGACCCAATAGGTGCGACCGATCACAAATTGTCATCAATATTCTCTAACGGCAGTCCAAGCAAACTTGCTGTTTCAACAGGGGTGGACCGTAATGAGAGGGATGTTCCACAATACAGTTAAAGAGATGGCTGGTGTCATGTGAGGACACATTACAAGCAGGATATACATTTTGTATGGCGGGGTTGATTCTAGATAGGTAAGAGTTTAACCTGTCACAGTATCCAGATCGAAGTTGAGCTAGAGTGACTCGCGTTTCCTTAGGGAGTGTGCGTTCCTCTTCTGCAAGTTTTGGGTATTGGTCTTTGAGTACAGGATTCACCGGATAATTCCTAGCATAGAGGTCCGGTGCCTATTTGTGGAGTTCGCTATGCTTTTGTTGCGATCATAGCCTTAATTGTTGCTTGGCAGTGCGAGTAAATAAGATTTTAATGGTAGTAACACGAGAAAGCATTCCATAAACCGCATCCTGAATCACGGCGACTTACGACCGAAAGTGGCTACAGAGGTTGGACATTGATTTTGAGTTTCAGTTCGGTGGTAGACAAGTCAGCAGTTTGATGGATCGTTTTGTGGTAAAACCTGTTACTTCTGAATATCATATTTTCAGTGTTGGCTAAGTCAATAACCCTCCCCCTATTGGGGGATGGTACATCGTGGAGGCTTAACTAGAACTAAACTCGTTTTGTTTGTCTTGCCTGGCGTCGAATTCATTGAGTAAAATTTGCCGTAAAGGTGGCAGCGATAGTATTTTTTTTCTTGTTTTTAATAAATGGAGATTTTAATCACGTCTAAAGGACATGGGTGAGCCGAGCAGTGGTAATGATGGCTTATGGACCGTTTCTAGCCGTGAAGTTCGGGAGATCTTTATGGAAACCAACTTTCCGAGATGCACGTATGCGGCGAGCAAATACCGTGAGCGAGGATAAGATACTATAGGTGGGCGGGATGGCGGGACTTCGGCCATTTTTTCAGCCGCAGGCGACAAATAGACACCAGATCAACATATCATCTTTTCGATATGCCTACAAGATGGTTCCCGAAGCCTGAAGAAGTGTACGGCTGTTATTCATTCATTCAGGGAGACCAAACTACTCAAAACCCAAAAACTATCGGTCAATAAACCTCTCCTGCTTCTTCCGTAAAACATAAAGCACTAGCTTCTGCAGGATGAACGCAGCTGTTGTTGTTGTTGTTGTATTAACGAAAAAGAAACTCCCCAAATATTTTGGGGAGTGTTATCGATGTTGATGGTCCTTTCCCGGATATAGATCCGGTATGTTCCGATAACAAAGCCCCATTAAGGTACTAGCCCGACCATCTCGGCAACGATTAGTATGACCACATTAAACCTTCTAGGCCATCTCGCCCCCACCTCTAGTTTCATAAGGAACTTGGGGTCGCTAGAGCCTCACCTGCTAAATATGTGTATGGTACATTTATATTTGTAACAGGATTCCCCTCCCGTAGGTGAGGTTGACAACTGGGTTGCGGAAGCTATGAAACTATAAAGCTTTGCATTGCGCTTATCAACACCTTGAATCCCGATGGACGCTGCTAAACCCGCTTACCGGAAAAGCAAATCGGTTAAAAGCACACTTCGACATTGACGACAAGGACGACTAAACAGGATATGAACATACCTAACGTCCGAGCTCAACCATATCACGGCGGTTGTGGACTTCCAAGTGCAGTTTTTAAGATATTTTTCGAGGAAGAAATAGGTGGAAGGTCCAGACAAAGGTAGTAGCATTATAATCTACACAGATGGGTCGAGACTCGAAAAGGGAACTGAAGCTGATGGTAAGCTGTACTCGTAGTAACTGCAGGTTAGCAAGTTGTACCGCCTTCTTAACTCCTAAAGGGTCTTTCATGTGGAGGTCTATGCTACAGAGAGAGCAGTCAGATTTCTGCAAGACAGTACGGTCTCAAATACCAATATAACAATCTTTGTCGACAGCCAGGTCCCCTTAAAGGCATAAAAATCCAACATGATAAAGTCGGATAGCGGGGGCAGGTATCGAGCCTACTAGTGTCCGCAAATGAGATGGCCTAGAAAGGTTCTGAAATGGATAGAAGTGCGGATAGCTCCGTGCGACCACCGAAGGGTTATCTCCTGGGGGAAATGGATGAATATTAGAAAAGAGTAACGGAGTTGCTGTGGAGCAACGAAAACGATTACGAGGTTTCAAGGATATCCGCCATTATAGCGATGCTCCGACGTAAGCGTTTACCTCCGCAGTAGCTCCCACTGCAGAAGCTGTCAGTATGAGGAGGAAGAGGAGCCAATTCGTCACATTCTCTGCCGATGTGCAGGACTGCAGACAGGAAAACTAAGATTTCTGGGCGCACTGGTTTCCTATTGTCTTAAAGAGGTTTGGAGGGTTGATCTTTCGCTTCTACTTAAGTTCATGAGAGAAATGCAATGATTCGTCGAGGACTACTCAGAACTAATCTGATTGGATGAATAGGCCGCTACCCGACACTTACTGAGTCATTCACAATAGACAAACTATGACTCCGAGTGGATATGTAGGATCTCACTATACGCGCCCTCTTAGCCCAACCCAATCTTGCATAAAAATGTTCAGTAGCAAATTATTTTTATATCTTGAAACTTAACGCTTAGCAAACCTGTGCTAAGGCATATCACGTAGAGAGAAAACAAAGCCCTGAAGAGCTGAGCTAAGTTCAAGTTTCAGGCTTTATCTCCCAAGTATTTTGAACACATAAAACGAGCCTTGTACAAGCTGTAAGTTTTTTCTAGCTATAATATTATAATATATTTAACTTCTTTTTTATATGACAAAAACTTGCACTAACGTAAACGTAAGTTGCTAAACGAATTAATAAAATAAATATTCATAGCATCTTTAAGATAGTTTTATTTTGTTTCTGTTTTTAAAATAAATAAAAATAATGTTGGTTTTCTAAACTAGCAAGTCAAAGCTGGACGTGACCGGAAGCAACGACAACAAAAATAACCAATGAAATATCAAAAAACAAACAAAAACTATAACAACTTGGCGTGGCACTCATTGAACTTTCAAGATAGACAACAACAACGAATAGTAACAACGAGAACGAAACGAATTTATAATTCAATGCAGGATTCGAACAAAGCTTGTAAATACTTGGAACTGACCAAAAGACCAACGCATCAAGATCAGCGCATTCATACGCGAAACATCAACAACCACCAATAGAATCACGACAAAAGAAGCACTAAATTCCAATATATGTAAGTAAGTAATTTAAGCATAAGTATTACATATAAAATGTTACAACAAAAACAAATAAGTAACGAGCGAACGTGTTGACGCAGAAAGTATTGAATCGATTGCGCACGATCTGAAAAGCGACAAAGTAGCTCACCAATGCCGACAAAATGACAGGAACAATGCTAAAGAATCTTATAAAAACATAATATATGTTTTTGTGTATGTATACACAGTAGAGAAGACAAAAATTGCAGTGAAAATTTTTACTAAACTTTGTCTTTTAAATTCTTCTTATTCTACTATCAAAAATCTCTATATATAAAAATCAAATTCTGTGGGTGTTTGTTCACTATGGAAACGTATTTCCCACACCTCAATCATCACCAAATTTTGGCTATAGGTTCCTTCAATCAAGACGATTTCAGAACTAAGAATTTTCACGTGCGCCACTTGGTGGTGCGACAAATTTTGTATGTCAGCAAAAGTTACTCATATGCCATGTACGTACTTAAGTGCAGAACTTTTGTTTGATCATAGCGTTGAATTCACAAAAAGTTAAAGCGATTGAGTTTTTATTAAATTTAAGCATTGCATTGTAAAAATAGTTGTATATATGAGATGATAGACAATCTGCCTAACCCGAGCAACGCCGGGTACCCAGCTAGTGTAATATAAAACCTGCTGGATATTTATAACTCTAGCCATGCCGTTGTGAAGCCAATAGTCGTCTATGCTTCCTTAGTTTGGTGGACGAAGATCACACAAAGAACAGCAATAACAAAACTAAGCAGACTGCATTGACAACACCACGCGGGTTAAGGGGTTTAGAATATACCCGCGGCAGGTATGCCTGTCGCAAGAGGCGCGACTAAAATACAAATTCATTCAAGCTGTTATGAAGCGCAACCCTTTAAAGGGGTTACCAGCACAATTTATGACTTTTCCAACCCAATTGTCTTACCCGTGGCGAATCCTGTTTCTTCAGCAGCTGAAGCTCTGGCGATTCCAATTTCGTCATGGATCTAGGGGTTGGAGGGCGGTATGGCCTAGTAGGTTTAATATGGTCATACTAAATCGTTCCCGAGATGGTCGGGCTAGTACTTTAATAGTGCTTGTTACCGGAATGTACGGGATCTGCATCCGGCAAATGACCGTCAACATTGATAACATTCCGTAAAACCTTCCTGGAGTCTCCTTATCGCTACAACAACAACAAAAATTTGTACTAGCATAACGGATGCGATGAGAGCGTCCATTGCTGATGTACTATGTGCCTTAGTGGGAATAGAGAGGTAACATTTACTGCACTAAGTCTTCAAAATATCGCTGGAATAAAGAACGGAAGTATGGCAGGGCATATAAAATTAACAAGAAAATTTATAGGAAACCACGCATTACAACCAAATTATATAATGGCCCCTACGCTGAAAATATCATAGAATTTTTAGGTGTCCAATATAGACCGAACCCTTTGGAGAATAAGGTAAACATATACTGACCCCGAGTAAGAATCATGGTACCGGGAGCTGGTATCTGTGTGCAGAAGTTTAATAAATCGATACATATGCACTGCTACCTCACTATTTTTCAGGTAAAAAACCAAACAATAGAAGTTGTTTTCCTTGCAAACTTACACAACTACTTCTAAGCTAGTGGATGAATTCATTGGAGCTTTAAATCATCTGGGAATTAAGAACAATGTAAAGAATAAGCAGAAAACCTAGCCAAGCAGGGTGCTATAGCCGAACTCTATGGTACGGAGCTTTTGTGTAGACTCGCAAAGGCACATATGAGGAAAACCATAGGTAACAGGGAAAAGAGCAGTTCTGACAGCAGTGGATTGAATGGGTAGGGCAACGGAAAATCAAATTATTTATACTCCCAGCAACTCTCACTGGGTACTATAAGTGACACTATTGTCTACGATATCGCGTAAGGCACCCCAGCGGGTTAGAGGGCTTAGAACAAACTCGCGGTAGGTATTCCTGTCGTAAGAGGCGACTATAATACCAAATTGATTCATGGGGTTGCCAACGAAATATATAGCTTCTCCAACCCAATTGTCAACCTCATCTACCAGTGGCGAATCCTGTTTCATTAACAGCCGAGGCTTTGGCGCGCCCGAAATCCTGGTGGACTTAGGGGGTGGGGAGGGCGGAATGGCCTAGATGTTTTCATGTGGTCATACCAAATTGTTCCCGAGATGGTCGGGCTAGTACCTGTATAGTGCTTGTTACCGGAACGTACCGGATCTGCTTCCGGCAAAGGACCATCAACATCGATAACACTGCCGAAGGCCACCGGAGAGTGTACTTATCGCTACAACAACAACAATATATCATACAATGGAGTGTAATATATCCGATATACAAATCTCTTAAAAAAATAAATGCACGGCGCGACAAACGCCGAAGAGATCTAAGGCCGAGCTTCTCTTCCAATTTGCGTCGTGCTCCTCTTGATTTTCCTACAAATTGGCCGAACGGGACCTACATGTTTTATGACGACTCCGAGCGACATCTGCAAGGCAAACGAGTTTTCACTGAGGCTTTTTATGGCAGAAATACACCCGGAGCGCTTGCCAAACACTGCCGAGGGGCGACCCCGCTTAGAAAAATTTTCTTCTAATTGAAAAACCTTATTTCTAATATTTTGATGTTGCTTTGCACGGGGTGTGAACCCAGGGCATACGGTATGGTAGGCGGAGCACGCTACCATCACACCACGGTGGCCGCCGAAAATCTCTTGCTGAAGGATAAAACGCCGGTTCTCTGCAAATGCGTCGCTCTGGAAAGGTAGATACTCTCCCATCTAGGTAGCATGATCCTTAATTCCTTTGTGAAATGGCGAAAAAAGTCTGGAGAGGTACTTAAATACATTAAAAGCGTTCACATACAATAATAGGCTGTAAGATCAAGCAAAACAGGTCTCAATAAAAACTCTTAATAAAATGTTCGAAACTATCGTAAAATTCTTTAAAATTTTAAAATTTTTCGAAAACGATATTGATTGTGGTTTGTATATTTCAGCTATCAAAATTCTGGCAGCTTTTTTTATACTAGCAAAAAAAAAAAAATATAGTTTAATTGAGAAAATTTATTAAAAATCGTCATTGGCATTTTCTTGTTCCCTGCTGTATAAGGAAGGTGCTCAAACGTACGTGTGCCATTTTTTCAACTTGTTGCCGTCAATTCTTTTTTTTTGCAAAACTTTCATTGCTGTCGGATCATGAATATTAAAAAGTTTTAAATATGAGTAACGAGTATTTCATGATGTTAAAAGAATATTCATGCATATAGAACTTCAAAAAAACAATGCAACAAGTGAAGCGCCAGTGCACGTGCAAATGTTTGAAGGCGGAATGTGATGGCAGGTATAACTATGAGCACTGAAATTGCAGGAATAGGGAAAGAAGTTTTCGTGTATAAGAAATCTTCGTAGTAGAGTTTACATTGAAAGCGTGAGTTTTGAACGAAACAAAAACTAGTTACAAATTTATTGATTTCGGTTTTTATATTTAAGCCTATATAGTCTAATTTTGGTTAGTACTAGATGCATGTGGTTGTGAGAAGCTCACAGTGCACTTAGATTAAGGCGACGCATGTGTGGAAGTGAATAAGTTTTCGAGAATTGTTTGAATCCTATTTCTTAGCCTAGATTTCAGGGATGGGCGTTATCCAAAAATTTGAATAACGATTGACGAAAATAAAAAAATACATTTTTATTCATTATACAAGAAAACTTGAGTAATGAATAACAAGATATTTTTTTATTCAAGAATTTCTTGAAAAATGAATAACATTTTATCGTTATTCAAAATATTCTGAGTGATGATAACCGGTAATTCCTATTTTTGTAAATTATTAGTACAGGGTTGAGTTATTATTATTTATTTAAATAAAATAATTAAAAAAAAATGTTTAAGTTAAATGTTTTATTGAAAGATATATTTACATGAAGTAATAATAATACTAAAAGCTACAAAATAATTAGGTACACTGAAAGAAATGGTGTTAGTAAAATCAACAAATCGGTTCTGTTGTTCTTGACTTAACGGAGATTCGGAGAAATTGATCGAATTATGGTTAATTCGACCGAGTTCTTTGTCAAGCGAACAAATTAGTTTAGCCATTTCAACAGAAGAGAAATTGCTGCTCTTAAGTTAACAAAATTTTGTAAAATTGACAGATTTCTAATCAATCTAACTGATTTTTCTGTTAACACAACTGATCTTACAGGTCATTTCAACGGCGGTCAACTGTCAATACATGAGCAAATTTCAAAGAGAATTTTACGCTCACTGCGCTCTCTACTTTGTATTTATGTATGCTGTGTACTATATGTATGCATATGGCGGCCGCCGTGGTGTGATGTTAGCGTGCTCCGTTTACCACACCGAAGACCCCGGGTTCACACCCCGGACAAAGCAATATAAAAATTTTAGAAATAAGGTTTTTCAATTAGAAGAAAATTTTCCTAAGCTGGGTCGCCCCTCGGCACTATTCGGCAAGCACTCCGAGTGTGTTTCTGCCATGAAAATTTCTCAGTGAAAACTCATCTGCCTTGCAAATGCCACAACATATGTACTTTCGTACAAAGCTGTCGCAACAACTTTTTTTGTTCATTTGACTACTAAAACGGTCAAATACGAATCAACGATTTGTGCGCAGTTGATTCAACATCTTATTGCGATAGATAAAAATTTACAGAAATTTCGGTTGAATTGACCCGTATTTCGGTTGATTTTATCAGTATTTTTCTTTCAGTTTAGGTCCTAGGTACTAGTCATGACACTCCTCATCAATCTAGGGAGCTCAACAGACAATTAAGTAAAAGCGTTGGGAGCGTGAAATTTCTAAAAATGTCAGGCGTGGCATAACTTGATTAAGGTTCAGTTTGTCCTACTTATGACTATCAATAGAAATTTGACGCGTCCAACGCTTTTATTTAATTGTCGGAGCAACGCCCTAGATTGGTGAGGAGTGGGATGATTAGTACCTAGGACTTACCTAATTATTTTCTAGTTTTTAGTATTATTATTACTTCATGTAAGTATTGTTTTCAATAAAACCGTTTAACTTAAAATTTGTTTTTTATTATTTTATTTTCAAGTTTTTAGTCTTTATTTAATTGCCTATTATTTCGCGTTCTATTTAGCTCATTTAGTAACTCATTATTACTCATTATTCCTGGTAATTTGTTACAATCTAAGTCCTCAACACATAATCCTTCCAAAGACTTTACTCTACTCTGCGCCACGTATGCTTGTCTCTCCTCGAACTCCAAAATGTTGTCATCGGGTTCTGAACTATATTCCAAGTTTCACTCTTGTAGCTTATCGGGAAGTTACTTAAATTTCAATTACAAAATTCGTTCCGGCCTGTCAAGTCAAGCTAAATAAAACCTTTAAAAAAGATGATATAGCCATTCAGTTATTCAAAAATAAAAAATAAACCCTAGAGTTGCCCTGACAATATACCCATATGGGTAAACAGCTTCTCGTGAAGTTCTGAAGCTTCTTAGGGTAATATTGAAATGATTTTAGGGAGCATTCTCAGTTTTTTTGGGGGTAATTTCGGGGACACCCTCGGGGTTCTTCCGGGATCATTTGGGGGGGGGGGGGGGGGGGGGGGAGTCATTTCGGGGACACCCCCACCGTATCCTCCCTGTCAATTTTAAGGGTAATTTTAAACGACTTCCCCGGGGTAGTTTGAGGTGATTTTGGGATGGTTTTGGGGGCTCGTTCAAGGTCCTCCTAGCGTCATTTCGGGATGGTATTGGGTACTCCAATGGGGTCCCCCGGGATCATTTGAAGGTCATTCAATGATGGTTTTGGGGACTACCTTCGGGTTATTTAGGGTAATTCTGGGATCGTGCTGGGGACCTCTGGGGGCCATTTGGTGGTAATTTTGTGATGGTTTTCGGGACTCCCTCGGGGTCCTCCCGGCGTCATTTTGGAGTAATTTCGGCATGGTTTTGGGGTTTCCCTCGGGGTCCTCCCGGGGTCATTTGAAGGTCACTTCGGGATGGTAGTAGAAGCACACAGTTTGAAATTGCGTTCTATTCTATGTAGTTTTCGACTAATACGCGTACGTTAGACTGATATAAAAAATGTCTGATTTTATATCTATAATTCGTATTGAATATCTGATTGGGTAACGAACTTAATTCGGCGTGATTCAAGTTTTTCAAGTTTGCCTAGAAAAACTCTATCTAATATAGAAATAAACATATATCCACAAGAAAGGCGATCCGGAAAACCATTTTGTCGATTTCAAAGCAGCTTTTAATTGCGCGAAAAGAAGCTGATTTTATGCTGTTGTGTCTGAATTTAAGTTCTCTGCAATTTTAATTAGGCTATGCCAAATGACGTTGAGAATCACCAGCAACAGATCCGTGGGAAGGATCTCTATAAGCCATTAGAAACCAAACGCGGCTTCAATTGTTGGCGTATGGTATTGATATTATTGGCCCTAACAAACGCGCTGTGAGCTCTGCCAACTTGGTACTAGATAAAAAAAAAAAGGAAAAAAAAAATGGGTCTTGCGGTAAATGAGGACAAGACGAAGTAGTTGCTGTCAACCAAGAAGGAAGAGTCGCCTTGGAAGCCACGTCACTAATGAGGAATATAAATTCAAAACTGTGAAGGATTTCGTTTACTTGACAAACAGCGTTAACAGCAAAAATAATGTCAGCTTAGAAATTAAACGATGGTGTCCTGGAAAGATTTCGAAAACAATTTTTTTAAGATTGCAGAATGATCTCTCACTCTATTCCATGCAACAATAGCTTAGAAATGCCACTATTATATTTTAAGATGTCCGTTGCTATTATCAGTAAATGTGTAACCTCTTAGTAACTTAAGTAGCTCTATCGGATATGAATTCGGTCTGATGGGGTAAAAGTATACTTAGGTACTCTTGCGACTCTGCACGCAACAGTCTGATTTTCACTTTGGTTTTGAATGCCACATAATGTGAGAAATAGCTAATGATTGGTAGTGAACTGTCATTGGTCTGCGTAGCCCTAGCCTTTGCAAAATGTGTGACGCCTCAAAGCTTGCTAAATGTGTGTACGTATGCGATTTTTGGATACGCTCCCGTCCGTCCGTCCGTCCGTTAGCTCGATAACTTGAGTAAATATTGAGATATTTTCACCAAATTTGGCACACTAGCTTATCTGGACCCAGAATAGATTGGTATTGAAAATGAGCGAAATCGGATGATAACCACGCTCACTTTTTTATATATATAACATTATGGAAAACACAAAAACCTGATGATTTAGTAAATAATACACCTAGAATGTTGAAATTTTACATGTTGACTGATATCGAGACTCTTGATAAAATTTCGAAAATTTTTTTAAAATGGACATGGCACCGCCCACTGGGATAAAATCAATTTTACAAATGTTATTAATCATAAATCAAAAATCGTTAAACCTGTCGCAACAAGATTCGGCAGAGAGATTGCCCTTACTATAAGGAATACTTTGAAGAAAAATTAACGAAATCGGTTAAGGACCACGCCCACTTGTATATAAAAGATATTTAAAAGGATCGTGGACGAATAAAATAAGCTATATCTTAGCAAAAAAGAGCTTTATATCAAAGGTATTTCATTTTCCAAGTCGATTTATAACGACAAATAGGAAAATTTTCAAATTCTAAAAAATGGGCGAAGCACCGCCCCTTTTAATGACTAAGCAATTTTCTATGTTTCGGGAGCCATAACCCGAAGAAAAATTAATGGGTCGTAATAAAATTGGGTACACATATTTTCCTTATAGCAGAAAATATTTCTAGTAAAAATGGACGGGATCAGTTAAAGACCACGGCAACTTAGATATAAAACAAGTTTAAAAGGGTCGTAGACTAGAATAATAAGCTACAACTTAGCAAAAAATAGTTTTGAATCAATGATATTTCACTTATCAAGTTTTATTGTAAGAGGAAAGGGGGAGACATTTTTTTTTAAACGGGCGGTGCAACGTGTTATGTAGAAAAGTAATTTATCTGAAATGAAATGTACAATTGAAGCTCACGCTGAGTATATAATGTTCGGTTACACCCGAACTTAGATACCTTTACTTGCTTGCAAATATCTCTAGTCAAAAACATTTTTGTCTTTCTGCTTTCGGATTATTGATACCGGGGCCAAAACGCATAATTTAATATCTCTCGCGCAACTATATATTTTCATATGCAAACTAAACGGGATCAAGTGAAAGTGCATATTTAATTTGCAATAAGATTATTTATTGAACCTTTTCTAATCATGTATATACTTGTTTATAGACGCGAGCGTTAGAATTGAAGAGTTGAGGTACATAACTGAAGTCGACTTGGACAAAATTTTTCCCTCAGTTGATGTACACTAAAGCGAATTTGCGTGAAAAAATCAAATTGTGGAAAAAACGTGAGGTATGAATACTTTTTTAAATAACACCTTCTTATTTATACTTTTCCAATTTTATTTTAACAAATGACCAGTCATACATCATTTCTGTCATTATTTCAACTGTCGATGCACCCTGTTTTTCAGTTTTTTTCTATCTTGCAGTTCGGCGAAGATGAAGAAATAACGTCTGCGATTAAAAAAGTTAACCAATGCATTAAGGAGAACGGGGGTGTTTCATTCAGCTCTACACCTTTGAGTACATCACAAACTTCTCATGGTTCGCTTGAGGTAGCAGCATACATACGCATGGATCTGTGGCATTACTATTTTATATTTTATAATGTAGGTAGACATTCAAAACATTCTAGAACATTATCCTCGAGATAAAGACGCCCTCCATTATTGCGTCGATCAACAAACTCTTATTATTATCTATTAAAAACTTATTGACCCGTAATCATAGTCGAAATAAAATAGAGTTTTATTGGTTTAAACATGGTTCTAAATTAAATATCATTTTAAGTCTGTTATAGTCCACTTAAACACTATTTTATCTCTAAAAAAGTATTTTAAATTTAAAATGACGTGAGCCCGATTTTAGTTTTTTAAAATAGGTTTTAAGTTGGTGGTCTGCTGTGAAAAGTTGCGATAAATTAAACAATTTGATATTTAAAAGCGATGACCTTGAATGGAAGTGAAAAAAGGCTTCCCAGACAAGCCAATATATGCCAGGAGCTAATATATTGTACCTAGAATGCGGATTAATATGTTCCTGACGAAAACTACACAAGCTTAAAATGTGCGATGGTTACTTGGCTCCACATATGCGAAATCTTTAATTAAGACTATTCCGCATTCAAAGATATTTGTGAGCTTTGATCTTTTAGTATCTTTTGAGGAAAAAGTAGCATCCTATACTGATTTTGACATTAAATTTAGAAATAAATATTCAATGGAAGGAATAATTTACCACAGGCGTCGCTTTTTAATACATGTCAAAAAATTTCGGGAGAGGTGTCAAATGACGCGCTTTAATTTCGGAAGCAATAATCCGAAGCGGCAAAGTAATTAATTATTCGGTTTTTTTTGTGAATATATATTAATTAAAGAACAATTTCTTATTTTCAACTTCTAATTATTCAATTACATTACAGAATGGCGGCCACCGTGGTGTGATGGTAGCGTGCTCCGCCTACCACACCGTATGCCCTGGGTTCACACCCCGCACAAAGCAACATCAAAATTTTAGTAATAAGGTTTTTCAATTAGAAGAAAATTTTTCTATGCGGGGTCGCCCCTCGGCAGTGTTTGGCAAGCGCTCCGGGTGTATTTCTGCCTTCAAAAGCTCTCAGTGAAAACTCATCTGCTTGCAGATGCCGTTTGGAGTCGGCATAAAACATGTAGGTCCCGTCCGGCCAATTTGTAGGGAAAATCAAGAGGAGCTCAGCCTTAGATCTCTTCGGAGGTTATAGCGCCTTACATTTTTTTTTTTTTTTTTATTACAGAATTCTTCAATTCAATTCTACTGGCATTTCCTTTTGTGTCTTCTATTTCCCTTTGCATTTGCCATTCCTCTTAAAAGAAAGCGTGAAATAAAACACGGAATACAACAAGAATTAGCAACAAAAATTTTAAGAACTGCTTGGTGCGGGCGCTGCTGAACTACTTCCCCCCGTTATCACCCTCTTAGTATATGTCATGATCGACTTGAGTTCAATGATTTTCTAATGTAAAAGGGACTTACACTTTGCAGGTCCATGTACGATGGCTCAACATTCTAGGTCACTTTTTTCCTATGGAAATCTATACTAAACTCCCTTTATTTATGCTGACTTTGCGAAGACAAACCTAAATTTGATTAAACCTGATTATCATTGAATGTACTGCATACTTATTAGTATCGACGTTAGAGATATCCCTATTCGGTTTCGGGTCTATTATATTAAATGATTTTAACGGTCAGGGCCACCTAACATTTAAGGTTTGCATCATTTTGCCCGTCACAACTGTCTTAATGCAAACAACTTTTCTTTACAACATTCTTACAAACTACATAAACTATTCAACATGAATACGAGTGTATGAGCAGATAGCCTTGTTGCATCCTTTGCTTTAAGGAGCCCAAATCCGCTTTAACTATTTATTCGTTTATGTTGCGTGATTAAAATAATTTTTTAAGAACGAAATTAAGTAAATTTTCTTTAAATAAGTATGTTCATGTTCAATTAAAAGATTGCGCACTCAATTTTAAATTGACGGCTGATAAAAAACAGCGAATTTTTATAAAACGTTTGCTAATAACTTTTAAAAAGAATTTAGTGATAATTATCCGCCACCGGATTATGATCAAAACGCGGTTTTCAGGTACTCCTTTGACAATTTTTGTGGAATTGTATGAGTTTTTTTCAAGTAAAAATTTACCATTTTTTATAGGTGGAGTCAAGTAACCACGGTTGTAAGGAACAGGGTGAACTTTTAAAACTTCTAAAAAAATTCTTCGTATCGCCAATCAATGCGTTTTTTGCATGCGGATACCCTGTCCATGCTTATTTTAGGTGAAAACTGTGTTTAATATGTCTATGACAGACCAAAACTTTTAAATCCCATTTTTAATTTAGGGAAAATTTTAACTAAAGAGTATTTTAGTTAGTGACTATGATTACGGGCCATTATTTATTTATGCTTTATTTAAGTATTCAAAATGTAAAATGAAATTTTAAAATTAATACAAGTTTTTTGTTCAATAGGTACCCAGTGTGTAATTTGTTATTTTAAACACAGTTAAGTATAATTTTTAAATATACATATTTAATAACTAAAAATATGTAAAATAAATAAGTGAAATAAAAGTTAACAAATATATATCCCGTGCTTTTAATCATTTTGGAATTTAAATTTTTTATAAAGAGAAACAGTTTTGACTTTACCAAAAGCACATTTTCTCTTAAATCAACTGCATTTTTTGTAGTTAAATGAACAGGTTACACTTTTATTTACACAAAAAAATGTGGCAAAATATTCGTCTAAACGGTTAACAAAGACCAGGTGAACGGTTGTACCAACAAATAAATAAAAGTTGATTGAAGAGAAATTTTGAAAATTAAACAGTGAAACTGTTGAACTGTGGGAAACGAATAAGCATCTGCTGTTTTAACAAATAAATCTTTGGATGTGATTTACCTGTGAATCTGTTGTCTCAACCCCTAGTTTGGTTAATATTACAGTATTTTTTCTCTGAATGTACTTTCAAGAAGCACCCACACTCACCTTCTTAGTCAACAAAAACACCGTTATCTTACGTCGAACATTTAAGCGATGAAAAGCTCTCTAAAAACAAAACAGCAAAACTTTCAACCATTGAAGCAGCAAAACAATCGAGACTCAAGTGTTGATGTCTTGAGTGTCATCGTGTAGTCAGTCAGTGCGTCATTCACTCAAGTAGAAGCGACAGCTATGAATAGGATAAACGTTGAAGGTGCCCTCCATAGAAATGAAGTAACAAGTGTTTGCGAAAAAGTAAAAAAAAAAAAAAAAAATAGTAGCTGTTAAACTTAATGCACTAATTAAAAAAAAAAAAACTATCAACTGTTTGACTTTGGTTTAAAACATAATATTATTTTCGAGTAAGCCGGGACGCAAAGCGAATTCGGGAGCGACATTCTCTTCGTTTTCCGTTTAAAACTATTCAGTGACCGTGTAACCAAATACGGGTTCACGACGTTACTAGATGCAAGGTAAGGGACAACTAAACGGAATCATAACTGACCTAACGTCCGAAACTGACGATATAACGGCGTGGTTGACTTCCAGATGCAGTAAACAAGATATCATTCAAGACAGGGAGGGCAAGCAAGTCATAGGGGCATGATAATATACACACACGGCTCGAAAATATAACTTAAACTTGGAGCTGAAAAGTACTCAAAGCATCTGCAGGTAAATCAACAGCTTCGAAATCTTGACCCCTGCAGGGTCTTCCAGGTGGAGACCTATGCCGTAGAGAGGGCAGCCAAACTGATTCTTGATAGTAGGGTACCAGATATCAATGTAACGGTCCCAGAAATTAACGCACCTCCAGCGAGTTAGGGGGCTTAGAATATACCTGCGGCAGGTATGCCTGTCGTAAGAGGCGGTTCTCCAACCCAATTTTAAACCTCACCTACCCGTGGCGAATGCTGTTTATATAGCAGCTATTGAATCACTAGGTGGGGGTGCAATGGCCTAGAATGTTCAATCGTTCCTAAGATGGTAGGGCTTGCACCTCAACGGTGCTTTTTACCGGAACAAACCGGATCTATATCAGGCAAAGGATAACACATCGATAACACCCCCCGAAACCTTCGGAAAGTGTCTTTAGTGCTACAATAACAACAACAACGGTCTCTGTTGACAGCTAGGCTACCTTATAGGCGTTGAAATCGAACGTAATGGCGTCCATGAGGCATCTCAATGTCTGCCTTTGCTGGGTTTCTGGGCACAGCGATATCGAACGGAATGAATTTGTAAATGAAATGGCCAAGAAAGGTTCCGAAATGTACATACTTTAGCAAGGCACACAGCTCCGTAAGGAAACTGCTGCAGTAACAATTTAGACCAACCGGATGCAGGCCCTCCAGAATCCATGTTTGGATATGACTGGAACAAGCTTGCTTCTCAACCTAAACAAATTTGTAGTTACAGTACTTATGGTTACCCGGCACCAACAATAGACGAAACTATCTGCGAGAGAATGTGTGGGAAGTTCCATACACGTATTAGGAATTTATACAGTTGATTTCGGTTTTTTTATACTCAGTTGAGCAGAGCTCACAGAGTATATTAAGTTTGATTGGATAACGGTTGGTTGTACATATATAAAGGAATCGAGATAGATATAGACTTCCATATATCAAAATAATCAGGATCGAAAAAAAATTTGATTGAGCCATGTCCGTCCGTCCGTCCGTCCGTCCGTCCGTCCGTCCGTCCGTCCGTCCGTCCGTCCGTCCGTTAACACGATAACTTGAGTAAATTTTGAGGTATCTTGATGAAATTTGGTATGTAGGTTCCTGAGCACTCATCTCAGATCGCTATTTAAAATGAACGATATCGGACTATAACCACGCCCACTTTTTCGATATCGAAAATTTCGAAAAACCGAAAAAATGCGATAATTCATTTCCAAAGGCGGTTAAAGCCATGAAACTTGGTATATGGGTTGCCGTTATGACGCAGAATAGAAAACTAGTAAGATTTTGGACAATGGGCGTGGCACCGCCCACTTTTACAAGAAGGTAATTTAAAAGTTTTGCAAGCTGTAATTTGGCAGTCGTTGAAGATATCATGATGAAATTTGGCAGGAACGTTACTACTATTACTATATATGTGCTAAATAAAAATTAGCAAAATTGGATGAAGAACACGCCCACTTTTAAAAAAATTTTTTTTTTAAATTCAAATTTTAACAAAAAAGTTAATATCTTTACTGTATATAAGTAAATTAAGTCAAAATTCAACTCCAGTAATGATATGATGCAACAAAATCCAAAAATAAAAGAAAATTTCAAAATGGGCGTGGCTCCGCCCATTTTCATTTAGTTTGTCTAGAATACTTTTAATGCCATAAGTCGAACAAAAATTTACAAATCCTTCTGAAATTTGGTAGGAGCATAGATTCTGTGACGGTAACTGTACTCTGTGAAAATGGGCGAAATCGGTGGAAGCCACGCCCAGTTTTTATACACAGTGCACCGTCTGTCCTTCCGCTTGGCCGTTAACACAATAACTTGAGCAAAAACCGATATATCTTTACTAAACTTAGCCCACGTACTTATCTGAACTCACTTTATCTTGGTATAAAAAATGGCCGAAATCCGACCATAACCACGCCCACTTTATCGATAACAAAAATTACGAAAAATGAAAAAAATGCCATAATTCTATACCAACTACGAAAAAAGGGATGAAACATGGTAACTGGATTGGTTTATTGACGCAAAATATAACTTTGGAAAAAACTTTGTAAAATGGGTGTGACACCTACCATATTAAGTAGAAGAAAATGAAAAAGTTCTACAAGGCGAAATCAACAGCCCTTGGAATCTTGGCAGGAATACTGTTAGTGGTATTGCATATATAAATAAATTAGCAGTACCCGACAGATGATTTTCTGGATCACCTGGCCCACATTTTGGTCGATATCGCGAGAACGCCTTCACATATATATCTAAGGGCCACTCGCTTTTAAAACCCTCATTAATACTTTTAATTTGATATCCATATCGTACAAACACATTCTAGAATCACCCTGGCCCACCCTAATGGCGATATCTCGAAAAGGCGTCCACCTATAGACCTAATGCCCACTCCCTCTTAAAATGCTCAGTAACACCTTTCGTTTGATACCCATATCGTACAAACATTCTAGAGTCACCCCTGGCCCACCCTAATGGCGATATCTCGAAAAGGCGACCACCTATATACCTAATGTCCACTCCCTCTTAAAATGCTCAGTAACACCTTTCGTTTGATACCCATATCGTACAAACATTCTAGAGTCACCCTGGCCCATCCTAATGGCGATATCTCGAAAAGGCGTCCACATATAGACCTAATGCCCACTCCTTCTTAAAATGCTCAGTAACACCTTTCGTTTGATACCCATATCGTACAAACATTGTAGAGTCACCCTTGGTCCACCTTTATGGCGATATCTCGAAAAGGCGTCCACCTATAGAACTAAGGATTACTCCCTTTTAAAATACTCATTACCACCTTTCATTTGATACCCATATCGTACAAACACATTCTAGAGTCACCCTGGCCCACCCTAATGGCGATATCTCGAAAAGGCGTCCACCTATAGACCTAATGCCCACTCCCTCTTAAAATGCTCAGTAACACCTTTCGTTTGATACCCATATCGTACAAACATTCAAGAGTCACCCTGGCCCATCCTAATGGCGATATCTCGAAAAGGCGTCCACATATAGACCTAATGCCCACTCCTTCTTAAAATGCTCAGTAACACCTTTCGTTTGATACCCATATCGTACAAACATTGTAGAGTCACCCTTGGTCCACCTTTATGGCGATATCTCGAAAAGGCGTCCACCTATAGAACTAAGGATTACTCCCTTTTAAAATACTCATTACCACCTTTCATTTGATACCCATATCGTACAAACACATTCTAGAGTCACCCTGGCCCACCCTAATGGCGATATCTCGAAAAGGTGTCCACCTATAGACCTAATGCCCACTCCCTCTTAAAATGCTCAGTAACACCTTTCGTTTGATACCCATATCGTACAAACATTCTAGAGTCACCCCTGGCCCACCCTAATGGCGATATCTCGAAAAGGCGTCCACCTATAGACCTAATGCCCACTCCCTCTTAAAATGCTAAGTAACACCTTTCGTTTGATACCCATATCGTACAAACATTCTAGAGTCACCCTGGCCCATCCTAATGGCGATATCTCGAAAAGGCGTCCACATATAGACCTAATGCCCACTCCTTCTTAAAATGCTCAGTAACACCTTTCGTTTGATACCCATATCGTACAAACATTGTAGAGTCACCCTTGGTCCACCTTTATGGCGATATCTCGAAAAGGCGTCCACCTATAGAACTAAGGATTACTCCCTTTTAAAATACTCATTACCACCTTTCATTTGATACCCATATCGTACAAACACATTCTAGAGTCACCCTGGCCCACCCTAATGGCGATATCTCGAAAAGGCGTCCACCTATAGACCTAATGCCCACTCCCTCTTAAAATGCTCAGTAACACCTTTCGTTTGATACCCATATCGTACAAACATTCTGGAGTCACCCCTGGCCCACTCTAATGGCGATATCTCGAAAAGGCGTCCACCTATAGACCTAATGCCCACTCCCTCTTAAAATGCTCAGTAATACATTTCGTTTGATATCCATATCGTACAAACATTCTAGAGTCACCCTTGGTCCACGTTTATGGCGATATCTCGAAAAGGCGTCCACCTATAGAACTAAGGATTACTCCCTTTTAAAATACTCATTACCACCTTTCATTTGATACCCATATCGTACAAAAACATTCTAGAGTCACCCCTTTCCCACCCTAATGGCGATATCTCGAAAAGGCGTCCACCTATAGACCTAATGCCCACTCCCTCTTAAAATGCTCAGTAACACCTTTCGTTTGATACCCATATCGTACAAACATTCTAGAGTCACCCCTGGCTCACCCTAATGGCGATATCTCGAAAAGGCGTCCACCTATAGACCTAATGCCCACTCCATCTTAAAATGATCAGTAACACCTTTCGTTTGATACCCATATCGTACAAACACATTCTAGAGTCACCCCTGGCCCACCCTAATGACGATACCTCGAAAAGGCGTCCACCTATAGACCTCACGCCCACTTCCTCTTAAAATGCTCAGTAGCACCTTTCGTTTGATACCCATATCGTACAAACATTCTAGAGTCACCATTGGTCCACCTTTATAGCGATATCTCGAAAAGGCGTCCACCTATAGAACTAGGGATTACTCCCTTTTAAAATACTCATTACCATCTTTCATTTGATACCCATATCATACAAACACATTCTAGAGTCACCCCTGGCCCACCCTAATGGCGACATTTCGAAAAGACGTGCACCTATAGACCTAATGCCCACTCCCTCTTAAAATGCTCAGTAACACCTTTCATTTGATTCCCATATCGTACAACTAGAGACACCCCTGGTCCACCTTTATGGCGATATCTCGAAACGGCGTCCACCTATGGAACTAAGGATCACTGCTTTTCAAAATATTCATTAACAGCTTTCATTTGATACCCATATCGTACAAACATATTCTAGAGTCCCCCCTGGTCCACCTTTATGGCGATTTCTCGAAAAGGCGTTCACCTATAGAACTAAAGCCCATTCCCTTTTAAAATACTCATTATCACCTTTCATTTGATACCCATATCGTACAAACACATTCTAGAGTCAGCCCTGGTCCACCTTTATGGCGATATCCCTAAATGGCGTCCATCCATAGAACTATGGCCTACTCTCTCTTAAAATACTCTTTAATACCTTCCATTTGATACACATGTCATACAACCACATTCCAGGGTTACCCTAGGCTCATTTTCCTACATGGTGATTTTCCTTATTTTGTCTCCATAGCTCTCAACTGAGTATGTAATGTTCGGTTACACCCGAACTTAGCCTTCCTTACTTGTTTTAATTCAACTATTGAAGTTTTTGTTCGGATTTCATTTTCAAAAATGAAACGGGTGAAAACCGTTATTTTTACGGAAATGATTTGAAAAGTAATGAAGATCACAAATATGTTTATTTCTGTAAATACCACAGAAGGGAAAGTATATTTACAATGGTGCCGCATTTTGTTGGCGCTTTTCTGAAAAGCAAACGTGCTCTTCGAGGTGCGCTGACCATTTGAGCTTTCATTTCTTTCAGGAGCAGTTTTAATTTATCAAGATTAAAATGTTATAATTTTGTAAAGATATTTGTATGTGGCTAAATGTAAAGTACAATATGGAATCATATGAGCCCTTTAAGCTGATGTGCGATATTACGAAAAACATGAAACAAGTTTAGATAAAAATCTCAATCGCAATATGCGTATGATCTCCTTTGCAAACTTTACAAGTTTGAAATGGAAAAAAGCAAAAACAAAAAATGTTAAACCTTACAAAATCATACAAAATCGCCTTAAAAATGGTACGCGCTAAATTTACAAAACGAAAAGTGAACCCATGGCATACCAAGTAGCAACACACAACATATACAATAACAAAAAATCAACAAAAATAAATAAACGCACAAATAAAAGTTAAACATACAAAAGCTACAAAAAAAACATTTATGACTTTATTATAAATGATCGTATACACTTTAAGATACAACAACAAAACATGAACTCCTATTAACATTTAAAGTGAGAAAGAAGTTGAAAAGTGGGACCTTTCAAGCTGAAAGCTTCATGTTGATGCCTGAAAATTAAAAAAAACAACAAGAAAAAACAAAACTGCCCATACGCACTTCATACTATGAACAATACTAAAACAAACTAAGAACAATATATACATATTTAAGAACAATACCTATAAAAAAAAAGTAAACGAAACAAAAAGAAAATCAAATAAAAATATCAACATGAGAATAAGTGAAGCAAATAACAACATTTTATTTCATTCATTTAACAAGTTCCATTTACTTATGAGCTCAACCGCGAACCGCAAAGCTATAAACTGGAAACGGCATACAACAATTGCGTCTCAAAGGTTGAGAGGAAAGAGGTGCTGAAGGTGGTTGTTCTAACTAAGTAAGTAGCAAACACTGAAAAAACTGACCGACACCACAGCACACACCTCATAGGCAGCGCCATTGACTGACTGATTGACTTACTGACTGTCGAAGTAGCAAACTGGCGTGTGCAACATGAACTGACTATACGAAGCAAATAGCACAAAGCGACGCAACAGCAAGAAATCAAGAAGCCGAGAAGTTAAGCTCCTACTCAGACCCGACAAGGCAATGTTCCCAAGAAACAGGTTGTCTGCCGTTGTGCGTCTCTCCTTACGTTCTGCTACGTAGCAAAGCATTCAGCCAACATTTGTTTTTTGTAAATTTATTTTTCATTCTTGCATACAAATTGCTGCCGCAGCTACTACCAACTCTCCTTTTTTCGCTCCCTCTTCCCCCTTCTTAATGACGCAGTAGCAGATTCAGCAGTCAGTCACTGTTCTGCCGTTCGCCATACTTGCTGCATATTCTTTTAGGTTGTATGTATGTCTATCCATGTAGCTGGACGGCCAGGTGGACACAGGCCATGAATGCAGTTTCATATCGGCACATGCAACTTGCAATTTTGTACCTTGAACTCGTACTCGTTGTACGGCTATGAAATGCAGCGTATGCGCATGCGCATGTATCTTTCGTATGTTTATACTTAGACTACATATATGTATTTAGATATGTAATTTTACACTGCCTTGGCAGTTTTGGTCGCATAGTAAACACCCACCACCAATATAGCTGCCGAACGGCAGTGGAAATGCGTTGATGACTGGTTGTGTGCGATAGCCAAAAGCTATGGGCCACAGACGTTCAAAATGTTGCCGCCGACACCTATTTTGAGACACGCCAATGTTGGAATTATAGGATTTTTTATGTGTTTACTTATATTAGTTATTACATATTGTTTGTTGTTTCTATTGCGGTGATTGTGTTTTAGTTAAAATTGCAATTAACATATGTATATTTATTAATAGATTAGGGTGGAACAATGTGTTTCGTAGTTTATCCTAGCCGACTTAGAATGAAATGCAATCCCCAAAAGCTCCCAACAACTTGATATCCATACAGTTTAAAGGTACTTTTGTTTATTCCAGCAATTGATTGAGGTATGGCAGTAAAAGGTAGTTCTAACTTCATTTATCATCATGGTCTTTTGTTTAATGCCGATATTAGCCTGTTTTTTGTTCTACTTGCATATACATCTGCGACAAAACAAAAACAAATAACGCTCATCGGCAACTACATATGCGAGTACTGAACCGGTAATAGTATATGACGCATATCAAAATTGAAAGTGAAGAATAGTGGATACACTCTTTTTATACTCAGCTGAGCAGAGCTCACAGAGTATATTAACTTTGTTCGCATAACGGTAATCCATAGCGGCACAAACTAATCGAGATAGATATAAACCACGCCCACTTTTTGGATATCGAAAATTTCGAAAAACCGAAAAAGTGCGATAATTCGTTACCAAAGACGGATAAAGCGATGAAACTTGGTAGGTGCGTTGACCTTATGGTGTAAAACAGGAAATTAGTAAATTTTTGGACAATGGGCGTGGCACCGCCCACTTTTAAAAGAAGGTAATTTAAAAGTTTTGCAAGCTGTACTTTCACAGTCGTTGAAGATATTATGATGAAATTTGGCAGGCACGTTGCTCCTATTACTATATATGCTCTAAACAAAAATTAGCAAAGTCGGATGACGAACACGCCCACTTTAAAAAAAAAATTTTTTTTAAGTCAAATTTTAACAAAAAATGTAATATCTTTACAATATATAAGTAAATTATGTCAACATTCAACTCCAGTAATGATATGGTGTAACAAAATATAAAAATAAAAGAAAATTTCAAAATGGGCGTGGCTCCGACCTTTTTCATTTAATTCGTCTAGAATACTTTTAATGCCATAAATTGAACAAAAATTGGCCAATCCTTGTGAAATTTGGTAGGGGCATAGATTCTCTTACGATAACTGTTTTCTGTAAAAATGGGCGAAATCGGTTGAAGCCACGCCCAGTTTTTATACACAGTCCACAGCCTGTCCTTCCGCTTGGCCGTTAACATGATAACCTGAGCAAAAATCGATATATCTTTACTAAACTCAGTTCACGTACTTATCTGAACTCACTTTGTATTGGTATAAAAAATGGCCGAAATCCGACCATGACCACGCCCACTTTTACGATATCGAAAATTACGAAAAATGAAAAAATGCCATAATTCTATACCAAATACGAAAAAGGGATGAAACATGGTAATTGGATTGGTTTATTGACGCAAAATGTAATTTTAGAAAAAACTTTGTAAAATGTCTGTGACACCTACCATATCAAGTAGAAGAAAATAAAAAAGTTCTGCAGGGCGAAATCAAAAGCCTTTGGAATCTTGGCAGGAATACTGCTCGTTGTATTACATGTATAAATAAATTAGCGATACCCGGCAGATGATGTTCGGGGTCACCCTGATCCACATTTCGGTCGATATCTCGAAAACGCTTCACATATACAATTAAGGGCCACTCCCTTTTAAAACCCTCATTAATACCCTTAATTTGGCACCCATATCGTACAAACACATTATAAAGTCACCCCTGGTCCACCTTTATGGCGATATCCTGAAATTGCGTCCACCTATAGGACTATGGCGCACTCCCTTTTAAAGTACTCTTTAATACCTTCCATTTGAAACCAATGTCTTACAAACACATTCCAGGGTTACCTAGGTTCATTTTGCTAAATGGTTATTTTTCCCTATTTTGTCTCCAAAGCTCACAGCTGAGTATGTAATGTTCGGTTGCATCCGAACTTAGCCTTCCTTACTTGTTATTACTCATTTTATGATCAACAATTTTATAAGTGAAGATAAAGTTATGCACTTAGCCGTCCATATAAAGTTTAAGTGCATTTGTATATGCGTGTAAAAAAACATAGCTAATAAGTTAATTTGCTCTCATCTGACATTGCAAACATTTTTCAGAGCTAATTCCTGCTGAAAGAGGATAGGAGAGCAAATGAAATGGGAACCTTAAGAGGTAAAGTGGGGTGTTTGGGAATAAGATAGGGGTTTAAGCTGAAATTTGAGATGGAGGTTAATGCACTGATGGAGGGAGACTGGGAGTGGATACCAAATTGCTATCTTGGCAACGTCACCAATCGATATTCGATGCATTGTCGACATTGTTGCTCTCACACCTATTTGGGAGCTAACTGTAACAAATATCCCAACGCCGCAGTGAAAGATACCGCTTTTGTCATTATTATTGATCCTTCCTCTTAGACAATCACATCACATTTGCCACTTAACCTTACCCGCGGGGGCCGCTGCGTGTATGTCTTTGCTTCTGCATCGAATTCTACTTACCGATGACAGTTAATTTTTATACTCAGCTGAGCAGAGCTCATTATACTCGGCTGAACAGAGTTCACAGAGATTGGTAAGGGCATAGCTTCTAAGACGATAACTGTTTTCTGTACAAAATGGGCGAAATCGGTTGAAGCCACGCCCAGTTTTTATACACAGTCAGACGTCTGTCCTTCCGCTCGGCCATTAACACGATAACTTGAGCAAAAATCGATATATATTTACTAAACTTATTGCGCGCACTTATCTGAACTCACTTTATGTTGGTATTAAAAATGGGCGAAATCCGACTATGACCACGCCAAATTTTTCGATATCGAAAATTTCGAAAAATGAAAAATATGCCATAATTCTATACCAAATACGAAAAAAGGGATGAAATATGGTGATTGGATTGGTTTTTTGGCGCAACATATATATCTTTAGAAAAAACTTTGTAAAATGAGTGTGACACCTACCATATTAAGTAGAAGAAAATGAAAAAGTTCTGCAGGGCAAAATAAAAAGCCCTTGGCATCATGTCAGGAATACTGTTTGTAAATTTATGTATATAAATAAATTAGCGGTATCCGACAGATGATGTTCTGGGTCACTCTGGTCCACATTTCGGTCGATATTTCGAAAATGCCTTCACATATACAACTACGGCCAACTCCCATTTAAAATACTCTTTAATACCTTTCATTTGATACCCATGTCATACAAACATATTACAGGGTTACCCTAGGTGGATTACTTTGAAATCTCTATCCCATAAAAATTTTTTATGCTTAATATATAAAATACATATCTATATAAAAGTTTTTATTTTCGCAACTGATCTTTCTATGCGGGAATTTGCAATTTTTGACCTGTTTAAATGTACATATATACATACAAATTTTTGCGTGACACTCTAAAAGCGTTTATTTATTGCAAATTTACGTGAATCAAATATTTGCTATATTTCATAAGTGGGCAAACCACATTAAGCTTGGTATACTTTGGCAAGTGCTTTGGTATACAAGTTTTTGGCCAACTACTAAAACATTACACACATATATAACATGAAACCATTTAGCAAATTATTTGTCTTTAATCAGACATATTATTTATTTATATGTCAAAATTATTGAGATAGAGGGTACATTAAGTAGTGCTAAGATAAGAAGTATTTCCAAGCTGTGGGATATATTAACTTACATTTTTTCAGCTGTATTTAATTAGCGAGACATGCTCATATTGCTTTATACAATCGTTTTTGCAATTGATACTAGAGAGAAATTACAAAGTTTACAAACGGCCATGGTTCCTAGGAGCGCGCCTATAATTATTCCACACAATTAGGATTAAAACGCATATAGAATAAGTATGTACCTAAATGGTGAATTAAGGAATAGCAACAAAAAGGCAACGCTTAGAGATATGGCGTATCTACAAAATCTGGGGCCCTTGGAAAATTCTTTTGATGGGGCCCTTTCAATAAAAATCGTCACGTTGTAGTTAGTTTAATTTTACTAAACTTCGAGGTTTCCAATTACACACGAATTCATTTACACGTTGTATATATCCCACTAATGGCCATAGGTTTCCTCTTAGGCTGTAGTCCATGCCAGCCCAATGAGTATTGAAGACTTCACATTCGTCCATAAAAAAATAATATCTGTAAACATTAATGCGCTTTTTGAAGAAGCAACATCTCGCGGAAACCTACATGCATTTAAAATGAAATAAAAAAAAAAAAGAATTAAGCTTCAATAAGTTATTTATTAAGAAAAATCTTTTCTTCGAGATTTATCTTCCGCATAGACTTTTGCATCACCTCAACATCATCAAAGTTTAAGGATCGGGACACAGAATTTTAATTACATAACCTGTCTTGTCTTAGAAAGTTTCTTGAATATGTTTTTATCAATTTTAATTTTTAAAGCTGCAAGACATAAAATGATTTTTTATTATTAATAAATAGAGACCTTCTATTTCGTCTCTAAAAGTGGACCGAAAACTCTCTGGCAAATGATTCAGATATGTCTTTTTTATATCTCACCAAATGCTAGAGATTTTTTGGATAGATCAATGTCATTTAAAACTCTTAAAGTGGAGTGCTGCAAAACACTGAAATTTGACGCAATTTCTTTAATAATTTGGGAAAAATTTAAACAACGTGACATCAGGACGGACAGGTGTTTCGATTATACCTTCTAAATCTCTTCAAAGCCTTTTCTCCCGAGAGTGGGAGTCGAACCCGCACTCCTGCGATAGTTGAAATGATTACAAACGCATTCAGCTACGTCATGCCTTAGTTGTTGTAAAGTTTTTCCCAACTGCCTTCTTTTGCATATTTTAATCTTTTACACATTGCATAATTCGTATGCAATAATGTGTCAAGGCTATGTGTGTTGGTACGGCGGTTTTCAAAGAAACTTTGGTATTTGTTCTATTAAGAGAACTACAACGAATTAACCAATTTTGTCTGTTTGTATGATTTGATCGGGGAATTGAATGAATTTCCAGATCTTGGAGACGCTCATCTTCGCAAAGCTCATCAAAACGGCATTTTACCTTCCTATGCCGAGTTTTAGAAAATTCATGGGCGATCGGCCATTTTTTTGCTACACTATTTTCTCAATTTTAAATTTTCAAATTTATGTTGATACTTCTCCAATTCTTCTAGACATATTTGCAAACGTTTTAAGGTATTTGATTAACTTGAAATTGTATTATAGTCTTTAGTTGTCTCACTTTTGGTTTTAATCGGAACTTATAAAAATATACTTTTCAAATAAAATACTCAGTTACAATATAAAAAAGTATTTTTGAGCTGGCGGCCTTTCGCTCTGGTCCCTCTTGTATTGGGGGCCCGTGGGATTCTGCCAGCCCTGCCACCCTATTCTTACGCCACTGATTGTAGTGCCACAGTAATTCACCGCATTAAATTGTAGTTGGCAAACTCCCCTCTTTGGAAAAATTTAAGATGCAACCATACATCAGATGCACTTGGCATCACTAAAAATGTTAGGGTCCAGCAACGCGGAGAGTTTCTGATAGGTTGAAACTACCGTTGCTCGACGCCATCATTAACTTCGTTGCTAAGCGATGTAAGGAAAAATGTGCCTAGCCACAGAGCTGCGTTATACTACGTTTCCACCAAACCCAAACTCCGTGTTTCCCAGTTTCGTGTGACGTTAAAACATGTCTAAAAATATCGCGTAAGCTATCGAAAAACGCGTTGTAACTTCGGTATTAATAACGCGAAAGAAAAATAAAAAGTTGCATTTCTGCCAAGAGATATTTTATATAAAAGAGTTGACAAACACGGAGTTTGGGTTTGGTGGAAACGTAGCATTAGCGGCAGTTTTCAGTTAGAAATGATCCGGCACTCAACTAAGAGGCGCAATTTAAACTAGTAAATTGAAAAGCTATAAAAGAACAAAAAATACAGTGACAAAATTGTGTTGATACACGTAAGAAACTAAAAAGTGTTAAGAACTAAAAAGTTGTAATAATAAAACAATATAGAACGAAACGAATTTGGTTTATTTACAAAAGGAGACAACAGAAAGGTAACTGAAAGTTTAAAGAAAGTGTGTGCGAGCGTGTTAGTATGCTAAATTTCCACAGATCCACATGGATATTTTAAATGGCGACCGTGGGCCGAAGCCCTGTAAAATCGGAGAGTGGCGGTTCATATAATGAACATTTAACAAAAATTTAAAAAGAAAATAAATTTTCTACAAAATATATAAAATCAAAAAAAGAAATATTGCAAAAAAGTTTAAAATCAAAAAATAACAAAAAAAGTATAAAACGTTAAAAACCATTACAAAAAAGAAATATAAAAATTTGAAAAAAATCTACAAAAAAAATTACAAAACTTACAAAAAAGTTAAAAAGAGTATTCAGGCCTGTTCTGAATTCCGACTCGCTTAGAAAAGTAAAACGATTCTGATTCCGAGTCGATTTCTTTTTGGATTTGAGAACATCCGATTGAAACAAATACATTCGAAGTCGATTTCGAATAGTTTTCGATGATCAAGCGAAACAGCTGTTTTTATTTATTTTGGTTTTAGTTAAATTAATATTGTGCAAAAATTTGAACAAAATGCCAGTACCAATGGTTTTCGGGAATGCAGAGGGAAGAAGACGTGCAATTGAGAACACGTCGGTTTCCTTTCGACCAGAATCGCTTTGTTTAGCTTGGAAAATTTTTGATAGGAATTTTCAAATTAAGATTTGTTATACTAAATAAACAAATAGTACACCAAAAATGTGTTATAAATCTTCCAAATAAAATACATAATTTAATAAAACTTATTTGTGGGAAAAATGTTGTAATTATCTGTGCTTATTATCTAGCTAATTACTTTCGATTCCGACTGCTCAGAGGCAAAATTTTCAAATCGACCAAGTCTGGTCGGAATCGATATTTAGAACACCAATCCATTTCGATTCCGAATAAATTGGTCGGAATCGAAATCCAGAACAGGCCCGAAAAATCAAAAATAAAGTACAAAAAAAAAAAACTGCAAAAAAAAAAAAATTTGAAAAATATCTACAAAAAAAAAAAAAATATTAAACATTTATAAATTCCTAAATCATGGTGGAATAGTCACCAGTTCGAAACATTTAAAAAGCAAAATACATATGGAAAAAAATTAACTCAAAATATATACTAATCAGTGCGAAAAGAACAAAAGTTACATACATTAAAATTATAAGAAAAATTTTTGATTTTTGGCGAAAAACGGCAGCAGCCACGCCAACTCCATAACGGAACCATAATACGGTATATTCTTATTGAAAAAACGGCATTAGCCAAGCCACGCTCATAACGGAACCACAAGAAGAGACCCAAAATAACGGAAAGTACTGAGCAAAACGCAACGCCGTCAGCAGCAGAGCAGTAGCAGAGAGCAGCGGTATAGTTGTTATGGCGAAATAAAACAAAAAATTTTTTTACTTTCAACAAATTCATTTAAATTACATTTTTTTCAATTTTTTTACTTATCAAAATTACAAAACTATTTTGCATTATATTTACAATTAATTAAACTAAATAAAAAAAAATTAATTATTTAATTCAATTAAATTAAATTATTTTTGAGTGCTAAACGACTTTCGACACTGTAAAGAAAGTGAAACAACACCTTTTAGTCGTTTAGTTTTTTGTTTTTATTTTAACAAGACAAATGTTTCAACAATCGCGTGGTGTCTTCTTCAGTTGCTAGTTTTCAACTAACCATTGTCAACAGAAATAACAAAGTAACAAAGTAAGCCTATCCAAATTTGTCAAATATTATCGGCTAATACAATGAAAAAGCAAAAAGACATAAAGAGAGTATAATACAACAAAAAAAATTAAGTAATAACAAAATATGGATCAAATGAAGTTTAATGGAAAGCTGAGTAAAGATTTGTATACAGTGGGCCACTATCACGATTCACTGACACACTTTTATTTACATAAATATGTAGAGATTCTAAAATATTTAATCTACTGATATTAGATTCTATTTTAATTAATTTACAGTCGTCTTCACTTATCGAGTGTTGATTCGATAATGCATGTTCGGCGATGCCACTTTTGGGCTCAATACTTTGTATGTATTTTAAATGCTCATTGAACCTGATTCGTACAGTGTGCGTCGATTGGCCTATGTACTTTGCACCGCATTCTACTCCGTCGTCATTTATATGAGAGCAAGTGATTGAGTACACTCCAGGATTGTCCTAAATGTCACCTTTATCCTTAGATGATCTCAATAAGGCCTTCAGTTTTGTTGTTGATTTTGGAGCTAAATTTACACGAGCTTTTTTAAAGATATGTTTCATATCAGAAAAATAATAATATGGGTCGTAAGTCATGCTGCACCAAGTCATGTTGTCTTTTTCGCCCACTGTGCCGAAAAACGAACTGCACTCTTTTTTTGGCAATTTTTGCGCTGGTATTTTCTTATTAGCTGCTCTACCATGCTGGCGCAATATCCATTAGTTTCTGCGATGCTCACTATTTTGTGTTTTTCTTTGTTGTAAGCAGCACAGCTTAGTGGGACGTTAATAAGGCGATGAACCATAGAATTGAAGGCAGCTAATTTATGCGAGTAGTGATGGTTCGATTCTATTGGGATAAATCGATCAGTCGATGTTGGCTTACGATATATATCGAATTCGATCCCTCCGTCGGTATTATGTTTGAGCATTAAGTCCAGAAAAGGTAACTCATTATTTGTTTCAAACTCACATGTGAATTGGATGTTTACATTAATGGAGTTAAATAAATTCAATGTCTTCTGTATTTTCTCTCTCTCTATAATAACAATACAGTCATCGACATATCGACTATAAAAACGTGGGAAAATAGAACTTTTAATAAGCTGTTCTTCAACTGTATTCATGAATAAGTTGCATAGGAATGGGCTAATATTCAAACCCATAGGCAAACCATCCATTTGTTCAAAGAATTCCCCTCTAAACTGGAAAAAATATTGATTTATACAAACCACGATCAACTCGAACAAGGCGCTAGCCACCAGTGGATTTATGTTTTGTTTGTCTAACCAGATACGTAAAGAATCCAAGGTACCATTTATTGGGACGGTAGAAAAGTAGGAAGTGATGTCGAACGACGCAAAACACTCATTGGGATTCAACTTCACAGTTTTAATCTTATCGATTAGTTCAAATGAATTTTCGATTGAAAAACTATCGAAACTCTTAAGTTTCCCAAAATAATCGCTCAACCATGACGCAATGTTTGCTATGGGCGAAGTGTACCCAGCGATAATTGGTCGGAACTTATTTCCTGGTTTATGAGCTTTGTATAAACCATACAAATAGGGGACTCGTACATACGATTTATGCATTATTTTGTTCCAGCGGCGACCGAACAGATCGGCATACTTTTTCCTACATTCTACCACTTGTCTTTTCATCTTTGGGAGAGGATTTTTTACTTTAATGTAATTTCCTTCCTCTATCAGTGCGCTCATCCCGTTGTTGTAATCGTGCTCATTTAGTACAACAACACAGTTACCTTTATCGGCTTTTGTTATGTAAATATTCTTTTCGTTTAACGACTTTACGGCGCCATGCAAATAGTTGGTGTAACTAATATTATTTGAAGTGGGCTTCGATGATAAGACTTTTTTATATTGTAACGCACATTGTCGGCTACTTCGGAATCCAATCTACCAAGAGCTAACTCAGAATCAACGATGATATCCTGCACAGGTGAACGTTTGTGGGGTAACGCAAATTTTTTTAACGTTCACCTATGCAGGATATCATCGTTGATTCTGAGTTAGCTCTTGGTAGGTTGGATTCCGAAGTAGCCGACAATGTGCGTTACAATATAAAAAAGTCTTATCATCGAAGCCCACTCCATATAATATTAGTTACACCAACTATTTGCATGGCGCCGTAAAGTCGTTAAACGAAAAGAATATTTACATAACAAAAGCCGATAAAGGTAACTGTGTTGTTGTACTAAATGAGCACGATTACAACAACGGGATGAGCGCACTGATAGAGGAAGGAAATTACATTAAAGTAAAAAATCCTCTCCCAAAGATGAAAAGACAAGTGGTAGAATGTAGGAAAAAGTATGCCGATCTGTTCGGTCGCCGCTGGAACAAAATAATGCATAAATCGTATGTACGAGTCCCCTATTTGTATGGTTTATACAAAGCTCATAAACCAGGAAATAAGTTCCGACCAATTATCGCTGGGTACACTTCGCCCATAGCAAACATTGCGTCATGGTTGAGCGATTATTTTGGGAAACTTAAGAGTTTCGATAGTTTTTCAATCGAAAATTCATTTGAACTAATCGATAAGATTAAAACTGTGAAGTTGAATCCCAATGAGTGTTTTGCGTCGTTCGACATCACTTCCTACTTTTCTACCGTCCCAATAAATGGTACCTTGGATTCTTTACGTATCTGGTTAGACAAACAAAACATAAATCCACTGGTGGCTAGCGCCTTGTTCGAGTTGATCGTGGTTTGTATAAATCAATATTTTTTCCAGTTTAGAGGGGAATTCTTTGAACAAATGGATGGTTTGCCTATGGGTTTGAATATTAGCCCATTCCTATGCAACTTATTCATGAATACAGTTGAAGAACAGCTTATTAAAAGTTCTATTTTCCCACGTTTTTATAGTCGATATGTCGATGACTGTATTGTTATTATAGAGAGAGAGAAAATACAGAAGACATTGAATTTATTTAACTCCATTAATGTAAACATCCAATTCACATGTGAGTTTGAAACAAATAATGAGTTACCTTTTCTGGACTTAATGCTCAAACATAATACCGACGGAGGGATCGAATTCGATATATATCGTAAGCCAACATCGACTGATCGATTTATCCCAATAGAATCGAACCATCACTACTCGCATAAATTAGCTGCCTTCAATTCTATGGTTCATCGCCTTATTAACGTCCCACTAAGCTGTGCTGCTTACAACAAAGAAAAACACAAAATAGTGAGCATCGCAGAAACTAATGGATATTGCGCCAGCATGGTAGAGCAGCTAATAAGAAAATACCAGCGCAAAAAATTGCCAAAAAAAGAGTGCAGTTCGTTTTTCGGCACAGTGGGCGAAAAAGACAACATGACTTGGTGCAGCATGACTTACGACCCATATTATTTTTCTGATATAAAAAATATCTTTAAAAAAGCTCGTTTAAATTTGGCTCCATAATCAACAACAAAACTGAAGGCCTTATTGAGATCATCTAAGGATAAAGGTGACATTTTGGACAATCCTGGAGTGTACTCAATCACTTGCTCTCATATAAATGACGACGGAGTAGAATGCGGTGCAAAGTACATAGGCCAATCGACGCGCACTGTACGAATCAGGTTCAATGAGCATTTAAAATACATACAAAGTATTGAGCCCAAAAGTGGCATCGCCGAACATGCATTATCGAATCAACACTCGATAAGTGAAGACGACTGTAAATTAATTAAAATAGAATCTAATATCAGTAGATTAAATATTTTAGAATCCCTACATATTTATGTAAATAAAAGTGTGTCAGTGAATCGTGATAGTGGCCCACTGTATACAAATCTTTACTCAGCTTTCCATTAAACGTCGTTTGATCCATATTTTGTTATTGCTTAATTTTTTTTGTTGTATTATACTCTCTTTATGTCTTTTTGCTTTTTCATTGTATTAGCCGATAATATTTGACAAATTTGGATAGGCTTACTTTGTTACTTTGTTATTTCTGTTGACAATGCTTAGTTGAAAACTAGCAACTGAAGAAGACGCCACGCGAGTGTTGAAACATTTGTCTTGTTAAAATAAAAACAAAAAACTTAAACGACTAAAAGGTGTTGTTTCACTTTCTTTACAGTGCAAAAAAAAAATTGTATATTATATTAAAAAATTTTATTTTACTTTCAACAAATTCATTTAAATTAATTTTTTTTTTTCAATTTTTTTACTTATCAAAATTACAAAAATATTTTGCATTATAATTACAATTAATTAAAATAAATAAAAAAAAAATTTTATATTATATTAATCTTCCCTCTTTGGTTTATTTACAAAAGGAGACAACAGAAAGGTAACTGAAAGTTTAAAGAAAGTGTGTGCGAGCGTGTTAGTACGCTAATTTTCCACAGATCCAGATGGATCTTTTAAATTAGAGACCAATTACAAAGAGAGCAGCGTGGTATTTATATGGCTGAGTAAAAAGTATGAATGTTTGAGATTTCGAGTTCAGTACTCAGCTCCCGAAAAGCTAGCTGGTAAAGAAGTGATATTCAGAAACATTTCTTAGTAATCATCGCCCTTTGTAAACTTTGTAAATTTTCTCTAATACCAATAACATACAATTTTTTTAAATAAAAATGTTTGATCTCATATACTATATTTAAGCAAAACTGGTCAATAACTGAAAATTACAACAAAAAAAACCATACTTATATAAAGGATATTATCAAAAGAAACAAACAGTAGCGGAGACCTCATATTATCTTAAAGCTAATAAAGCTACTAAATTTAGTGCTTGGCACTATTGTTATTGTTGCAATTCATAATGAAACAACTCCAGCAAGAATTCCATTTAGAACAAAGAAAATGTGCAAACTGCCAACAAAGTTTAAAAATTCTAAGAACCAAAGTATTCAAGTATTTTATAACCTCGTTGCCAATGACCATTGGACGTGGGTCAGCGTTTAGTATTCTAGTCTATAATAAAAAAAACAAAGAAAAATAGTGTCAAAACATACATTGACAATATGAACAGAAAAAACAAACAACCAATAAGCAGACCAATCAGAACAACAGTAATGAGGATACAGGCCAAGAAGTCAACAATTAAACAAACCAAAGTCATAATTTCACAACGAGACGTAAGCAAACATAAGCGAGTAAAATTCTCATAAAAAAAATAAGTGAAGTTGGCTATGAAGAGCAAAAACGGATAACTGATGGGTGCTCAAAAATATATACACATGTTCACTTACTCATATAGGCACTCATAAAAACAGTTATGGTCCACCAAGAAAGATTTTGTTTTTTAAGTTTCTTTCTTCCTTTGTATAGCTATACTAGCAGACCTGGCAGACGCTGTGCTGCCCTAACTTTTATCTATCTGAACAACTTTTAAGATGTTTTTAACTCTAACTCTCCCTCCCCCTCACTCCCCCTTTTCCTTGTCTTTCCTATTCACTCCTTCCTCTGCTTTTCACTTTCTCCTCTGTCTTTCTCTTTCTCTGCGTCTATTTCTCCCTCTCTATCTTTTCCTCACTTCTTTTCTACTCCATCTATCGCTATCCCTCTACCTTCATATTTTTGGCAAAGTCTATCTCTTGCTCAGTCTCTTTCTATATTTTCTCTAGCTCTTTTTATTCTTCTCCATCCCTTATTCCCAGTTAAAGTCCCAGTTACAGTTACAGTCCTAGGCATATGAATTCCTTTGTATAACTATGCCAAATTTCAGGCAAATCGAACTGTGAATTTGTTCGAATAGATCGGTCGCTTGTCCACTTCCAAACAAGAACCTTCTTAGGGGTACTCTCCGCGTTATTGTGAAGCTACCTTGCAAATTTGAAGAGTGGTTTCGAAGTTCATTAGCTGCATAAAAACATACATCCTTCCCTACATGTGTATATAGATTCTTAGTGCACAAACATTAACATAACATACTGTGACGAATATTAGCATCACTAGACTGTTAGTAAATAATCACACAACCACAAAAACATGAAGCAGCCACTCTTATGTACATGTACACATTAAAGCTAGCAACACTTTGTAGAAGGCGACAAAGGGATATCTCACACACACACATGTAGTCATCAGCCGAAGTAGTTACTCACACATACATATACATATGGCTATAGTCTACAAATATACATGTACTTATATAAAGCTGGTAACCAAGCATGAGCTACAACTGTTCGCGAAATTACTAGAGCTTAGGAGATATGGATGAACGAGGAAACAGAGAGTATAAAAGCAGCGCAAGCTGAGTAATAACTAATCATTTTCTATTAAAACATTCCATTGGTTGTGAAGTATAATTGTTAAGTACTACTCGCAAAGAAATCTAAATAAAACCCCTTTGCAATACAGAATATTGGAGTGATTTATTCAAAAGTTTAGCGATTCGAACGTTAGCAGAAGGTACATAAATATCAGAAATTCCCTAAAATCGTTACAATACAAACATACCCAAAAATAGAACTTTTGATTAAGAATTTCGCGTTTTATTATAAAAAATTGGCAATTCACAAGGTCTCCTATTCGCCGTAAGTGGTATGATTTAATCAAATTTTATATTGAAAACCATCAAAACAACTCCAATTTTAAAATTTTACACGAATACGACACCCTTCTGTATTTCCCAAATGAGATTAAAAGACAACTAAGGCTGTAACTTTTGTTCTTTTAATTTTTATATTCTGCGTGCTCTGCACACAGAGTATGTTAACTTTGATTGGATAACGGTTGGTTGTACAGGTATAAAGCAATCGAGATAGATATAGACTTCCATATATCAAAATGATCAGTATTGAAAAAAATTTGATTGAGCCATGTCCGTCCGTCCGTCCGTCTGTCCGTCTGCCCGTCTGTCCGTTAACACGATAACTTGAGTAAATTTTGAGGTATCTTGATGAAATCTGGTATGTAGGTTCCTGGGTACTCATCCCAGATCGATATTTAAAATGAACGAAATCGGACTATAACCACGCCAACTTTTTTCGATATCGAAAATTTCGAAAATCCGAATAAGTGTGATAATTCATTACCAAAGACGGATAAAGCGATGTAAATTGGTAGGTGGGTTGACCTTTTGATGCAGAATATAAAATTTGTAAAATTTTGGACAACGGGCATGGCACCGCCCACTTTTAAAAGAAGGTAATTTAAAAGTTTTCCAAGCTGTAATTTGGCAGCCGTAATGAAAATTGGCAGGAAAGTTACTCCTATTAATATATATGTGCTCAATAAAAATTAGCAAAATCGGATGACGAACACGTCATCATTCAAAACCAGTAATGATATGGTGCAAGAAAATACAAAAATAAAAGAGAATTTCAAAATGGGCGAGGCACCGCCCTTTTTCATTTAATTCGTCTAGAATACTTTTAATGCCATAAGTCAAACAAAAATTTACCAATCTTTGTGAAATTTGGTAATCGCATAGATGCTACGACGATAACTATTTTCTGTGAAAAAGGGCGAAATCGGTTGAAGCTACGCCCAGCTTTTATGCACAGCGGACCGTCTGTCCTTCCGCTCGGCCGTTAACACGATAACTTGAGCAAATATCGATATATCTTTACTAAACTTAGTTCACGTACTTACATGAACTCACTTTATTCTGGTCTTCACCTATAAACCTAAGGGCCACTCCCTTTTAAAACCCTCATTAGTACCTTTAGTTTGATACACATATCGTACAAACACATTCTAGAGTCACCCCTGGTCCACCTTTATGGCGATATCTCGAAAAGGCGTCCACCTATAGAACTAAGGTCTAGTCCCTTTTATAATACTCATTAGCACCTTTCATTTTATGCCCATATCGTATAAACATTTTCTAGAGTTCCTCCTTTATGGCGATATCTCGAAAAGGCGTCCACCCATAGAACTACGGCCCACTCCCTTTTAAAATGTTCTTTAATACTTTCCATTTGATACCCATGTCATACATACACATTCCATGGTTGCCCTAGGTTCACTTTCCTACATGGTGATTTTCCCTTATTTTGTCTCCAAAGCTCTCAGCTGAGTATGCAATGTTCGGTTACACCCGAACTTAGCCTTCTTTACTTGTTCAATATACTTTTGCTGTCACATTCACACCAGCCGGGTATTTTGGAGTGTCATAAAATCTCGAAATATGGAAGTTTTGATTTGCATCTGCTCACAATAAAACGCGCAGTATAATGGAAAATTAACGAACTGGGAACGGGCCACCCAATAACAGCTATACCTAGTTGGTTGTCCATAGAAAGGTCAAATATGTGTAACACTTTATGACTCAATTAGGGTAAGCTTCTACGCCAGATATGCTAATACTTCAAACAGACAACAAAGGTTCGCATTTAAAATAAGTAACAAGAGCAGAAATAATAAGGACCTATTAAAAAACAGGGCGAACGAAAGTAGAGCTACATCGAGCAAGCTGGCTATCAAATTATACCCAGATATCATGACCAAGTAATTGTTTGGAGTAATTAAACTTTAAAAACAAGTAGCACACTAGTTTCAAATTTCAAAACTCTATTTTCGAAGTCGTCAAACTACTTTACGAAGACAACATAAAAAATTGGGACAAAAGATGCGAGCACAAAAAGTAGAAAACAATCAGCCATTAATCAAATACGTACATTTATACGAAGAACAATCCCGCTACTTACTATATATAAAATACGTACTCAAACGAGATCGCAGGACTTTAAAAGTTACGACCGTGATAAAAGGAAACAGTATACTGACGATGGAACAACGCTAAGTCGGTTAATCTCGAAACAAAAGATGACTGAAAATAGTTTCATTCTGATAGGCGTTCGGCTATCATCCTTGGTAGTACCTGCCCTCCATTTTGGGCTAAGGGTTCACTATTTTCATTATCAATAAGTTCAGATATTATTAGTAATTGAAATCCAACTCTTCCGATTAATTATAAAAGTAACCGCTTAGAAACCACACCTTATATTCAAAGTGAGTAATTGTGATTTTAAAAAAATAAAATGCAAAAGCTCTGCTTTGGTAACAACAATGCATAACTTTCGTCTAAGCAAATAAAGAATGTAGGTACAGTACGAAAGTAAAAATATATGCGGCATAAGGAACTGGGAAAAATTTGTACAATAACAAGATTTTATTTGTCAACAGATCGAGCATACTAAAAGTGCTCCTTCGAATCTCAAGTCTGAAAGAAAAAGCTTTGAAAATATGTACAAGGTGTAATTTGTTTTTATCATACACTTATTTAATGCTAAATGTCTAAGGTTTTACGAAAAGAAATTAACAAATCTTGTGTTTGCATATATGTGTGTATCTAAGGACATAAGTAATTTGTCTGCACGCCTTGCATTCCTGTCTCGATATCACAGCCACTGACTATCACTTTTATTCTGACATGCCATATTAATGCTGTGGATTTGTCTCCAATGTGTCAGCCGACATTTAAATATGTAATTAATTCGTTTTTGTAGTGTTGATAGCCGTCATCACCAGATCTTAGCTGGCAGATTACAAATATGCAAGACTGTCATCAAAACTGTAGAGCTTAAAATGATAGCTTCAAACATGCATGGAACATGTTATGATGAAGCTGGGGGCAAGAGCAGCAACGGCAGGAGTTAAGGTATACCCTATAATTAGGAGATGTATGTTTATCAGTCAGCATACACTCACAATGTCGAGGAGTGATATGTTTGGTGAGGGCATTTAAAATCGTATTCAAAAAACCATTAAAATCAAAGTTTCTTAAATTTTTGGTGTTTTTAACAATTTTTGTTCTTTGATCCCCACAAAATTCTTTGTGAACTTTCATACAAAAGTACTGTAACAAATTTAGTGCAATTCCTCTTATTTGCAACATTCTAATAACGTTTGAATCACTAAACTGTTGAATAAATAATTCCATTATTCAATAATGCAAAATGGTCTTTATTAAAGTACTTCACAATAACACCAATACTTCGAAACTGAGAGCTTGCTTAAGTAAAACTGATTGTCGTGCCTCAACTGTTGCTGCTTTTTATATTGTTTGGTTTCTTCGTTGACATATTTCTAGGCGCTTCTATTTCTAGAATTTACTAGTTAGTTATCAGCTATAAAATTACCAACTATAACTGCGTTTATAGCTCCTCATATGCGCGTGTATATGTGAGTGATACTTGCACAAATGATTGCATACTTTCGGGAGTATCTCTGATATACGCATGTGGTTGTGCGTTGCTCTCCGCTGCTTGTATGGATATAATGTTAATTTGGTTATGTGCATACAAGTCACTGTTCAGTCTCGACTTAGAGATGATGGTATCCCTTAGTGTTACTAATATTCGTCACAGTATCAATTTTTAACACTGCGAAGTCGCCGTTTGATGGCGCTACGAAGAGTGGTAAAATATATGAAACTTTAATACCGAGTAAGACCTATTGAAACGTTAAGGGATTTTAAATACTTAAAATTTTATTTCCAATGTCGCTGAATATGCTGCTGCTTTTTGTTTTTTAATTTAATGTACAAATATTTTTCAAGTTATATGCAACTTTTCTTAAAAAATAATTGAAGAATATAAACGCTTTCGTTGCTGTCACGTATACATTAATGTCATACACCAGTCTCTATTTAAAAAAAATCCATTTTATTTAGTTATAGCTATAAAATTGTCTTCTATCACATTTAATATTCGCTACCAATTCTCTCTTCTTTGTCTTAGACTTCTCTTCCTTGACCTCTCAGTTTCGCTGCACATCTCATTCTGCCTCTCGCCTCCCTCTCGACGTTTTCTTTCTCTGAGATTCGCTCTTCCAATCCCTATCCACATCCGTCCCTTTTCCCCTCCCTTTTCTTCTCACTCTGTATTTCCCTGTTTCTGTCGGTCTCTCCGTGCTGTCCCCTTGACTTTTCTTTCTTCCATTATCTCTCTTTCCCAATCTCCTTATTGAATTACATATATATTTGATTTTTTAAAAGTACCTCACTCTGCCTCTATCCTCCCTATCGTCGTTTTACTTCTCTGAGCTTCGCCCTCCCAACCCCTATCTACATCCGTCTATTTTTCCCTTTTCTCTCCCACTTCTTTTCCTTTTTTCTGTTGGTCTCTCCGTGCCGCCCCCTTGACTTTTCTTTCTTCCATTATCTCTCCTTCTCAATCTCCTTATTGAACTACATATATATACGATCTTTTTAAAAAGGACCTCACTCTGGCTCTCTCCTCTCTCTCGTCGTTGTCTTTCTCTGAGTTTCGCCCTCCCAACCACTATCCACATCCGTCCCTTTTTCCCTTTTCCATCACTCACCTTCTCTCTCTGTATTTTCCTCTTTCTGTCGGTCTCTCCGTGTCGTCCCCTTACCTTTCTTTTTTCCATCATCTCTCCTTCCCAATCTCTCTATTGAACTATATATATACGATCTTTTTTTATCTTTCTTTCTTCCATTATCTTTTCTTCCCAGTCTCCTTATTGAAGTACATATATATACGATCCTTTTAAAAAGGACCTCACTCTGGCTCTCTCCTCCCTCTCGTGGCTTTCTTTCTCTGAGTTTCGCCCTCCCAACCCCTATCCACATCCGTTCCTTTTTCGCTTTTCCCTCCCACCCACTTCTTCTCCCTGTTTCTGTCGGTCTCTCCGTGCCGTCCCCTTGACCTTTCATTCTTCCACTATCTCTCCTTCCCAATCACCCCATTGAACTACATATATATACGATCTTTTTAAAAAGGACCGAGTTCGCACCATTCCTGAAAGTAGTGTCAAAAGTATTAGTATTTCCAAAAGGGTAATTGTTTACCAAGCAAACAGCATCATGAATAAGATTTTATCGAAAGGGTCTATGCCTGTTGCACTTCCTGGAAGAAGAAGTATACTAAATATGTAAGTGTCAAGAAACTCGCAGCATACGAATCATGATTCTTTAGAATAGGTCGGTTCTGATTCACATTTCGGAAGCAGAAGTAGCCCAATTCGAAAAGCTGCCTCAATAATAACCTCTAAACAAATCGCACTATAAATAAATTTTTTTTGAGAAGGTCCCCCTCACTGGAAATAAAACTTTCCCAACTATTTTCCTTTCAGGAAGGCTACCTAAATAAAAAAGTCAAAAAAAAAAAATAAGATTTATTTCAATAGATCGCGCCCTGGTCTTTCTTTACTTAATAAATTGGCGCTTAACCGCTTAAGCGGTTATGGGACTCGTTAATTCGTTGGGTTAAGTAGCGCCAATTGCCCGAAGGTCATATAAATTATTTCCAAGCTGGTCTTTCTAGCGGATGCTTTGCTTCAATAGGCAGGTTCCGATAAAAATATTTTCTTAGCAGGAGCATCATCTTTTATTCGTATAACATGGCCTAGTCAGCATAGTCCTGTCCACTTTCTGGAAATAAAGGACACAGGAGGAGTTCGGTGATATACGCACGCATACATGATATCAATATAAAGATGAAAAAAACACTGCAAGAAAAAAGTTGTAAAAAAACTGAACTACTGGTCGATCCCAAAAAATTTTTTTTCAAATTTCATTCACCATAGATAACAGATTTTTGATTCTGTGTGGACCATTTCAACAACCGAATCAACACATACAATTTTCACCATACGTGCGCCATAGGCCTGTTAACTTAGCAGTTATTACTACCATCCTAAGAATACTAATAGAAACTGTTAAAATAACAGATTTTAAGAAAACATTTCAACAGCAGTAAAGGCTGTTAATATAACAGAAACTCCTGCGGCAACATAATCATAAGAACATAAGTGGCGAGCTTAGGTTTCTCTTTAAAACTAGCTGTTGTATTTGCTTAATATTGACAGTTGTTCCCTATTGAAATGGCCAACAAAATTAGTTATTCCAATAGAAAAATTAGTAAAATAAACTATGCACTGTAATTTTGCAGAATATTGTTAACTTGATACCAGTAGTTTCCCTTCTGTTGAAACGACTGAACAAATTTCTTCTCTTGACAAAAAACTCGCTTGAATTAACTATAAAATATTAAAAATAAACTTTTTCATCAGCTAGCTTCTCGGGAGCTGAGTATTGAATTAGAATTTCCTACAATCACACTTTATACTAGTGTAAAGCAAATGCCTTTATCCACTCAGACAAATGAATGCCCCGCTGCTCGATTTGCATTGGTCTTTAAGTGTTGCCTTTTTGTTGCTATTCTTTTACTCACTTATTCTATATGATATTTAATGCTAATTGTGTGGAATAATTATAGGCGCGCTCTTAGTAACCATCGCCGTTTGTAAACTTTGCAATTTTTCTCTAATATCAATAACAAAAACAATGGTATAAAGCAATATGAGTATGTCTCGCTAATTAAATACAGTCCAAATAAACGCTAGGCGCGATAAACCTCTAAAGAGATTTAGGCCGAACTTATCTTTAAATTTGCCTCGCGCTCCTTTTAAATTTTCCTAAAAATGGGCGAGACGTGGTATACCTGTTTTACGCCGACTCTGAACGGCATCTGCAAGGCAGATGAATTTTCGTAGAGAAGCTTTTCATAGCAGAAGTACATTCGGAGTGTTTGCCAAATCACTGGCGATGGGCGAACCCGATTTTCATTTCAATAGGTGTACAAAAGGGTTTTTTGCAATTTCGCCGCGCCTTTATAATCAAATTGAGAGGTCTTGCGTGTTTTCAGAAGAATTTGAAGAATATGGATATGGTTTAACCATATTTATGGTTTTTGGTATATTTTGGTCGATAAGAGATCGCAATTTGCTAATGATTGAATCTGATTCAGTTAAAATATGGCACTTGAGAATAATGGGTGTGTTGTTCTAATTTTGCCCTACTTTTATAAAACTGATTTCCTTTCGCCGTAGATTTCTAGGAATGGATGTGTTCAATTTACAACTTTTTTAAATTTCTTCAAGTTTTGTAAAATTTTTTTGCAGCAACAAATTTAGACGGAATACATTTTCAGATATGTATGTATTATTAAGTATGTATGGGTAATAAACCTAATCCGCTGGATACTTTTTTTTCAAACTCGCATACATGAAGACAGCTAAAATCACAACAACGCCAACAGCAGCCATCACAAAATATATAAAATTTTCAACGCCTCATAGTCATAAAAAAATTTAAAAACATTTAAGAAATATGCTAAAGCGAATACTTAAGTGCACGTGTTTGGAAGAGTAAATGAATGTGGCGCGCTTATAGACGCAAGAAACCTTACATAAATGAGTAATAAAAGACGCAAAAAAGTATTTGTGTACAAAGTTGATTATGAATAGCAAAAACTAGTAAATTTAATTGCTTTTTGTTACTTAAGGTGAAGAGACGATGATGAGGTTGTTTGGCCAACAGCAATATCTGGTTGTTGTTCTGACCCCTGTAAATAGGTGCTCTCTTTGTATGTGTGCTCGTAGTGGTTGTATCAACATTGTGACACTCTGCACAATGTGAGCAAATTAATCTGTTTTAATTTGATTTTTATTGTGGTATCGCTTTGTTACTATTTTAATTTCTTCTAACACTGAAATTAAAAATCAATGATTTAACAATTTTTGGCATTTGAATATTTTTGAATTTTGTATATGAAAAGGGCGAAGTTGGTAAAGAAAAATAAGTATCAAACGAATTATAGCATTATGATTATGCGTTAAAGTATTTTTGTAGCCAATCATTCAAAGTCAAAAACCTACGGAATATTTACGTTTTCGAAGACAAGGATAGCATACCGTTATTTAAAATATTTTAGTAATCTTTGGGTCTATGCAATTAATTCTTTACCCAACATATTGATAAATTACAAATTAATTTAGTACATTTACCTATTAGTTCTCAATGTTGATTAATCAAACGTAAAGTTTTCTAGAGTAATCAGGTTTTTGATTATCGAAATGAAAATGAATTAAATAATTGCCTTACAGATAATCACAAATTGATTATTGATTTTACTTGATGGCTGGTTTTATTTTAAAATCTTTCATGTTAAAGTATGCAAATACTATATTTGTTTCCTAATTATTTTGTCACAGCGATTTCAAAATTTTTCAAGTAATGTTCATTTATAATTAATCAGAGTTTATTATTAATTATTATTTAAATTAATTAATCGAACAATTGAATACTCACCTAACACGATTATTCGAATTAAGTTATAGTCAGCGTCCTTTTATTTTCTTAAATTTTGGAAAAAAGCTCGAATGAATTGTTAAAAAAAAACTTAAAAAATAGTTTTGAAAGAATTGAAATATCGAGCAGTTTCTAAAAATCATTCTGAAATTTCTCCAAGTTTAACCATGCAACTTTTATAAAGCTCTGCAGTGAGCAGTTTCGTTATCCAAGCAATTTCAGCCTGATCAGATGTCTCTCTAAATTTTTGTTGATTTTTGAAAAGAAAAATTCAAAGAAGAGGAAAATTTGATACACATTTTGTTAGAAACCTGCCAAAAATTAATTTGATTTGGAAGATTTTAAATTTGTACTTCTTCATACTAAAGTTGTTGGAATAAAAACCTGCACCATGAAAACTTTCTTAATATTTGAAGTAAACATTTTGAAATCTTTACGACAATTTTTCAAAGAATTTTCGGAATATTTCTAAAACCATTAAAAAAAAAAACTAACAAGAGATTTTTCCAAATCTTTCAAAATTTTCAGATTTTTAAAAAAGTTTTTGCGATAATTAAACATAGTTTTTTTTATTTAATTTAAGAAAAAATGAATGAAAAAAAAATAAAATCGAAGTTTTTTAAAATTTCCAGAAAATTCGGATCTGTTCGACTGTTTTTCTTTTTTAATTTACAGAATTTTCTGATTTGTTCGAAAATGTTACGTAATTAAATTTTTTTGAATCTATACAATAATAAATCGAACAAAAAAAAAATAAAAAAATTGGGCACCAAGTTTTTCAAAAGCTTCCAGAATTATGCTCTTTTTTCGAAAACGTTTATGAAATAAATGTACATAATTTTCGTTCAATTTAATGAACATTAAAATGAGAAAAAGAATCAAGTTAGCACGCAAATTTTAAAAGATTCCAACACTTTCGAAAAGGTGTTTGAAATAACTTAAATAATTTTCATTTAACAGTGTATTCAAGTTTTTATTAAACTTAATGAAAAATGAGCATAAGAAAAAATTACACAAAACTAAGTTTTTTAAAAGCCTCTAGAATTTTGAGTTATTTTCGAAAATTTTTTCGAAATAACTTGGAAAAGTGTTCATTAAACAAGTTATTCAAATTTTCTTTAAATTTAACCAAAATAAGTGGAAAAAAAAAATTTGCTAATAAAAATAGTTAAGAATTTTTGCATAGGTGTATGTCTATTAGGGTAGTCCTAAAAAAACCGTTGATAAATTTTTTTTTTTTGTTGAAAAAAATAACCTTACTTGAGGTTATTTAAAAGCTTCAAGAATTTTCGCATATTTTCGAAATTATTTTTGAAATAAATTTACATAGATTCCATTTCTTTTAAGCTTAAATAAATAAGTAGGAGAAAAATTTAACAACAAGTTCTTATAACGCCATGGTAGCGTTTGAAAAGATGAGCCTAAAAAGCGTTTATTTTTAACGACCACCCTAAGGTATTTATATCTCATATCTCTTTTGAATAATTTGAATGAAATGAAATAAACGAATAGTTAAACATAACAATCTTCAAATCAATGATCAACTAAACAGAACAAGTATTTAGCCAAGCCAAGAGTAATGAGTATGAAATTTTGAAAAAACCCAATTCCTAAGATGAGTTATTGAGAAGTATGAGTAAACAGTAAATTTAATTGCATGCTGCGCGCTAAAAATGCGAGCACCATTCAATCAAACTCATTGTTGGTCTTTTTACGTTAGTTTAAAAAATAAAATAAAATAAAATAAAAATAAAAACTTCAATGTTAAAGTGTCGATTGATTGAGCTGGAGCTGAAGAGTTGAAACAAAAAAATTTACAATCAAAATTGTTGTTTTAAATAGAATAACCTTTCAGCTACTTTGACAGATAATTCCCGGACAAAATTGAGTTACGGAGATGAGTTAAGAAAGTATTTCGCAAATTTATTTTCCTGGTCAAATCATCTTTCTTGCATGTCATTCCGCCTAGCATCTAGAAACCTAACGTACTGAATTAATATCTGGCTAAGAACAGCCACACCTAAAGCACTCCTAAAAACCTTGCTATATTATTTTTGCCTTTACAGGTATGAGCATAATTTAGTGAAACCTGGCCCCGTATCGTATGTTACGGTTCGTATCGAATTAAATTTTTCACTCCAACATTAAATCAAAACAGCTCTGAAATCATGACTCCGAATAACGACATATAAGAACTAGAGACTTCGCGTACTAATTGGATTTATAATTTATCATAATTTTTATAAACAGTTTGGCACTTTCATATTTATATATTGAGTGAAGAATGGATTCCTATACAAATCGTAACACATGATACCGTCCTTCGGGTCAGAAGTCTTATTATTGGAATACAACCGACTCGAAGTTTCCTTCATACCAAATTAGCTGGCTAGAGACAATATAGTTCATCTTTTGCAAAGAGCTCAGTTTCATTTAAAACGTTTATATTAAAACTCTTAGAAGAGTCATAACGACATTTTATATTTTTTACATTGCAAAAAAGAGCTATGGCTACAACACATACTCAGATATTCTCAACTTAAAATTAAATAATCAGATTTGGCATGCGCCAAATTTTTTTCAATGCTAAAATAAGAAAAGTCAGTCAAATGTATATTTATAAGTGACCTTGAGGCGATAAAAAGCTATTTTAATTACATATGATTTGTGTTTTAATTTTCAAACTTCTAATCAAAAACAAATTTTTACTCACCGTCGAACGAAATGTGAATGGCAACACAATCGCACTCATACCCGGCTGACTCAGCACAAAACTGGAGCCACCCAATATCGCCATTGCTTTATTGCCAAATGAGCAGCCCATTAATAAGCTTGGCGGTGAACTCTGATACTTTTTGAGGCATAGACGAAAGGCAGTCGAACATGGCGGGCAACCTGTAAGTAATATTTGTGAATGAATGCATTTTTTAGATTATGCGAACAAATATGAAATAATAAACAGTTAATTATGCAAAATCATATGAGCTACTGAGAAAATATGTAATAAATGTGAAAAGTACTCGTACTACTAAAGGTATTAGGGAACTTGAAAAAAGAAAATTTCAGTATTGTACTACGAGGATGCTACACTCGCTGAGTCGACGATGGACGTCCTGATCTGTTTGGGAGAAATCAAAAGGAGACAGGAGTTGCATATGATACATCAAGCAGGAAAGGCGTGGACAAAATCGCGGGGCTGCAAAATTTCTAAAATCATGTGTAAAGCCTACGATATTAGACTCACAAATTGGCTCATATATCTGAGGAGAGAAGACTTAAGGCTTACGATGAGCATACTGGCTGGACACTGCCTTCTGGCGTCATATGCTTATAAGTTAGGCCTCATCAGTAGCAGCAAGTGTAGGAAGTGTGAACTGCAGGAAGAAACGGTTGAGCACGTTCTGTGTTCATGTCTTGCTCTCGCCAGGTCAAGGCTCCAACTATCACTGGCAACAGAGTTGCCAGATCTCGGGGCAGAAATTAAGGTGGGTCCTAGAAAACTGCTAGTATTTGTCAGGAGGACGGAGTTATTATATGACATATGTACTGGCACCTTATTGGGGTTCTTCCGTTTGGTCGTAAAACAAATTCTGGTAACACTATGAACACATTCAGTCTATGTGAGGTATTTATTGATCGTCCAGTTTAACCTAACCTAACTACATTAACTGCATTTGTTGAAGCACAAGCAGTGCTTCTGAATTTCTTTGTAAACACAATATTTGTTTTTTTTTTTTTTTGCTTCTTCCAATTTTTTTTTTTTTCTTTATATATTAAATAAATGCGTATTTCTACCCACTTTTTGGTCTAACATGTACACATATGATCTTTTGTTTCATCATATTAACTTACCTGTTGTTTTTGTACTTCTTATTTCTAAAGGAACCCCACAGCATAGCCCGTTAATAGATGACTATTTGTATTTGAAATTTCTAGTATTTCTAGCTCAAAACTACCAGCCGCTGATATCTGAAAATAAATAATAAATTGTAAAAATGAGTTAAAAACATTTTGCAAATACAAACGCATATTCGATGGAACTAGTGATAATAATTAAATTATAACAACAACAATTATAATTATGCAAATATTAATGTGGTGGAATTCTTTTAAAAGAAACAAATCTATCCAGTAAACGATTGCGCTCTCGGAATATGGGCGACAACCTATCGTCAGTAAATGGTACTACAGTTTCCACCAGAACCATGTGCATATATGAAATTCGATGTATTGAATCCGAATAGATGGTAAAGCGACCACCACTTACACCTTAAAGTTTCCAGCTAATTGAGAAACAGCGGTAGGAGATGAACAAAACGATTGTTTTTTAATTGTCTCGAAATTTTGAAGGTGTTCGAGCTGAGGCCTCAGACCAAGATACAGCACTTCGAAATATGAGCATAAAAAAATAGTAATAATAATAAAAATTGGAAAATGTTTGATTGTTTTTTTCATGGTCGATTCGGATGCTGCCTAAATTTAAAAAGAGTTTGCTATAATTTAAGAATGAATAAGAATTATGTTCGGTATTGCTGTTGTACAACATCGGAGTTTGTTTTTGGGATAATTTTGTGACTATTTTGAGGATGTTTCCTGATCACTTTGAGACGAGACAAATTCGCGCTTATTTTAGAGCATTTCGGGATAAGTTATAAACCTTTTGGAGCCCATTTTGGGGACTATTTCAGAATTCGTAACTTTTTTATTATAGATATTGTTTTCCGGCAAACTCGGAATCTCTCAGCACTATCCGGAACACTATGCGGGGATGTATCAGAATCACTTCGGTACTATTATGCCATTCTATATGGATAACTTCGAGATAAGTCTTAAAACATTTCGGACCTATTTTGAGATTATTTTCGAGATCTTTTAAGCACTGCTTACAGAATCATTTCGGGACTATATTCGGATCATACAAGGTTTTTTTTGGGATCAATGCGGTATCCTTTCAAGACCATCTGGACCACAATCATAGTGTTAGGAATCATTTGGGACCAATTTCGGAATTTTATCGCGTTCATTTGGGATCATTTTGGGATTAGTTTAAGATCATTAAGGGCTTATATCGCAACTATTTTGATTCGGGATAGTTTCAGAAGCTGAATATTTATCGGGATAGTTTCAGAATTGCTTTAGGAACTATTGTGAGACTACCTCTGTACGATTTAGGTTTTGTTTTCAGTATAGATTTGAGACTGCCTAGAGCACAATCCTTGGTGTTCAGAATCGTTTCGGGATTATTTTGGTAAATTCGGGATGATTTCAGGATTGTTTTTCGGATCATTTTCGGCCTATGTCTCAATCATTTAGGCATTGTATTCCAAAAAAACTTTGGACGACTTCGTTTTTGAATTATTTTCACGTTAAATTTCTAGACTTTTACGGGATTAAGAATCATCTCGGTTTTACTACGGGATCATTCCTTCTTCCACCCCTTTCGGCACTTTTTGGTTAAATAGCTACAATGTCGGCAATGCAAAGGAAAATGAACCTCGGGTAACCCTGGAATGTGTTTGTATGACATGGGTATCAAATGGAAGGTATTAAAGAGTATTTTGAAAGGAAGTGAGCCATAGTTCTATGGGTGGACGCCATTTCGGGATATCGCCATAAAGGTGGACCAGGGGTGACTCTAGAATTTGTTTGTACGATATGGGTATCAAATTAAAGGTATTAATGAGGGTTTCAAAAGGGAGTGTTCCTTAGTTGTATATGTGAAGGCGTTTTCAAGATATCGACCAAAATGTGGACCAGGGTGACCCAGAACATCATCTGTCGGGTACTAACTCATTTATTTATGTATGTAATACCATGAACAGTATTCCTGCCATGATTCAAAGGGCTTTTGATTTCGCCCTGCAGAACTTTTTCATTTTCATCTACTTAATATGGTAGGTGTCACATCCATTTTACAAAGTTTTCTCTAAAGTTATAGTTGGCGTCACTATACCGATCCAATTACCATGTTTCATCCCATTTTTCGTATTTGGTATAGAATTATGGCATTTTTTCATTTTTCGTGATTTTCGATATCGAAAAAGTGGGCGTGGTCGTAGTCGGATTTCGGCCATTTTTTATACCAAGATAAAGTGAGTTCAGATAAATACGTGAACTAAGTTTAGTAAAGATATATCGATTTTTGCTCAAGTTATCGTGTTAACAGCCGAGCGGAAGGACAGACGGTCCGCTGTGCATAAAAACTGGGCGTAGCTTCAACCGATTTCGCCTATTTTCACAGAACACAGTTATCGTCATAGAATCTATGCCCCTACCAAATTTCACAAGGATTGGTAAATTTTTGTTCAATTTATGGCATTAAAAGTATTCTAGACAAATTAAACGAAAAAGGGCGGAGCCACGCCCATTTTGAAACTTTCTTTTATTTTTGTATTTTGCTGCACCATATCATTACTGGAGTTGAATGTTGGTATAATTTACTTATATCCTGTAAAGATATTCAATTTTATGTTAAAATTTTACTTTAAAAAAACTTTTTTCTTACAAGTGGGCGTGTTCTGCATCCGACCCCGCTAATTTTTATTTAGCACATATATAGTGATAAGTGCCAAATTTCATCATGAACTGCCAAATTACAACTTGCAAAACTTTTAAATTACCTTCTTTTAAAAGTAGGCGGTGCCACTCTCATTGTCAAAAATTTTACTTGTTTTCTATTCTGCGTAATACGGTCAACCAACCTACCAATTTTCATCGCTTTATCCGCCTTTGGTAATGAATTATCGCACTTTTTCGGTTTTTCGAAATTTTCGATATCGAAAAAGTGGGCGTGGTTATAGTCCGATATCGTTCATTTTAAATAGCGATCTCAGATGACTGCTCAGGAACCTACATACCAAATTTCATCAAGATACATCAAAATTTACTCAAGTTATCGTGTCAACGGACAGGCGGACATGCCTCAATCAAATTTTTTTTTCAATACTGATGATTTTGATATATGGAAGTCTATATCTATCTCGATTCCTTTTTACCTGTACAACCAACCGTTATCCAATCAAGATTAATATACTCTGTGTGCAAAGCACGCTGAGCATAAAAAGTAAATTTTGCGATTAAATTGGTGTATATGTTTATGTATATATATGTGTACATATGTATACATATGTATGCACATATTCATATGAACTTATCAAATCACCTCGAAATATAAACTGGAAAAATTTTCTTAATATATAATTTGTAGACTTTCGTTCCTTTAAGTAAGCTACCAAAGCACGATTCAATTGAATATTTACATGGGAATTGAGGCAAAATTACAACAACAATGATATATGCTTGTGCACATTAGGCCGATTCAGAAAGTATTTTCTGGTTTCAAAGATATGCAATGATAAAATTAGCCTATTCTTTTTCACGCTAGCTATTATTGTCCCATATTCTAAACTGAATTCTGCTTATTTTTTGTCTTCTTCTTCAATTTAAATTTGTCAGAAGCCTCTTTTCAGCTCTAAACAAAATACAAAGCACGATATACCTCCGAGGATATTTCGGCCGGAATTTTGTTTTAATTAGCGTCTTACTACTTTTTTGATTGCTTCCCAATTCACTACAAGTACACTACTATTGATAAAACTGATTGTCGTGCCTTGATTATACGTTGCTTTAAATAATCTGGCAGAGCGAGAGTTGATACTCTCCGATACTTATTTGCGAGAGTATTCTGCAAAAAATTCGAGTAGTATTGGATGAATCCGATATGAATCGCAAAAGATTTTTCGACTATAGCAAGTGTTTGATTCTTTTTATAGGTTGTAATTATCCTTTTTGTTTGAGTATGTCCTATGGTGACACCTATTGTAGCTGTTAATATGCCTTACCGGGTAGCGTCGGACAGATTTTCTTTGTAACCCAAGGGTAGTGTCGCACAAGTCCTCTTTTTACCCCTACGGCTAGTGACGGACATAACCTCTTCCTCGCCTACGAGTAATGTGGGAAAAGTCTTCTTTCTACCCGTACGGGAATTTTGATCGATTTTAGGCGTTTTTTTGTTAATTCCAATTCAAAATTTTTAATTTTTTTCGTATTGGTATTGTAGAACTATAAAACAAATGTATAAATATATTAGCAGACCTGGCAGACGTTGTTATGCCCAAAATTTGGCCTATCTGCATTTTTTAATAAGCTTTTTCCGTCTAACTCTGCCCTCCCCACCCCTCTTCACGTTTTTCTGATGCTTTTATTCACTACTCCTTCCGTCTTTTTCGCTTCATCTATCTCCATATTCGTCTCATTCTATTTCTTTCTCATTATCTTTCCACTTCTCACTTTTCTCTTCTCTCACCTTCTTCTCATTCTTCTTCGTCCTTTATTGCCTGTCCCAGAGGGTGGTATGTATTTTGTTCCAGTCCCAGTCCCAGTCCCACTCCGAGTCTCAGTCCCGGTCCTAGTTCTAATCCCAGTCCCAGTCCGTCTCTGGTTAACTTCCCGGAAAAAAGGATCGTAAATACTAATATAGGCAAATTTATATACCAAATTTTCAAATTTTAAATTTTTTCTAAAAAAAAATCATAACTCAAGAATGGCTAAACCGATTTGGGATTTCAAAATCAACTAACCATCATCTCTCCTTCCTGTATCTTTCCTAAAAATTTCATGGCAAATCTTTCTATCCGTTCTCGAGTTATGGAGTGACAATCAAAATGTACACTTCTTTTTATATATATAGATTCTACGATAACGGAACATAGGGTACTAGTATTTTAGGCTCAAAATGAAGCTCCGAATTTTTCATAAATAATTCGTTTCAATCCAAATAACTTTCTATACTCAGGTATTAATTATACCGTTCATGAAAATATAATGGTATATTAAGTTTGTCATGAATCTCTTAAGGAGAAGAAATCGACAATCCAATAAGTATACCGAATTGTTCAGGTTGACAATCTGGTTTGATTACGTCATGTCCCTCAATTTTCAAGATATGTTGATTAAATTTCTTGAGCGGGTATATACTGAGGTGTCGGATTAGACATTTTTCGGAACCAGGTAGATCGGACCACTATAGCATATATCCCTCATACAACCGTTTTTTTCAAAAAATATTTTTTTTGTTATATCTTTCTCAATTTATGAGATATATGCTTCAAATTTTACCAGATGCTTTCATATAAGGCACGTTTTGTTGCCTGAAAAATTTTAAGAGATCGGTAGTATATGCCCCATACAACCGATTGTTCAGATCAAAACCTTATCGTAATTTCTGTCTCCTATTAGGCTGATATTGGCTCTGATAAGTGCGTTCTCCGTTTTGTACAGATGAAGATGAAGGTCTGCTTTTGATGCAGATCTGAGTGTTGCTTTCACATATCATCATAGAGATTAAAAAATATCTTCTTACGAGCATTTGTTTAAGGGGCGGCTCTGTATCAAACAGTTGATTCCTATCAGTGCTATTAATATAGTGCTCATCGTATCATATGTGTAGGAAGGAATTTCATATAAAAATGATTCGTTTGGGTGTGGACCTTTACATATTACATTTAAATAACCTTTCAATATAAATATAACAAAACTTAAAGTTTGTGATAACTTAGGTTCTTCTATGAATTGTGGTATGCATCATTAAAGTTTTTCTACTGCCGAGCGGCAACCCCCTCAGTACTCATTCTCTCAAGTAAATATCACTACAAAATTGAAAAATTGGAGAAAAGGTAAACTTTCTTTAATTTGTTTTAAATGGTTGTGAAATTGAAAAAATTTTGTTTTCAAATGGGTTAAAATTATTTTCAAATTTACATTATAGTACTCTTCGTAAACTGAGAACTGTTACATTCAATCACACTTTGTTGAATACACTTTTTTTACCAATATTTTAAATATTTTTTAAGTGTTTTAAAGTATATATATTTTAAGTTTTTCAGTGCTTCCAAATAAGTATATTCACAACTTAGTTTTGTCACAAGAACATCAGCTGATCGTTTGACAGTTGTTAGAATTCGCCAGCGAAAAATCTGCGGGCGCCTTCTGATTGATTGGGAACATAATTTTCTTTTTTTTGGTACTCTCAATAGTCCGAGAGTCGAGTACGACTGAGAGGGAATAGCTTGCTGGGTAGTTTGTTTGCTGCTAATTTTTATTTCTATCGTGGTTGAAAAAAGACCACACCAGTTTTTTGGAACGGTGTAATGCACATTCTTAAACTCATATAAAGAAAATATGTGTTGAATTATAAGAAAATATTAGTTAAAACAGCAGCACCGTAAGCGTCATGCGGCGATTTAATTAAACGAAAAATATGTTAGGAAAAAACATGAACAGCCAGTTGTAATAAATGGTATTAGGTATGCTCTTTTCTGCCAGAGGACCACCGTAGCACTCAGGAACATTGAAATAAGATACAAATAAAAGCATAAAGCTTTAATATCTTTGCTGAGAATGGATACAGATTAATAATGTCACAGAAAATTCAGAGCGCAAAATTCAAAGCGGAAAAAAAGTAAATATAACAATTTAAATAAGCAAAACGCCTTGATGCGATTATTGCTGTAGCAAATACAAAAATTTGAAAATATGAATGTACTTCTAAAAATGCGAATATGAAAAATCAGAAATTTACTATTTCATTCTAATTTAATTGAATTATCTTTGGTAACTAATGAGAAATTTTTTTATTTTTAAATATTTTATGCATATTTAAACGAAAACTGCCTGCAACAATCAACAAAAAGAAAAAAAATCTTTTAATTCCAATGAGAAAAATTTGCTCACACACAAAAAAAAATTGAAAACAAGGTATCCAGCAGCTTAAACAACTTATAACTCCTTATGGCAGCAGACAAGCGCACAGCGCAAAAAACTGAAATTAAATGAACAAAAATTTAAATAAGAAATTATTTATGGCGTAAGTACAAATTTACAAAATAGCAAGCACATTTAATCTTGCCACACAGAGGCATCATAGAAAGCAATCAACAACGCCGAATAGCCAGCTAAAGATGCGCGCAAACGCCGTAAATGCCTGCCAGGCGAACAAAAGAACTCACACAATACAAGCAAATCAAATGAAATGATCTCCTGCAGATAAGGTAATCAAAGTTTTCTTTTCATTTTATATCACTTTTATGTTTACACAACAAGTAATTACGGTTGCGTTTAAAATCTTAGTAGTGCTTATGGCTCATTTCAAAATACATTCGACGAAGAAATTGGTTTCAAAGCATGCAATCACTTGTTAGGATTAATCTGTCACGGCTGCGTAACGTAATGTCCCCTAAGCTTAAAACCTCAGGGAAATATTCAGTGTCCATTTTGGACAAAACCCACTGAGAAAAAGGGAATCCTTATTAATTTAATCCTTATACCCACAATTGTCGTTTCTGTGAGCTGAAGGATGAAACTCCGGTTCGATTTCTCTGCGAATACGTCGCTATGGCAAGGCAGAGACTGTCCAATCTAGGTCGTGTGACCCTTAATCCCAATGTGGTATGTAGTAAAAAGCTTGAAGAGGCACTTAGATACACCAAAAGTCTCCACATACAAAATTAGGCTGAAAGGTAATGCACAATAGATCTACGCAAAGTTCACTGTGCTTCCAGGCCTAATAATAATAATCATATACATTATTTCTAATTGCTGTTTTTATGTACGGGTCCCTTTTTCGCTCTTATTTGGAATCCAAATTCTTCTGTTTGTACTATGGCATTATTGTGATTATTTGCACTGCATTACTGGCAGTTGCTATCATACGCTAGATGGCAGCGCAACCTGTAAGTTTTAATTGATTAATAGAACAGCTGATTTTTGTTGACATTTGATAAGAAACTTTTATATTGGTTACGCAAGATGCGCACGGGTCCGGCTCGTAATAATAAAAATGCATGTACAAAGGAGGCTTCGATTTGCCAAAGAACATTTGAATTAGAAGCTTGTCATGTATGGTGGAAAGGGATCTCGCCAATATGTAAGACGGCCACCTAATACTGAATGTCAGGGGCTGAAACTGTTATTCCTTTTATAATATAATTCCTTGCAAAACTATTAATTTTGGACATTAAATATATTTGGATCAATATAAAAATTATTTTCGGATTTTTATTTTTTGAGTCCGATAGAACTAGTTACACTCGGACTTTTAAAAATAAAAGTCCGGAAATAATAGCTAAATCAAGCCGTTTATTTTTTAAGGCAGAAATAAAAGCCCCGCTTGATAACAAAGAAACGGCTTATCCGAAACAAAATTTTTTGATTAATTCGGATAAGCCGTTTCTTTGTTATCAAGCGGGTCTTTTATTTCGGCCTTAAAAAATAAAAGTCTTGATTTAACTTTTATTTCCAGACTTTTATTTTTAAAAGTCCGAGTGTAACTAATTCTATCGAACTCAAAAAACAAAAATACAGATTTTAATTTTATATGTGGACTTTTATGGAAAAAGTTGTATGATTCGACATGATATTGCTATAGGGATACCTGGAAACTCAAACATTTTCACCTAGGACAATTTGTTGACTAGGACTTTTTCGACTCCGAAAAAAAAAAAAATATTATTTTCCGTCCATGCTGAACACCAGTCGAAGTATACAATAAAAGCCGTAAACATGGAGGTTCTAGTATTTTGGTCTGGGCATTCTTTTCTTGGCTAGGCGTGACACCCATTTATTGGTTTACGAAAATTAGGACTGGCGCTTCATATGCTGATATACTCAAGAATAACATGTTGGCATATACCAGAGATGAAATGCCAATTGTTTGGACGTTCCAGCAAGACACCAACCCAAAATATACGAGCAAAGTAGCAAATAGAAGGCTTGAGGAAAGCCAGATCAACGTCGTGAAATGACTACCATGGTTACCAGACGTAAACCTCATTGAAAATGTGTGGGTTCATATTAAGGAGGTAGCAAAACAATATCGACTACGCAACTACAGAAAGCTGTAAAAAGTGCATGGGATTTGTTTTCCGTGGAAAGATGCCAAAACTCCTTGACACAATGTCACGTTTCTGTGCTGCGATTCTAAAGAAAAAGAGATGATGCAATTTGTTTAACGCATTGACGCAAATGCGTATTTCAATATTAATTCATTTATTAAATTTAAACTCTTAAAGCTAACAAATGGAATTCAAATGCAATCCGCAAAACCGCAAATATATAAAATGGAAAGATAACTAAGTCCACAACGGAACGAACATTTGTAGGAAATGAATTTGAATGGTGAATTTGAAGGATATGATTCGGGATTTTGATTCGTCTTGCGGCCGCGCAAGGGCTAGGTGTGGTTCGAGAACCAATCTCACGCAAGGGAGGGGATGAACGCGCAAGGGTTAGGTTAGTTTAGGGGAATACCGCAGCGCAAGTGCTATCTCGGTTGCTTTTATATAGAAAGATATAACTTACGATTTTTGGGATGATACTTCCTTGCAACAACGTATGCAAAACTTAATTTTGATTTTAATCGCGGAATGAAATATTCCTGTCTAGCAGTTCTCACCATGAGTTGGTGTTCAGCATGCATTAATAAATTATGTAGATATTGGAGAAATAAGTAGCAGAAACGTGAGGATTCAGGGATGATGACTGGATATTTTTCTTTATACGGGATATCAGAGTTGATTAGTCGGCCATATACCCGGAGAAAGCCATTTGCGTCGAGAAGGGGATTCAGAGGGAGAAGTGAACTCCTTTTTGAGATAGTTTGTCCATTGGAAAGTTGGGCATATTCCACGGGATAGTATCTGGTCTGCGCAAGTTTTATGAGACGTGTTTTTACCCAGTTAATTTCAGCCTAAGTGATAACTAAAGACTCGTAATTGATCGACTGAGTGGACTGTGTGGGCTCGATTCGATGGAGGAAACGAAAAATGTAGGTTATCACTCGTAGTGCCCTCGGCCAAGATGAGAATCGGCCTAGGATGTCGGGTTCATTCTCCGAAATATGGAACGCCTCAACCTTTCGTTCATCGTGAGGAACAACGTTCTGACGCGATGAAAGGGGCCATTGCTCGGGTGGTTTTAGAAGCCAGTCTGGTTCGGTCCACCAGACTGATTGGTAAATTAAATCCTGTGGTCTACATCCTCGGGTGCCGAGGTCTGCTGGGTTATGGTTAGTGGATACGTGGCGCCATTTAATGTTACCTACGTTGTTGATAATCTGTGACGTACGATTCGCTACATATATTTTCCAATTGCATGCTGGCTTTTCGAGCCACGTAAGGATGATTGATGAATCCGACCATAAGAAGATTTCAATATCTCTTAAAGGTAGTTGATTGATTAGATTTTTTATGCATTTGGATAATAGGACTGCACCGCACAGTTCTAAGCGCGGCAGGCTCACTGTTTGCAAAGGTGCTAATTTTGTTTTAGAAAAGAGAAGATGACATGAGACTTTTTCAACCGATTGACAACGTATATATACAGTTGCGCAATGTGCTTTCTCGGAAGCATCGCAAAAGCCGTGAATTTGGATGTTTTGGTTTGGAGAAAACTCAGTCCATCTGGGTATTCGAAGTTTTCCGATAACCGGTAGGTCGGATACGAATTGAATGCACTTTTGGAGGGAGGGTGGTTGAACACATTGGTCCCATTCAGTACCTTCTAACCATTTCTGCTGTAGCAATATCTTTCCCTGAATCAGAATAGGCGCGAGCCACCCTGCGGGATCGAAAAGTTTCGAAACCGAAGATAAGATTTGCCTTTTAGTTGCCTGAGAAGGTACTTGAGTGGGTTCTATAGTATGCGAAAAGGAATCGTTTAATGCATTCCATCTAATGCCGAGGGTTTTCGTTGAACTTGAACAATCAAATTTCAAGAAGTCGGAGTCAAGCAAGTCTTCTGTTGCAATATGGACAAGAAGCTCTGGATGGTTGGCTGTGATTTTCTTGAGGGGGAATCCTGCGGAGTTTAAACAATGAATGGTTTGGAATTGGGCCTGCATGCAGGAGCGAAGGTCATGTCCTCCAGACAAGATGTCGTCAACGTAAGTTTCTTTGGTGAGAGTTCGCTCAGCTATAGGGTAGGGTTCCCTCAAGTCCTTGGCCAACTGGTGTAATGTTCGGATAACCAGGTATGGCGCACAGTTCACTCCAAATGTTACGGTTTTTAAGGCGAAATCGGTAGGTTTTGTGTCATGGGGTCGACGAAAAATAACTCTCTGATACTGCTGGTCGTCCTCACGTAGGAGGATCTGACATTACATTTTTTGAATGTCGCCATTGAATACATATCTATAAAGACGCCAGTTGAGAATGATGAACATAAGATCGGTTTGCAAACAGGGCCTATATGGAGGATATCGTTCAATGACGTGCCTGAAGACGTCGGCTTGGAGGCGTTAAAAACCACTCTGACTTTGGTGGATGCACTGTCCGGTTTCACTACCGAATGGTGAGGAAGATAATACGAAAAATACTTTTCGTTTTGATGGATTTCTTCAGGAGAAGTCGGTTTCATATGTTCCAGGGCTAGATATTCTTCTAGCACATGATTATATTCCGATTCAAGGAGCGGAGTTTTTTTGAGCATGTGTTCCATACGAATCGCTTGTTTCATCGCCTGCGACCGAGACGAACCGAGAGAAATCTGGGATGGGAACCCTGCTTTGAAGGGGAGTCGTACGACGTAACGTCCATTGGCTTGTCGTTATGTGGTTTCTTGATAGAACGACTCACTCACGCACGGTCGCCCTCTGGTGGGAGATGTGATTCAGCGACTTCCTCTAATTCCCAGAAACGTTTCAGCTGTAAGCTCAGATCCTCGTTTGAAACTGTTGTGGCATGGGTGTGAAATGTAGAGCATTGGGTGGAGGTCAGTGGTCCGCTCAGATACCAGCCGAAAACGGTATTTTGCGCAAGCAAACTCCCAAAAACTCCGTGTCTCATTCCCTGTAGGAGGATCTGGGGTATAAGGTCACTGCCAATGACGAGATCAATGGGACCGGGTGTATAAAAGTATGGATCCGCAAGATCTAAATCCTGAATTTCCCAAAGATTTGGTTTCAATAGTTTAAAGGAGGGAAGAAAACTAGTCAGCTGTTTTAAGACGATGGCGTTGGTATGGATACGGGTGTGATTGAATTTCGGTACCAACGTGAGTTGACAGACACGGTTGGCGTTTTCTACTACTTTTCCCCCATCCCCGTGACTGAGAAATTTTCTTTATAGGTAGGTAGTTGTAAACGGTGTTGTATTTTTTCGGACACAAAGGTTTTTTGTGAGCCTTGATCGATGAGTGCTCGTAACGTGAAGATAGAACCCTGGTGTTCGATGCTCACTAGGGCGGTGGGAACGAGTGTTTTCTCGTTGTTGGTGGAGAAATTAGACTGAACTTCGAAGTCAGGTTTGGTGGGAGAAGGAGACTCTTCGCAATTGCCCTCGGTGAGGTTGAAGATGGGATGTCTGGGCTCTTGGGAAGATTCGGTGTGTAATAGATTGGTTGCCTTTTTTTGCGGATGTGCTAGGCGTAGACTTTGATTCGGGCTGGTTGGTTGTGGGAGAGTGTAACATGGTGTGATGGTTTTTCTTACAGTGCAGACATCGGAAGGCACTGGGACAGTTGATAGATGAATGGTTGTAAGCGAAGCAATTCGTGCATAACAAGATATCCTTTACAAATTTGGTACGCTCTGGTACGCTGAGTTTTCGGAATTCGGGGCAAGATTTCAAGGGATGACTGTCGTTGCATAATCTACAAGTAAACGCAAGTTTTTCTTGAGAGTGATAGGATTGGATTTTAGGCGAGGATTTCGATGGGAACGAAGTGTGTGATTTAGTGCCTTTATATTCATGTAGGCGTTCAACCACTTCGTAACGTTTGGTCAGAAATTGGTTCATCTGGGACCAGTTAGGAAGCTCCTTCCTAGATTCGAGGGACTGCTCCCACAGAGACAGTGTTTCTTCTGGTAGCTTTGAGGAACATAAATAGATTAAAATGGGGTCCCACTCGGAAATGGAAATTCCTTGCGTCTTTAGGATCACAAGAGAATCATTGATGGTGTTCTGTATCTTTTGAATTCTTTCGCTACTCTCCGAGGTAGCTTGAGGAATGTTGAAAAGCAATTTCAATCGTTTATCTATTAAGATTCGTTTGTTTTCGAATCGGGCTTTTAGCGCTTCCCATGCTAATGAAAAATTATCATCGGACAAAGGGTACTGCTTTACGATTACGCCTGCCTTTCCTCGAGTCTTATTTCGCAAGTGATAGAGTTTCTGAACGGGAGTCAGTTTGGGATGGTTGAGGTAAACGGCCGTGAACATATCACGAAAGGATGGCCACTCCTCATAACTACCGTAAAAGGTTTCTGTATCACACGGTGCCAGCTTGAGACATGAAGACGAGTTTGGATCGAAAGGCAGAGACTGACGGGAGGTATTGCCTGGCCCTGTTGGATTCCCGTGGGAGGTATTGCCAGACTCTGAAGAATTCCCATGGATGATTTTTAATTGGTCCAATATATGTGATTTGCAGATGTAGAAAAAGTCAGCACAAAGCTGAAATTTGTTGTGGGCTTCCTCTTTAAACTCTCCAGAAACTGCGCTGTCCTCAGCTATGCAGACGTTTTCATAGGCGTTTTTTAACGAAGCCCAGCGACCGTTGAGGTCCTCTAACTTGACCTCCAATAAAGAGTCCGTTTGGTCATCAGGATCTTCCTTTTGAAAATTGGTGCAAAATTTCACCACATTGTTGGAGTCGAAGATAAATTTGGACATGATTTCTGTTGAAGAAGGCATGATTGGAGACGGTATCAAGGGCTGATTTGATAAAAAATGACCAGGAAGACAAGCTGGGTGGAGATTATTTTAGTTCACAATTGGTATTGTGCGCGAAGATTTCGGTTTCGAAACTTCAACACTACATACGCAAGCCGAGAAACACTTATTTGGAGAGTGGACTTTCCGTCTGTCGCTCAGAGGGATAACGATTTTTCGAAAATGAACGGGCACTTAATCGGTTTGCACTGCTCACGGAGAGATTCACCAAAAGAAACTAATCAATGTTAATTATGGAATTCCCCACTGAAATCGAAAGTATTTCACAAAGGGGAACTTAGCACGGTTTACTAGGGAATTTCCCCCGAATTCACTGAAATATACGTATGATGTTGAAGGTTTTGTGACACAAAATATTTGTGTGATGTGTAAATAAACGTGGTATGTGTAGAGTTGATGGATAATGGTGGAGATATGAAGATAAGAGTGGTAGCAAACACGTTATATGCAAAATAACGTGGGATCTTCAATATTTGAAAAACCCAAGATAAGCGGTTTTCTCAAAAGATGATATGGTTGGACGCTAGCAACGTAATCACGCATTTATTTACGTGCTGGATTGCACAGTTTTTAAAATTGTTGGTGCTTGGAATATGTAAAGCACATTCATACAAACCGGCGTTTATATGTATGTGCACATCCGCGACTAGTGGTGTTGTATATATGTATATACGCAAGTCCGTTTTTTGGGAAAAAACTCAACTATGAACTTGGTAAAGTTTAGAAAGATTCTGTATATATACATACATGAATATATATATATATATATATTATATTGAATTTAACTAATCTTCTTCGGCGCAAGTTAATCAAAAAGGGACGTGGTTTTTTGGTGGGTAACTACCGGTAGTGGCTAGTGAAAATAGCGAAAATTATTTTGCACCTTACAAATAATAAAATATTCATATGTACATTCGTATATGTTGGTGAAAAGCCAAAAGGGGAGATAGGCTGCCGTCGCTGCTAGCGCAAGCGCTGTTGAGAATATCACCCCTATTGCGAGTGTCGATCAGCAGTAGAATAGAAATTTGTCGACCGAGTCGATTGTCTTTTATTTTCGTATTGTGTAACTCGATCGAAAAAAATTTGTACCATTGTGAATAACTCGCTGCAAGAAGACGAGAAAGAAGAAAACTCGCTGAATTGCAATCAGCTGTTTACCATTTGTTTACATTTTTGCCGTGTTTGATAAAACCAAAATAACAAAACATTTTTAAAATAAATTTAAATTAGATATTTTATAATAAATATTATAAATGGATTGTGTTGAGCTGTGGTTAAGTGATAGTGAGGAAGATGAAGATGCACATACAAGGCTAATAGAGCTGGCAAGGGAAAGACGCAAGCTGAGGGATTCGTTGAATCCTTTGGAAATGGAAGATCACATGTAACTATCTGGATTTAATTTGTCTTAAAGTTAAAAATTTATTAAAGCTCCCATTTATACAGATTTTTGAAAAACTTTCGTTTAACGAAAGCTGCATTTGCGGATTTACTGGCATTGCTAGATGCCAAACTACAACCTGGTGTTAGAAAGACATCTTTCCCAACAATTTTAAAGCTTGCAGCAACTTTACGGTTCTGTGCTCACGGATTATACCAGCTGAGTGTAGGCAATGACTTTAATATAGGATTCGGCCAATCTACAGTATCCCTAGTTTTATCTGAAGTATTCCCAGCTTTGGAGGAATACGTTTGCAGAAATTGGGTGACAATTCAATATACTGAGGATGAAAAGCGTCAAGCAGAGCTTTATCTTTTTGAAAAAAAGTGGAATACCAGGCGTGATAGGTTGCATAGACGGGACGCATGTCAAAATTGTTGCTCCAAAAAAGGACATTCAGCATTTGTACTATAATCGCAAAGGATATTATAGTTTGAATGCAATGATAGTAAGTATTTTACAAAGAAAATAACGTGGAGTTGATCATTTTTGTTATTTCATAAGTTTGCGATAATGCCATGAGAATCCGCTATGTCAATGCCAAGTATCCGGGGGCAACGCACGATGCAAACGTTTTCAACATGTCCACATTGAAACCACGATTGGAAGATGACTACCGTAGGGGTGAAAGAAATATAATATTAGGTATGTAAAGTACTCCATACACCTATTTGTGAACGTGAAAATGGTCCGTGGTGATTTCTGAAGTCTACCCAAAGGCATAGTATTCCATATGAATTCTTAGCAAATGAATACGACAGCATGACGCTCTTAATACCCGCCCAAAAATATTTGGAGGGGTGTCAAAAATGTGTTTTGGACCCAGTATTGCGAATCCGAAATATAAAATAAAAAATGTTGCTTTTGTCAAGAGGTATTTGCAAAAGAAGTTGAACATTTTTATGCGCTTGTTGTACACACAAACAAATTTTGTGTTAAACTCAGCCAGGGTAATTTGCTGTCATATAGATTTAACAAATCCCTTTGCATGTTAAAGCACTGCAGCCAATAGATTCCATTTTCAACAAAATCTGTGATTCAACTAGAAATTTGGGGCGGTAATACGAACATTCGATTTTTACATGCAATAGCATTGCATACGTACAAATTTAAGTGTGAGCTTGAAAATAAGAAAATTCATTGTTTTGAATATAGCAATTAGAAAGATAGTTGTGTTGTAAAAAGCGGTGTAACAAAAAATATATTAGACAAAAAAATATATTCACGTTAGCAAGGAGGTGTATGGAGTCCTTAATGCTTAACTTATTTTCATAATTTTATGGTTGTAAAATATGTAAACATTTAGGCGATGCAGGTTACGCCCTACAACCTTATATGCTTACGCCATACCGAAACCCAGAAGATGGAACAGCAGAATGTATGTTTAACAGAAAACATTCCCAAGGAAGGAATATTGTGGAACGTACTATTGGAGTCCTTAAAAATCAATTTAGGTGTTTGTTAGGGGCTCGTGCGCTCCACTATGAGCCAAAGAAAGCTACACAAATAATAAACGTATGCGCAGCTCTTCACAAAATTTGTTTATCTTATAATGTTCAATAACAGAAGAAGAAATATCTGACTATCAAAACCCGAATGACGATTTCCAAGATAGCACAACATATGAAGGTGGTTCAGTGGCAAACGAAGAAGCTAGGGCAGTTAGAAATAATATTTTACAACATATGCAGTTCTAGTTTTACGATGATAACAAACAATTTTTATTTAAATTCATATTCAGTCCATTTTAAATTCAGAGTACACTTATTTTAAATTAACTAAGGCTAACTAAAAAAAATTCATGTTTTTTATTAACATAAATCAAAATATCACTTCATGTAAAAAAAAATATCACAAATTCAGGTGTGAATAAAAAATGTATCTTAAAACTACTATCTACATAAAAAATCAAATTATTTCAAAGTTACTATTTACATTTAAAATATCACATTGCCTTAAAACTACCATTCACATTAGTGCTTTGGTAATTCTCTCCTTCTCCAACTCCAAAATCTATTCTTTCAACCTTAATTTATCTCTCCTATGCTTTTTCTTATTAATAATTCCTTCTTTTAGCAGTTTAAACTTTTCTTTTTCAATTTCTAGTTTCTCTTGCTTTAAAGTTACAGCCTCAAAATTTAGCGCAACTAACCTCCTCATGTATCCTTTTATATTTACAACACTTTTCTTAATACCTAATGTATTTCTTTTCAGGGCCTTAAAATGTTTACTTTGAATGTCAATCTGCTTCTCCAACAGTGCAAACCTTTTTTCCTTTTCGCTTATATTTTTCGACCTTCTTGCTGGAGTTGCCTATAGTGCAGCTCTTTCCTGGATCTCACATGATACGCTTCTTTCAGGTACTTCATTTTCCTGCTCATCTTCAACAATTTCAGTCGACCTACCACCAACTCTTGATTGGACCACCACATTGCCCATTCCAATTTCTTCGCCAGGGGGATCAATATAGGCGTCAATATTTAAAAAACTAATAATAGCTTCCTCTATCGCCGAAAACGTATGGACGTTATTTGGGCCTCCACCAGTTGCTTGGTACTCCATTCGGTTCTGCGAACATTTTTTCTTCGTTTTACTTTTCAAGTCCGTCCACACCTACAAAGGAATGTTCAGTATTTTCTTTATGGACGCTATATACAAATTTGTTTACCTTTAACCACTTTTCCCAAGAACGCATCGGTGGTCCCAAGCTATTGAGCTCAGCCGCTATCAATTCCCATCTTGATTTTCCCTGGGCTTTCCCACACACGCCTTTGCCTAAATCAGGATGTTCTTGCATTAGCTGCACCAGTCTTGCGATTTGCCGTTTATTGCTTACAACTTTTGACCTGCAATTAAAATAACCACTCTTTATTATTTAGGTTCACATTTTTTACTTTTATTCAAATTTTTTTACTTTTTTTCTTCCATTTTTAAATTTTTTCACTTTTTTCTATCACTTAAACGCTTCAACGACTGCAAAATGGCTGTAGAAAGACCATCGATCAAAAGAGTATTCACAGTCGATAAATGAGCGAGCGATCGACATTCGCAATATGGGTGATAATCGATAATCGCTTAATAGTCGAATATCTATTCTCAGTCGACACTCGCAATAGGGGTGTATATCACGCTATTCGCAAAATAGCGGACTGGAATTTCGTATGTATATTTATGTATATATAACCGTATATGAAAATACCGGTTAAATATAAGGCTTGGTGGCAAATGTATATATAAATATTTTTTTTTGCTGGGAAATACTGAGAACTGGTACTTACGTTCTTATCCTCACTGTTCTCATGTTTTCCTTTCCCGTATGATGTAGCTTCAAAAGCGAAGATTTGGTTTTTCGTATGATGGAGCTTGAAAATTGTAGATTTGGCTTGTATCCAAAAACAAAGTATTTGGCGCGCCTGATTTCGCTTTTCTAAGCAGGGGTATGTGCACCACTTGTGGTACTCTTAAAACCCGTAAAACTCGTGTGAAAACACTTGAAAATAAACGTGAACACTTTTTGATTATTTTTTTTTTGTCAGCCCCCGCGAATGGCAAATTTCGAATGAAAATTGGCGATGGGGCGATGGCGATATACAAACAGTGTTGTACCTTTTGCGTTGCCACTGTTTCAAATTTGGCTCGCAAGGACCAAATGTTTAACGCATTGACGCAAATGCGTATTTCAATATTAATTCATTTATTAAATTTAAACTCTTAAAGCTAACAAATGGAATTTAAATGCTTATACTTCACACCGCAAATATATAAAATGGAAAGATAACTAAGTCCACAACGGAACGAACATTTGTAGGAAATGAATTTGAATGGTGAATTTGAAGGGTATGATTCGGGATTTTGATTCGCCTTGCGGCCGCGCAAGGGCTAGGTGTGGTTCGAGAACCAATCTCACGCAAGGGTGGGGATGACCGCGCAAGGGTTAGGTTAGTTTAGGGGAATACCACAGCGCAAGTGCTATCTCGGTTGCTTTTATATAGAAAGATATAACTTCCGATTTTTGGGATGATACTTCCTTTGCTTTCCTCATGGATTTGGAGGTGGCGTAGATGATGATGGTTGTACTCGCTCCGGAGTTGGTGATCCGATGCAAATTTTTCCCAAAAAGTAGATGATGTTGGTGGCTGGTAGATATTCGGTGTTCCACGAAACAAGAGAACGAGTTAATGCATTGCACTGGTATTTATAACATGGGTTAGTGATGGAAACAATTCCAACACTGTTGACTGGAAGCACTGGATGGCAACTCCAGTGTACTCTACCGCCAGGGTTGTATGAACGCAAGTCATAACTAGTGAAGTGAACGCAAGTCACTTGGAGACGTGATAGCAAGTCACGGATGGGTGGTTGGGTGAACGCAAGTCACGGAACCGTTGCCTATTTAAGTGAACGCAAGTCACTTAAACACAATTAATTCCTAATTTTAATATTAACCAGCAACAAATGTAAGTAAAAAATAAAACCACTATTATTTAAAAGTTATGTCAAAAATTTACCTACAATTTGTTACACTACTAAGTTGTTGACCGCGCAAAGTTCGTTGCAGTTTTTGTTTATCTTTTAATAAAATAATATAAAGGTTAAAATTATTAAAGGATTTGATTTTTTATAGCTCAAGAAGGAAAAGTTATGAAAGTGTACTTTTTCAATCCATTATTTTTTACGTATGTCCACTACTAAGATTTTGAACGCAGCTGTACTTAGTTAACTAGTTGTGTGTAGATATGAGCGGTTACCTTTGCTGTTGCCCACAGGCTATGAAGATTTCCTAAGAGAGCGCACTTCATTTGAATAATGAGACACAGGGGTCGTAAGTATTATGAGAAGCAATATTGAGCAAAATTGAAAGGTAAAATATTTTCATTGTATTTATAAATGTACTTAATTTATGTAGATAGCGTTGATTAAAGAATTCTTGTTTGTTAGAGCGAAGAAGAAAGGTGTAGAATAAAGCGGAAGAGATGTGTACTTAATAAGGTCAGGAGCTGAACACACTGCAAAATGGTAGATAAAAGCTTAAGGCTGCGTTGAGACTAGCGTGATCTTATCCTTAATCCCACTTTAAACACAAATTGAAATACTAACTTTCGCAGCGCCAAATCTATATAATCAGCTTGAATTTCGCTTTCAGGTTCAGATGGTTAGCGAAGTATTAACGAATTGTTATCCGTTTATTATTGACGAGGTATTGATTTATTGTCGTATGTTTGTGTAAAAGTTATCGATATGTTCACAAAAATATTTAGAAAACATATCCATTTGTTATGAGAGTACTGCCAATTTTTTATCGGCGGGATATCGGTTTTGTTTTTCAAAAGTTATCGCGTGATTTCAGTTTCGGCTTGTTGGTAAAATGTTAATTGTTTGTTATTGATTAGTTATCGCTTTGTAATAGCTGTTTTATGAGCAAGATAAAGGCGAATTTTAGTTTGTCATCGTTGAACTATCGATTTTTTATCGACGCGTTATCTGTCAGTTATCGATTTTTTATCGTAAAATTATTGATTATTTATTTAAAACTTAACGATTATTTATATTAAATTTATCGGTATGTTATCAAACAATTATCGATTTGCTATCGGAGTGTTAAAAAAAAATAGATGCTTGGTGCGACTTACCCCCGGGGAGACTTAGGCTGAGTTTTTCTTCGAATTCTCGTCGTGCTCCTTTTAATTTTCTCTCCAAATTGGTGAGACGGCCCTACATGCTTTATGCAGACTTCGGACGGCAGATGAATTCGCGTGGTTATCGAAAAGTGGATAAGCCATATGTAGATTTATTATCGAAAAGTTAGCGATTTCTTAACAGAGTGTTGCCAGTATGTTATCGGCGTTTAATTGATTTGCCATCGACCTCTCATCGGATAACGATAAAACTTCAATATATAGCCCATGACACGTTTAAAACCCATCAATAAGCAGATGACAAGCAACCAATAAGTAGCCGATAACTTGGCGATAACAAGAAGATAAAAAATCTGATAAGTCGACAGTAATAATACGCTATAGGCTGTTACCGATAAGAAGCGGATGAGGCTTTTTTTCAAAAATTCTTTTTTTTTTGTTAAGTTACCTCTGTTGTGGTTCAACTTCAACCCCTGGGAGTGCTCAAGTTAATATAAAAACATAAGTGCACTCCAAGGTTCCCACATCGGACTTAAGGAGTACTTGGTACTCATGCTTCTGTTCTTCTTATGTATTTCGTGGATACGGTGTCAAATGTACGGCTCTATCACTATTTTATTTAAATTCGGATATAACTCGGTTCTGACTGGTGAAGAAATTAGTTTCGGTTTTGGTTATGATTTCAATCTTATTTTGGTTCTCGGAATGGAAGGGGTTGACGTTTCCAATTCGTTTCTTGTTTCAGATATCACTTCAGTCTGGCTACAGTACCAGAATTAGTTTCGGTTTCGATTCAGTTTTCTGTTCTGTTTTGATTCAGCCTTAGTTCTTTATTAGGTTTCCGTTCAAACTATGACTATGTTTTGCCTCCAGTTTCGATTCCATTTTCGACTATGCATTCTGTTTCGTTCTAGGTTTTCTTTTGGTTCCGGTTAGAGTTTCAGATGTCGTTCTGTTTTCGGTTCCAGTTTCGGTATGGGTTTCTTGTTTCTTGTCTTGTTTCCCTTACTTTTCTCTTTTGTAAAAATAACACTGTGTCATCCCCATTGTTTGAGAGGGATTTATTTATAGGAAGTAGTACTCCTTTTACATAAAAAAAATAACATCAATAAGTCTTCACTACTGAGTAAGATTTTATACAAAGAAGGTTACAATGACTTTGTAAGAAAAGAGATCAGTTTATGGCCGAATTCAGAGCGGACTCCCCAATCGTCCAATTAAATGCTCTCTTCCTCGGATGTTATCGAGGACCTGAATATATCTGCAGGTGCTCTCTTCCCTCTGAGGAACTTCGATATTCGATAATAGACTAGGTTCGAAGTGTTCATGTTAAAGGTACTTGACTTGGGGAACTTTGTGAATTAAGTTAACGATATACTCCCTGTTAATGGGGCAGGCTCTTTCTGGCACCACAAGCAATCAACGAGTCGAGTAAATTGAAGTACCTTTTAGACCAAAGGGTTAAGGCTTCTAGAAATTCGTCACTAATTTTCAGTTCATACAAGACACAAGTTGTTGTTGCTTTTGAAAACATTACGCATCACATATGTATAACTACCAGTTTTCGCTTACAATCAAAGCTTTCACAGTTAAAACGGATGTGTTGTACTCATATGAGAACATATTTAAATATGCATACTCATCGCATTATTAAATTTTTCTGAGAAATAATATCGCACTGCCTCATTAAACTACGATTATTACAATATAAAAATTCCGTTTTATAAGCATATTTGCAAATTGATGATCAATAAACATTTCAACGAGAGCTCACCGTTGGACAATTAAGTGTCAGCGCTGGATATGACGGTAAGGCAACTGTGCGCATGCGCGCATGGAAGTTATCGTTGAAGATGAACAGTGTACAATGACTTCGCTTTGTACGCACTCAGCACAAAAATTTTGGAAAGTACTCGCACTGTGCATCATTCATATTAATCGAGATATGGATGCATCTACAAAAGGATGAAATTTGCAAATGCAACTGATTGCAACCGTACAACAAATGCCAGATGCCGGTTGCAAGTTGTTAGGATTACCGTTTACATTTCAATTGACTAAAACTATATGCACTGCAGTGCAGAAGCCTGATAATAAATTGCATATTTTATGTTTTGTATTAAAAATAGAATCGCAATTACTTGGCAGTGCAACGAGCGGTTGATGCACATGTGAGCTGGGACAGGAGATATTAAATGTTGCGTGTGAAAGATGTTATCGTGCGTTAAATTGACGCAGCCATGTTTATTTGTTTAAAATAATTTTCGCACATATGAATTGGGCAGAAAATCAGTGGTTACTACTTTGCGAAACTATTAACTGCCGCATTGCTCCCATCGCTAACGAATGTAACTTGTAAATACGCAGCGCTCATGTGGCGTTGTCTGCTGAGATGGCGCTAATTATTTTTTTGGTTCTTACTTGGATTTGTGATGTTCGAACAAGTTATGCGTTATGAAGAGTATTAAACTTTGTTAATCATCCGTGCGAATATCTATTGTTTTTGTGTTTGTTAATGATTTAAGACTTATTTAATTTAAACTTTTATGAGCCAACTTCTCGTTATTCTAGAAATGCGTGCTGCGCTTAAATAAGTTGACGATAGTAAAGAAAGGAATTAAAGGAGTATTACTAAATATGGCGCTTAATGCTTTATTGGAACTTATCGTTCTGCTCTTTGAGGTGCATACTTAAGTGCATATAAGAGGGCCAAGCTTTATGAAAATATAAATTGCGGTGTTCCTCATGGCACTCTTTGTATTTGAGCTCCATGTGATTCATTCTAAAAATAGTATACTGGCGTCAAACGGGAAAACAACCCATTGTAAGCTTTTCACATGGTTTTGTTCTTCTATAGGTTTGGAAGCTTTGGGATCATTCTTCCCCATAACATATCGTAAGTATGTTGACCGCGGACTAATACGCAAAACAAAGTCAAGTTTTACAAAACGAGGAAACAAAAAATATTGCAAAAATAACTGTTTATGATGAAGCAAAACTCATTATCGTAGCTGACTTCCGTCACTGCGGAGGATAGGAGATTCTGCCAGCTCCTTCCAGAGGAGAGGGGCATTTTTTTATTGATTTAAATAAAGTCGATCCTTTTTTTTAGTTTTAATCCTTATGCTCCTCAATATATTTTATTCTTCTGAACTAAGTTGATTTGTTCCTGAGTTCAACTATAACATGCACAATACCCAATATCGATATGAGTTATGGTCTAAGATCCTTAAAAAGAATGTATTAGCTAACTATGTTGGAAGCCGATGTGATTTTGGAAGTTGCTAAGAGCACCAAGGTGAATCAAGTATTTGTTCACTACTTCTGCTTAACACCTTATTTTTTTCTTAATACTAAGTGTCATCCTATCCACACTCGCCACCGTCCATAAGTCTCAGCCATACAACAGGCGAGAGGTACGTAAAACACTATTCGTCAAGAGAGCGTCAATGGGGGACCTTCGTTTCTATTTACCAACTCAGTCCCAAGTAAAAGTTCCTGGGAAAAGTGATTCTCATTACTATCACACTTAATTTCGGGTTCCAGATAGACAAAGTCCTTCATAATTTCACCGAAAGTGGCACGGCTGCCAAGTACTAAGCCTTACCCTCGTTCAGTGATACTGAACTAAAATATAAGACAACAATTTTTCGCGCTGTCAAAAGGCACTGACACGGTTCGGGAAATTCAACGAATTTGGCGTTTATTTTTTCGCTTGACAGATTCTTGCAAGTGACATTAAGTTTACCGATTTCGCTGTAATTTCGCTGTTTGTGTTATGTGTGCCTTCCGACTTCGCATTTGAACAGAGCGGCTGGTAGTTCGTCGTTTTACGGGTTTCGAAATTATTTAGCCGGGAATTTTTCACACCGACCTCATTATGTTCGGGCGGCGGAACGTATATTCTGTCAGCAGGTCATGAGGGCATCCTAGAATGTTGGGGTAGGATGCAACCTATCCACAGTCGAATAAACCCTTGTTTTATAAATTTAAGAAGGAAAATAACCAAGTCGCTGGATAAAAGTAAGAGAAGAAAAGGGAGGGCAATGATGAATTCGGGGGACTTCCAAAATTGATGGTGAAATGGCTGAGAGGTAAATCATTTGGTAGATACCCAATGCCACTAGTAGACTCGGTGAATGGTGAATCGGTGAACGAGTGGCTGAGGCCAAAATAATGTGGATGAGCGATAAACAGGCTGGTGGCCAGGTATCCAAAGGCGGCGATCGATTGATGCTGGAAAATTAGTCGATTTCATAACAAATTGATTGGACTGTTTTTAGCGATAAAAGAGAAGACGGGTATAATACCCCTTCTGAACTTGAAAATACTGAACGGTATGCTACTGCGGCGGCAACCGTGGTGTGATGGTAGCGTGCTCCGCCTATCACACCGTATGCCCTGGGTTCAACTCCCGGGCAAAGCAACATCAAAATTTTAGAAATAAGATTTTTCAATTAGAAGAAAATTTTTCTAAGCGGGGTCGCCCCTCGGCAGTGTCTGGCAAGCGCTCCGATTGTATTTCTGCCATGAAAAGCTCTCAGTGAAAACTCATCTGCCTTGCAGATGCCGTTCGGAGTCGGCATAAAACATGTAGGTCCCGTCCGGCCAATTTGTAGGGAAAAATCAAGAGGAGCACGACGCAAATTGGAAGAGAAGCTCGGCCTTAGATCTCTTCGGAGGTTATCGCGCCTTACATTTATTTTTTTTTTATGCTACTCCCTTGACTTCGATGCGAGGACCAGGCAGGCCTAAGAGAGTTCTCACCGGAAGAAGAGGAAGGCCACGTAAATTGTATAACATGGTAAGTCAATCGAACAAAGAAGCATCAGATGAGATTGGTGAAGATACCCTAATACTGCTGGCTTAGCTGTTCATAGCGATCAACTGTCAACAGCTGAAGCTCTATCTAGTCCAAATGCAGATGACTGGATTAAAGCAATGAAGAGCGAATACGATGCCCTAATTAAAAATCATACATGGGATGTAGTTGAGTATCCAGTTAATAAGAAAATAATCGAATGTAAATGGGTCCTACTCACAAAATATAAACCTGACGGAAGTATAGAACGACGCAAAGCTAGGCTTGTCGCAAAAGGGTTTACTCAAATACCGGGAATTGATTTTGACGAAACGTTTGCACTTGTTGCTAGAATTGGATCTATTCGTTTAATTGTAGCTCTTGCGGCTCAGTATAGTCTGATTTTGCATCAACTAGATTTTGTAACTGCATATTTGAACGGGAATATTGAGGAAGAAATTTTTATGAGAATACCGAAAGAATTCGACAAAATCTTAAGTAAGGATGAATCGAAAGAATATCACGGAAATAAGGTATGTTTGATTAAGAAAGCACTTTACGGTTTGAGGCAGTCTGGAAGACAGTGGTACAAGAAACTAGATGAAAAATTGAAGGAAATGAAATTCCAGCCGTTGAAATCAGACACATGCGTTTTTCTGAAGGAAACAGAAAAAAATATGATAATTGTCGCATTTTACGTCGATGATTTGATTGTAGCAGCCAATAACGATCAAATGTTGCACGAGCTGAAAATGGAACTAGCAAAATCATTTGAGATGAAATATATGGGTGAGTTGACATATTGTCTTGGTATTAGTTTCAAGCAAAATAATCAGAATAACACAGTAACGATGTCGCAAGAAAAGTATGTAAATGATATTTTAAAGCGGTTTAACATGCACGACGCGAAGCCAGTCTCCACTCCTTTAAATCCGAGCGTAAAACTTTCGAAAGAAATGAGCCCGAATACCGAAACAGAGCAGCAAGACGTTCAGAACTGACCAGAATCTTATAGGGTCCCTAATGTACTTATTAATATCTACAAGGCCAGATATTGCACATGCAGTTAGCGTTTTAAGTCAATATAATTCCAATTACGGGAAAGAGCACTGGATAGCTGCAAAACGGGTACTAAGATACATAAAAGGAACTGCAAGTATGGGATTAGTTTTTACAAGGACTGGTAAAGAACTAGTGGGTTATACCGACGCAGATTGGGGCGCTAATATAGATGACAGGAGATCTTATACTGGTTTTGTCTTCAAGCTAGCAAATGTTGCTATAAGCTGGGAGTCTCGGAAGCAGAGAATTGTTGCAATGTCCAGCACAGAAGCAGAGTATATGGCGCTTTCTGAATCTGTAAAAAAGCAATACATCTTAGACATTTTTTGGTTGAAGTACATGGTCAAATTGGTATTACAGATATATTTAATGATAACCAAGGAGCCATATTATTGAGTAAGAATCCAGTATTCCATAATCAAACAAAGCATGTTGATATACACCATCATTTTATAAGAGATACAGTGGAGAGGGGAGAAATTTCTATCCAATATTTGCCTACTGATAGTATGCCAGCTGATGTGCTGACCAAAGCACTACCATTGCCAGAACACAATACTTGCAATAACGAAATTGGATTAACTATAATGTAGATTAAATATGCATAAGTAACTACGTATAATATACATACATATGTATGTAAAATTCCATTTTAGGGAAAGTGTTGGATTTTAGCAAATGAAATTATAAACTTTGTTACTTGTTACTTTCTACTTTACATTTAATATTCTCAGTAAGCTTTGCTTATATAAACTATATAAAAAATGTATGTCAAGATATTTTATATTCAAAAAAAATTTGTTGCTGAATATCACCACAATAATAACAAATAGTAAATAACAAATTGATAACTTCCCGATAATAACTCGAATACAAATCAAACACTTTTTGTAAACGAATCGATAACTTTGTGATAACAAAGCGATAACATGCCGATAAGACACAGTTAACACTCCGACAACAAATCGAAAAATTTTTGATAACAAATCAATAACTTTTTTATGACAGATCGATAATGCTTCTATGAATAATTGATGATTTTTCGATAGTAAATCGATAACTTTTTGATATTTAAATGATAATTATTCGATTACAGATCGATAACTCTTTGATACAAAATTTATAACTTTTTGATAACAAATCTATAACTTTTCTATAAAGACTTGGTAACATTCGGATATCTTTTCTATAGCAAATTGACAAGGTTTTGATAAAATATCGATAAACCTTCCTTAAATTAATAACTTATCTTTAATGTATCGACAAATATTCGATAACAACCGCATAACCTAGCGTTAAGAAATGGATAACCAAAACCCATCGACAACAAACCAATGTCACAGCAGTAACAAACCGTTAAAATCTCCAGTTTCGGTTTCGTCTTCTTACATGCCCCACCGTAAGCAAAGATGTTGACACAGCGAAAAGCGGATCATTAACAAAGCTAATAATTTGTGGCAACTGTAATTTAAATTCTACAGATGATGGGCTTTTAAGCTTGAAGTAACCCAAATATATCAGGAAGAACACAATAAAAAAACTGCATATGCAAATTACCACAAAAAGCATTCCTGCATCAATTGACATTCCCAGTGCAATGGAAACGTATGGAATTGCGAGCATCAAGCAATTAACATTGATAGTAGAAACATTTACATATTGCCTGCAACACAGCCATTCATTGCAACTTTGCGGTGCTGTCATCTACGCTTTTTCACAAGCAATTTTCGCGGCACTCACTCAACTCACAATCGCTACTGCAAATACCAATTTACCTAAACACATTGAGAAAAAGTTGACAAACAAAATAGCCGCCATATTTTCGCTTTAACTCAAACTCCAGCGTATCGTCTCATATCAATTGACTTAGTTGAAGCATTGAAATGACTTTGACAACGCCAAACTCATCACCAGATTACAGCAATATGACCAAGTAACTGACCGATCGGAGCGCGTGATCACTTGCTGTTGTTGTTGCTCGATTACTCTTTCGTTATGCTCCATCCTACCTGCAATTGTTGACAATTGAGTGCGCATTTACATGTCGACAGACAAACGAACGTCAACAACTGCCAACAGCAGCAGCAGCTATGACCAAAAGATTCAAAACTATCTTACGTACACATCATCAACATTCAAATAAGCTGCGTGATTGCGCAACAAGTGCATGTCAAGCAAAGTAACAAAAACAAAAGCAAAAAAAAACCACGACAGCGTTAAATGTGTCCTTTAGCAGTGCAGCGTCTCAGTTGCGGATCTTTTTATGCAGCGTCATTGACGCAGCACACAACATAACAACTCATCTTTAAGCAATGCCCCATTCTCATATCCGTGGTTGTATCGTTGTGGCTTCTGGTGCTGTCCGCCGTTTGCTTTTAGCATATCGCCGATATATCAGTATCTACTGCAATCAGCGGTCGCTTATCGCTTCACTTTTCAGTTCGATATTTTTTTAATCTGCCATTTTGACTTTTACCGTGATTTTTACTTCGCAGGCACGTTTGAGCACTTTTTTTGGTCAAGATGAGCTTCGCGCTACATATTCGCATAATTTCCGCTTCATCATCATCTGCGTTCTCCTCTCTTTGGTGTCAAGTATGCATGTGCATGTGAGTTATTCTTTCTCAATCGTCCGAATACGATTTGCTGTCACACACATCTTCATTCAGTTGTTTAACTTCTGCCTTGGAAGGCCATCCCTTCGGGACTGGCTGGGACCCACATCACGATTGTGGTCTGTTATCTTTGGGGAAGTGCTCTTGCCTTAACGAGTTTTGATCGCTGCTTGACTTTTGGACTAAACTGCAACGCACATGAGACTCTTAGATAGTATCCATCGAACAGCCTCTTTTATGGCTGTTAGTTCTGCCTGAAAGTCGTTGCTGTGGCTCGGCAGCCTAACACTTAAGGGAAGCGAAATTTTTTTTGGTTAGCTACTTTGGGACTGTTTCGTGAATATATTGAGATTAGGTTAGATTAGGTTGAACTGGCCACTCCTTGAGGACCTCACATAGACTGAGTAAATCCGTAGTGTTACCAGAAGTTTGTTTTAACGACCAAGCTGAAAAACCCTATCAAAAGCCAGGACCTATGTTATAAACTAACTCCGTCCTCTTGGCAAATACTAGAAGCTTCCTAGGATTTAAGCCACTTGCTGCTTCTATATCTGACAGCTGTATCACTCCTAATATCTGGAGTCTTAGGCTGGCAAGCGCAGTGCACGAGCACAGAATGTGCTCGATCGTTTCCTCCTCCAGCCCGCACTTCCTACATCTGCTATCACTGACCAAGCCTAATTTAAAGGCATGTGACGGCAGAAGTCAGCGTCCAGTCAGAATACCCGTCATGATTCTACAGTCCTCTCTTTTTAATGATAGAAGCAAATTTGTTAGTCTAAGGTTGTAAGACCTGCACATAACCTTCGACACTTTACAGTCCCGCGCTAGAACCCACGCCTTTCCTGCTTGGTCGATCATGTACACCCTCGCCTTCGCTTAATTTCGCCAAGTCTAATTGGGAAGTTTACGGAGAAAGCTTCAAGGGATGCGCGCTTTTTAGCTAGTTGATCCGCTTTTTCATTCCCATCTATTCCCATATGCCCTGGGACCCAATATAGATGTATGGTTCTCCCTGTCGCGATTCTCTCCAGGGACTGCTTACACTTTAACACGCATTTAGATGCTGTGGTATGCGAGACTTAATTGCTGCTTGACTGTCAATATAAAAGTTAACACGATTGCAGCTTGGGATATTTTCTTCCAGGGTTTCTACTGCTTTGGTTACGGCTACTATTTCCGCTTGGAAAACACCACAGTAATCCGGCAGCCTGTAGGATCTGTTTATTTCAGGATCAGTTCAGTATACCGCAGACCCTACTTCTTCCACTACTTTGCCACCATCTGTGTACACATGTATCGCCTCGTCCGCACCCTATTGAGATTACTTCACGATCATTTCGGAAATATTTCAGTGCAATTTTAGGATCACTTCGATCTTATTTTGGGCTATTATAGGCTCACTTCAGGACTGCTTCTGAATTTCGAGACCATTTCAAGACCAATTTGGAAAAATTTCAGAATTACTTGTTGATTATTTTCGAAATCGTTTCGAAACACTTGCGGAACGGATTTCAAACAAGTTCAGAGTCCCTTCGGGATTATTTTAGGATCATTTTATTAGGGGATTCTTTTCAGAATAATTTCGAGACCTATTTGAGAGGAACAATTTCAGGATATCTTCGGGGCTACTTCAGGATTAAGGCAAAATTATTTTAGCATTATTTTTGAAGTATTTTCGAGATTATTACAGGATCAATTTGAAACAATTTTGGGATCACTTCTGGATTATATGCGGAGTCATTTCGAGACAATTCCGGGACCAATTTTATGATCACTTTGGAATTATTTAAGGATTATTGCGTTGCTATATCGCCACCATTTAGGACTATTATAGGATCATTTCAAGATTATTTTGGGACATTAGGATTATTTTACGTATCATTTCGGCACAAGTTTGGATCATATCGAGACTATTTTTCTGTAACTGATACAGGATCATTTCAGGACCACTTTTTCCTAAACTAATATCTAAAATTGGGCCAAAATAGTCTCGCGATGGTACTTAGGTTTTCCTAAAGTGAATCCCGATGAGTTCCTGCTTTATTGTACACCTCGATGCGTCCTCATTTTAATGGAAAAGGAAAAGTCGCACTCTTACTTACCTTTTTTCTTCTTTTGCGGCAATTTCATGGATATCTTTATAACTTTCGCCTCTAGTCACTCATTTTACTGTCGACCGTTCATATATATCTGTCGGTAACTATTGAAATCAATAGAATTCCGCCTTAGTGTCATATTGTAACGAATTTACTGCAATTCCCCTTATCTGCAATCTTCTGCTAACGTTCGTATCACTAAATTGTTGAATAAATAACTCCAGTATTGAATAATGGAAAAATGGCCTTTATTCAAGTACTTCACAATAACACTTATACTTTGCAACTAGCTTGCTTAATAACCAAACTGACTGATAGCTTAAATGAAACTGATTTCGCCTCTACTGTTGTCGCCTTTTTATACTGTCTGATTTCCTGGTTGCGTATTTCTAGGCTTGTCTAATTCCAGAACTTACTAGTTAGTTATAAATTTCTCAGCTATAACTACAGATGTATAATTTTTATAGCTTCTCCCATACCCCATGCGCTTGTGAGCGACACTCCCACAATTATAATTGCATGCATTTAGGAGCATCTCAGATAAGATATCTGCATGGGTTGGTGCATCTTTTTCTGCTGCCTGTACGTACATAGGTGTTGACAAAATGACTAAATTACGTGTGCATTCACGTCACTGCTTAGCATCGGCATAGAAATGGCAGTACCCCTTAGTGTTGCTAACATTCGTAACAATATATTTATATAATTCAATCCTTAATCGATCTACCTCTTAACATATTTGTTTGAACGCTAGATTTGGTTGAACTGGAGGTCAAAAAAGACCTCACATAGACTGAGTATGACCATAGTGTTACCAGAATTTGTTTGCGACTAAACGGAAGAACCCCAATCAGGTGTCAGGACATATGTTAGAGAATAACTCCGTGCTATTGGCAAATACCGGCAGTTTTCTAGGACCCAACTTAATTGCTGCCTCTAGATCTGGCAACTCTGCCGCCTCTAATAGCTGTAGCCTTGACCTGGCGAGCGTAGGACACTTTTCACCCGTTTCTTCCTGCAACTCACACTTCCTACCATTATAAACATGTGAAGCCAGAAGGCAGGGTCCAGTCAGTACGCCCATCAGTATGCCCTTAAGTCTTTCCTTTTCAGAGATATGTGCCACTTTGTGAGTCTAATTTCATAGGCTTTGCACATATCTTAGAAATTTTGCAGCCCCGCGCTTTTGTCCACGCCTTTCCTGCTTGATGCATAATATGCAACACCTGTCTTCTTTTGATTTCTCCCAAACGGATTGGGACATTTATCATTGACTCAGCGAGTGTTGCACCCTCATTTGCTAGCTATATCAGACAAATCCCATAACCACTATTTTCACACCGATCGATTCGAGAAAGAACGCGCCATGTGTGCCAACACGTAGAGATCTTTTATTCATACAATTTGCTGGACTGATTCTTTCGATTCAGTTCGATATAGAGCGACGCTTATAATGCTTTAAGCGAAGATCTTGGAAGAAAAAACTGATGTGTTGTTATATTGTGTTATGTTTGTTGTTCGTTTTTTCTTCTTGCTTGAATAGTTCTAGACATTTTTTAAGCTACGGAAGCTGCTTTAACGTTGTTGATGCTATTTATTGTTGTTGCTTTATTTAGCTAACTTTTTTTTTTATCTCAACTGTTAGTTTTTAGCTCGACTTCAGGTGTTCACGAACGCACGTTACTTCATGTTCTTTTTTGAATTTGCTGTTTGTTGCTTTTCAACAGAAAATATTCCCAGATTCCCACCTGTGAGCTGGCCTGGCTCATCATACCGTTCAATGGCGTTTTACCGCTGCAGTCGACCTTCTTCTTTTTTTTTTTGTTTCTTCAGAACATTTCGGGTCAAAGGAGGCCTTCTTTGCTGACTTAGTATGTGCATACATATTTACAAATAAAAAATATTCAACATGAACACAGAACGATTGATGGCATTAACGATCATCAATCGGCGAGTTGGTCATCAACAAACAAATAAGCAAGTACGAGTTTACAACAAACTCATGCATACAGAGTGCGGGTTTCTAGGTATGTATGCGCATATTATATGCACGCATGCGTAGAAAAAGATTGTGCGCGCATGCTTTGGTAACGTACATCTTCACTCATATGCATGAATACATTCACTTGTGTTTGTCTCTTGAATGTGAATTATATTGGTGCGACGGTAGGTCATTATTTATAAAATTGTTATGCTTGGTTATAAAATCAGTAAACTACGCTATTACGTACTTTTCAGACCACCATAGCTAGATGCTCCACAGTGAAACACTAAAATCAAGCAAAAAGGATCAGAAAAGCTTGTTTTTTTTTTTTTTAACAGCGATCAACAAAAAGTACTTCAAGTAAGATTCAGCGATATAATCAATAAATCTGGTTAAATGTTAAAATTTATCGAGTGAAGAAAAATCAAAGCTCTGAATTGCAACGTGTAAGTTTCAAAAGGTAATACTGAGTCATACAATCGATATAACTGCAATGTTACAATAAGAAAAAGACTCCACGAATGGACATAAATGGGACTCAAGGGGTTTATAAACCCCATTCATAGCTTCCGCAACCCAACTGTCAACCTCACCCACGCAAGGCGAATCCTGTTACAAATATGCATGCATCGTACACATATGTAACAGGCGAGGCTTTGGCGACCCCAAGCTCCTCATGGAGCTAGAGGGTAGGGGGTGCGATGGCCTAAAAGGTTCAATGTGGTCACATTAAATTGTTCCCCACATGGTCGGGCTAGTATCTTAATGGTGCTTGTTAATGGCACGTCCCAGATCTATATCCGACAAAGGACCAGCAACAACGAGAATACTCCCCAAAACCTTCGGGGAGTGTCCTTGTCGCTACAACAACAACAACAACTAAAATGGATATAAACCAAAACAAGAAAAAAATGTATGAGATTTATTTGGGAGAAAAGGAAAACTATAATGCCAAGAAAGTGAATTTTAAGATGCGAAAACGAAGGCTGACCCCCAAGGGAGTATTAAGAAAAGTTTAGGTTGTGTCAAGGCGAATTTGGACAATGTGATGGCGAGGTGAGGACAATCAGATCCAATCCGCAGTATACCAAGATGCCTAATCGAAAGGAAATTTGTATGTATTTTTATAGGGTCCCACTCCGTGAAAAAAGGCTTTGAAGAGATTGAAAGGTATAATCAAAACAGCTGTTGCCTAATTTTTTCCAAATTATTAAATAAATTAAAATTTGGAAAATTGTTTTAAAAAATATTCATTCAATTCATACATTAAACAGAACATTTCCCGCTTTATAATATAAACAAGTAAGGAAGGCTAATTTCGGGTATAACCGAACATTACATACTCAGCCGAGAACTTAGCTGCGTTGGTTTCGTATGGTTTCGCAGATGTTTTATAAGTGGTTTTAATTCCATACCACACACGTTTGGGAAATATCGACCAAATTATAGCCCAAGGGTGACTTTTTTGGAATGATTTCCAAAGTGAATATCGTCATGTAGGAAAATGAACTTAGGGTACCCTTGGGATGTGTTTGTATGACATGGGTATCAAATGAAAAGTATTAAAGAGTTTTCTAAAAAGGGAGTAGTTCTATAAGGGGAGGCCTTTTCGAGATATCGCCATAAAGGTGGACCAGAGGTGACTCTGGAATGTGTTTGTACGATATGGGAACAAATTAAAGGTATTAATGAGGGTTTTAAAACGGAGTGGCCATTAGTTGTATATGTGAAGGCGTTTTCGAGATATCGACCAAAATGTGGACCAGGGGGACACAGAACATCATCTGTCGGGTACCGCTAATTTATTTATACATGTAGTACCACGAACAGTATTCCTGCCATGATACCAAGGGCTTTTGTGTTCGCCCTGCAGAACTTTTTCATTTTCTTCTACGTAATAAGGTAGGTGTCACAGCCATTTTGCAAAGTTTTTTCTAAAGTTCTATTTTGCGTCAAAAAACCAATCCAATTACGATGTTTCATCCCTTTTTTCGTATTTGGTATAGAATTATGGCATTTTTTTAATTTTTCGAAACTTGCGATATAGAAAAGGCAGTGACGACACTTTTGACCTGTAAATAACAATCTGCTTCTTTACGTTAGGGAGTACTGGTAAGTTTTAAGCATCTTTCGTATAAGATATGGGCAAAGTGAGAACTCCAAGCTGCGTTATAGCGAAAGTTAGGCAAGTACCAGAAAGTCCAGGCATCAAAGCGTATCGATTTTTTATCCGAAAAGGTATTGCCACATTGCTGGTTCTACTATCAATACTCGGGTGGATTATTTGCCAAAAAAAAGCTACAACAATACAAATTTCGGAAGCTTTCACCAGATACTGAGACAGCCAAATTCCTTCCTTTTTAGATTGATCAATGATAAACTTAACACATTTTTCTCATGTATAGAGTTCCAAACCGAAGCGGTTCATTTAGTTACATGCTCCTTTAATCAAACTCAGCCTTGCAAGAGTCCTGCTTAGATATGTGAAATAGTACACTCAGAAGTTGGTTTATAGAAAAAAATCACAAAAGGAAAGCTAACAAAGTAACCGTAAGTAAACATAAATTTTCAATGCACCTTCAAATTCATTTATGATTATTAAAGATATCTTGGGTACCAAATAACAGAGCATTCTTAAGTATAAAAAGGGAGCTGTATAGCGATGGAGATCATTAATTTGAAGATCCGCAATCCACAACTCAATTGCGATGAACTGAGAAAAACATGATGATCAAGACGAACAATAGCTATTTTATATATATTTTTCTCGTTTAATTTCATTCAAATTTTTCTAGAGATCGGTGTCCAAAGCTCTCATATAAGACGATTGTCCTTTACCACATCCCGATCAAACTCGAAAAAATGTATCTTATATTTTGTTGTTATTGTTGGTCACAAGTCCACCGAACATGTCCGGACCAAAACATCAGGGTTTAGGGAAAATCTCTATAAGCACTATGATGGGTTCCGGAACCGGCCGACGCAACCGTTTGATGCAGACAAGCATAAGCAGGCTTTTGGCAAATCCACACAGAATCTGTAAGCGCCAGAAAGCGCTCGTGAACCACCTTATCTATATACACTACCCCAATAATGCGGAAAAAAGCATATCACCAAGAGAGACACGCATTACCCTAGCCCAACTATATTCTGGATACTGTAATAGTTAAAACTCTTACTTGGTCGGAATTAGCCCCGACATACGTAGTGTATCCCATGCATGCGATGTGTCCCTACATGACACCAATAATCTTTAAAATTGTAATGTGGAACCTGCGCCTCTAACACAAATTTCCTTACGGCCCACCCCTGTTGAAACTGCTAGTTTCCTCTGACTTCCTTTAGAAGACTTTGATGACAATATGTGAGCGGTAACGCCCACTGAATGGGACTAAGTACTATTAACACAACTAACACAACAAAAACAACAGTGCACGCTTCTATATTTGAACTGTACTGTTCTGAATCTATCCTTATGTAAGAGGTATAATGTTCTACCATTTCAATGATATCTGCGCTGCTTCGTACCTGTTGAGTCAACTGAAAGCCAGAATTCCTCGCTAATCAAAGTCCTGAACAACACCTATGATAAGAGAGATACGCGACATACGTCGTAGCTTTGTCGACTGTGAATTGGCTTTTGACGTTGTGCGGATGTTGTATTCGAGAAAAAAATGCTTCGGTAGATTTATGGTCCTTGCTGTGATGCCAACGCTGTTTTTGGAAGGCATGAATATAACGCAGCGAGTTGAAACACAAAAGTGGTGGTAGAGGAATCATAAAATCTCTGTTGGTGCTCCAAAATATCAACATCTATCGAAGTAGAGCGTTTTAAAAAACTCCCTTACATGTTCAAATATCTTCAAAATTGTGTGTCTTATTTTGCACATTCTCGTTCACTGTATGCAGCTACTCTTCCTCGAGTTATTCCTTTGCTTGCTCTACATTTTTTGTAATCATTAAATTAACCGTTCTTATAACTTTTTTCTTTCATTTTTTGTTGTTGTTGTTAATTATGCGTGTGTATTGTGATTTTTGTTTTTATTATTTACCTGCAGCACATGCATTGTTGAACGTTCAATTTGCTCGGTACGATCGATCGATCTATCGATTCATGCTTCAATTTGCGACGGCAACTTGCAATGTGTAACGCAACAGAGCTGCGTACACTGAGACGCCACACGTTGGCATCTTGATTGGTACCAGTGCTGCGGCGCGTTTTACCGGTTCCACGGCAAAACATTACTCGGGCATAAGCCGGACAATGATCCATGAAGCTCAATACGTAGCTTCAATCTTGCCGCAAGGCATACCCCCACACAAACTCCAAGTGCAAGTATTTGCCGCTAGCTCATCTTCTTTTAGACTTCTTCTTTTTCTTATTTTTTTTCATTTCACTTTTTATGGTGGACATCTGTTCCGAATGTATACTAGCTAGCGCACTGGCACTTTTCTTCGATTATTCATTAAATGAACCAACAGATTGTGGGTCCAGCCATGCTTAACATGCAGAACCACCACCATTATTGAGCATCAGTTCGGCGCAGTTGTCGTGGCCATATCTTTCTTCAAGTTACGTTTACGTAATTATGCCCAGCTGTATTTGTACACAGGATATTATAACTTTGATTGGATAAAGGTTGGTTGTACAGGTATAAAGGAATCGAGAGAGATATAGACTTCCATATATCAAAATCATCAGTATCGAAAACAAATTTGATTGACCCATGTCCGTCCATCCGTCCGTCTGCCCGTTAACACGATAACTTGAGTAAATATTGAGATATCTTCACCAAATTTGGAGCACGAGCTTATCTGGACCCAGAATAGATTGATATTGAAAATGAGCGAAATCGGATGATAACGACGCCCACTTTTTATAGAAGTATATACAATTTTGGAAAACACAAAATACCTGATTATTTAGTAAATAATACACCCTACCTACCTACACCCAGAAGTTGAAATTTGACGTGTGGACTGATATTGAGCCTCTCAATTTTACAAATATTATTAATCATATATTGTTAAACCTATTGTTACAAAATTTGGCAGAGAGGTTGCCTTTACTACACTGAAAGAAAAATACTGGTAAATTCAACCGAAATTTCTGTCAATTTTTATCCATCGCAATAAGATATTGAATCAACTGCGCACAAATGGTTGATTCGTAATTGACCGTTTTAGTAGTCAAATGAAAAAAAAAGTTGTTGCGACAGCTTTGTACGAAAATACCTATGTTGTGGGATTTGCAAGGCAGGTGAGTTTTCACTGAGATCTTTTCATGGCAGAAATACACTCGGAGTGCTTGCCGAACAGTGCCGACCGCTTACGAAAATTCTCTTCTAATTGAAAAACCTTGTTTCTAAAATTTTTATGTTGCTTTGCCCGGGGTGTGAACCCAGGGTGTTCGGTGTGGCAGGCGGAGCACGCTACCACCACACCACAGCGGCCGCCATATACATACGTAAATATGTGCATACATATAGTACACAGCATACATAAGTACAAAGTAGAGAGCGCAGTGAGCGTAAAATTCGCTTTGAAATTTGCTCATGTATTGACTGTTGATCGCTGTTGAAATGACCAGTGAGATCAGTTGTGTTAACAAAAAATCAGTTAGATTGATTAGCAATCTGTCAATTTTACAGAATCTTCTGTTAAAATGACTAAACTATTTTGTTCGCTTGACAAAGAACTCGGTCGAATTAACCATAATTCGATCAATTTCACCGAATCTCCGCTAAGTCAACAGAACGAATTTGTGTGGCACCGCCCCTTTTATGACTAATCAATTTTCTATGTTTCGGGAGCCATAACTCGAAGAAAAATTAGTTCAAAATAGAAACATATGTATATGTATTTTTGCGCTGCCTTGTAACACTATTACAAAACAAACAACAACAGCATTTGAAGTGTACAGCTGGGTATGTAATGTTCGGTTTCACCCGAACTTCGTCTTCCTTACTTCTTTTTTTGTTTGTTTTTTTGCAAATATTTCACCTTGGCTCGAGCGGCTATCCTCCAAGTTGGCGGTGCAACATGTATGTGTGCGCAGAAGCCTCCTTTAATTCAAGTGCGCGCGAAAACGCTGAAGACAACGCATTCGTCGACTAAATCATGTTTTGAGACTTTTCGTAGAATTGCGCTCGTGTTGAATCTTATTAATGAATGTCATGTACCCCAGTCAGTCAGCAGTCGTCGCGCTATCTTCTTATTTTGCAAATGTATTAGTTATTAGCCGCCAAGCCGCGTGAGCCATTTGTGCGAAACCTCATCGACACATTTTAAAAATGAAGCGCATCAAAAGCGATTCGTTTGTTGTGTTGAAGAGTCAAAAAATGATGACGTATCGCCATTCGAAAACTCATAAGCAGGTGTTTATAAAAGCAGGCTAATGTGTATTGGTTGATGCTATGCGACGACGTATCTTTGTAGGCTTGCGATTACTTAAATTATTCTTGCATATTTTTTCTTTGCTGTCTGTTGCAAATCGGCTTAGAGTTCATCAATGACAAGTCTTGGTTTGTATTAAATATTTGGCTTAAGATCTAAAGACAACACATAAAAAACTTGCTTAGAAGTCACTACAACATCAACTCTGTTGATTAGAGAAAGTGATAAAAACTATAATACACACAACCAAAGCTTTAAGTTACTTTATCTGTTTGGAAACCATCGTTAGCAGTGAAAAAAATGCTGCCTAGAAATTCAGTCCTTGTTGTCAATAAGTGACTGAGTCGGAAATTGAAAACTTAAACCCTCTCGACGAACAAATGTCACACTCTATAAGTCTCACATCATACCTCTCATGATGCGGCCTCGGAATTATAGACTATGCTGAAGGTAGGTAGCATGGCTTTTACGTGCTCAGTAGTAAATTTTCAATAAATTTATGGTTCTGCCCACCGAGCGAAGGCATTTGGATTGTCGCTTTCATAGAAGTTACTGCGACATCTAGCTGTAGATGGCAATACAAATCACGTATGCATTGATTCATATCGTTGCAGCCAATTGTTCTGCTGTGAGAAGAGCTATGATTGGCTCTTTCATCGTTATTTTTGGTAGGCATGATTGAGAATTGCGATTTAGATCAAATTGCTATATTGATCTATAACAGTCGCATCCACAGATAAAAAAAAAACCTCCACCTTTAGTAGACTAGGTCTAAGATCACGTCGTTGTTCGGAATCTCCGGTAGCTCTGACTCTTTTGGTGATCCCTTAATTGTAATATTTTTAAGCGCAATAAAAAATAACCACAGAAAAAATAGGTTCGTTAGAGCTAATTTTTGATTGAACAACTGAAGTGCTTTCTAATGTTTGTTTGCAACCTCAACTGAACTCTCTATTGAATGGTTTCGGGTTCCTCCAATCCCTCAACAGGGCAACCTCATCCAAGTTTCTTAACTACCCTAATATCGTTCTAGTCCATTGTCAAATGATTTCTAAAGGCTTTGCATTTTCTACGAACTTTTAGGCGTATGCTGCAGCTGACATACGCTTCGTCTGGGGAAACACGGCTTATCAAAGATCCTCCAATCATACCCTTTTATATCATGCTCCGAAAACGGGGTATAAAATAATTGTGATTGTTGCTGTTCTAGCTGCAATGTGTTGGCAACAATTTTTTTACCCCTTGATCTTTGGGCTGCGGATTTTCTGGTCTCTTATGAATTATATGCCTACCGCGGAAAAATATTCCTACCCTTTAAACCTACTGGGTTATGGGCTTTCTGACTGCGGACATTCTAACCTTCTTACCAGTTTCGACTTTATCGCGGACAGAACGATAATTGTATGCCGATAACCGCTCCCTATACCACCTTCACCCCAGTCATTCCAGCGAGAGAGGGGTGGGGAAGAGGAATTTTCAGGGGGCATGGGTCCGGTTAACTTCTTCACGGATTGGTCGAAGCTGGACGGAAAGGTTGGTTGGGGGTCTTTTGTCAAGAGCTAAATTTAAGCCCCAAGTTTAAGTTGGCTGATCACTGCGGTGTATTCCAAGCGGAAGTTGCTGCGATTAAGAATGCGGTGGATGGAATGCTCTCCAGTGCTACTACGGTTAGGGAACTTAACATCTACTCTGATAGCCAAGCGGCTATCTAGGCCTTGAGCTCAACTACAGTGCGATCGAGGGTGGTCTGGGAGCGCCTGAACTTTCTGTAGGGATTTCGGGATCCCGCTGGCCACCTGTGGGTTGCTCCTCCATAGCTGGGCCTAGAGCCAGCTCAGCAAACGTTGGGCGAACACCACCTTTAGCAAGATCTTTCTGGCCGAAAGCGGATGACAGGAGGTCTGCCGAAGTACTTGGGTTCACTAAGGCTCACCTATCAATGGTCATTGGGGTTTGACAGGGCACTGTCCCATGGGTATCCATGCGGTACGTCTCAATATACTGGAAACTCCATCCTGCTGCAGCTGTATGGAGGATGATGAGGTTCCAAATTGATTGTCCAGCTTTTGCCAGAACTAGGCGGAAGTACTTCGATCGCGACTCACTTGGATCTCCCGAGGATTTATCCAAAGTTGAGATCGGTATCATTCGGAGCTTTATCGTTGCTACCCAACGATTCTCTAAGTATGCTTTTTGGTGTATGTGGTATCACAACGGGCCTTCGGGTTGTCCAAGTGAGCTATCCTTATCAGGGCAGCTACCACCTAACATAACCTAACCTAACGTAACCTACTGGTCTGGACTCCCCTCGCTCTTCAGTCATCTCCCCACACAGTGTGATGTGCATTCACATTCGCGCCTGTGAAGAAAGGCCACTTTGTGCTCTACCTCTTTCCCCTGCCCTTGCAAACTTTTATGGTGAAGCTTCCTCTTATGAGCCATGTGACAATATACCAAGAAAAGTGCCTTCCCCCTCTCTCGCTCGATGGCCACAACTGCAGGCCCTCAGTGCGGAATATTGACAACATAAATAAGTAACTGTAGCTCTCTTTCTAATATCCTGTTTGATAAAGTTAACACCAGATCCACGTACATCGTAGTACAGAAACATTTCGTTACAATAAGAGTCAAGGCTGCTGGAAGAGCGCCAAGTCAAACAAATCCCCGTCGAGGGTGCGAAGGAGTTCGCTTCTGAATTAAAGATTTATTTCAAGAAACCAAAGCATCATAGAACAGTTTGTCCTCTTCCAACACGCACGTCTTTACGACAACGTCGTCATTTTAAACCTGACTGCTTATGGGGGACGTAGTGTGCACTCTTCCGTAACGAGCAGTACGAGCAGTTCAGATTCAGAAGGACCTCATCACTTCTTGTGTAGTGGAGATCTGCGCTCTATCATCCACCTTAAACCTTGGACGCGTGCCTGGTATTTGGAGGTTGGATGCAACTTTCTCTATCCACCAAAAATTCACAATATGGTGCATGCCATGAAATAAGTTGTGGTGCTACTATAGTATCGAAGTGTGAAATCGCTTTATTCTGTTCGTCATGCAATATTTCAACCATGGAGCTCCCTTGGCACAGTTTCAACCTCGGTAGACCTCTGCAATCAATTAACGTCACGACGAAAGTGCTTTGCTACGCCATTCGCAATTTACAGAACAGCTGGAGTCTTGATGTTATCTCCCTTAGAAGCAATATCACTACTAATTTCCCCTTTTCTGATTTTATGATTTGAAAGCAGTTGTTTTCTTGTTAAAGCGCCCGCTTTGTCCTTTAATTTTAGATCTACATTTCTTGGCGGTACGACTAGCCTGCAGCTCTCTGCCTCTTCAAAGCGGACCCTTTATTCTAACCTTTTGTCACTGAACTGCCTTCGACCTACTTCAACGTCTTCACGGGTCTATGCCAACCGCCCTGGGTTAATTGCGCCTCCCAAGTGCTAACGAGTTCTTAATGCTGCTCGGTATTGTAAGATTGTTCTGTTACTTTCTCTGCTTCGTTCGTTATTTTTATTTCATCGAACAAAGCTCATTATCTCATTTTACACTCCAAATCCAACTCACTGCTTGGACCGGTCTGACTTGCGACTCTGTTCTTCTTCTCCACTCCTAGGTAGGTAGGTTGAACTGGCCGGTCCATGAGGACCTCACATAGACTGAATGAGTCCGTAGTGTTACCAGAAGTTTGTTTTAACGACCAAACTGAAAAACCCTATCAAAAACCAGGACCTATGTTATAAAATAACTCCGTCCTCTTGGCAAATACTAGAAGCTTCCTAGGACTTAAGCCACTTGCTGCTTCTAGATCTGAAAGCTGTATCACTCCTAATAGCTGGAGTCTTAGCCTGGAAAGTGCAGGGCACGAGCACAGAACGTGCTCGATCTTTTCCTCCTCCAACTCGCACTTCCTACATCTGCTATCACTGACCAAGCCTAATTTAAAGGCATGTGACGCCAGAAGGCAGCGTCCAGTCAGAATACTCGTCATGAGTCTACAGTCCTCTCTTTTTAATGATAGAAGCAACTGTGTTAGTCTAAGGTTGTAAGACCTACACATAACCTTCGACACTTTACAGCCCCGAGCTTGAACCCACGCCTTTCCCACTTGGTCGATCATGTGCACCTCTCGTATTCGCTTAATCTCGCCCAATCTAATTCGGACATCTATGGAGCAAGCTCCAAGGGATGCGCCCTTTTTAGCTAGCTCATTCGCTTTTTCATTCCCATTTATCGCCAAATGCCCTGGGACCCAATATAGATGTATGCTTCTCCCTGTCCCAATTCTCTCCAGAGACTGCTTACACCCTAACACGCATTTATATGCTGTGCTATGCGAGATTATTGCCTTAATTACTGCTTGACTGTCAACATAAAAGCTGCAGCTTAAGCTATTATATTCCAGGGTTTCTACTGCTTTGGTTACGGCTAATATTTCCGCTTGGAAAACGCTACAGTAATCCGGCAGCCTGAAGGATCTGCTTATTTCCGGATCAGCGCAGTATACCGCAGACCCTACTCCTTCCACTACTTTGGAACCATCGGTGTACACATGTATCGCCTAGCCCGCCATTTGCGCACCCTTGCGCCAACCGTCCATCTCTATTGTGGCCTTAAAATCTCCCTCGAAGCGCAGATAGGGAATCATGTAGTCTGTTCATCTTGTGATTGATGACGGTGTACTACTATGGCCATATGGTCGGCGCTCAAGCTGCCCCGAAGCACCGAGCCTGGTTGCGGTCCTTAACGCTTTGTTCTTTGCTACCAGGTCTACAGGTGAGATATGCAGAATGGCAAACAGTGCGGCCGTCGGGGTTGTTTTCAGGGCTCCCGTAATGCTAAGCATCGATAGTCTGCATACCCCCTCTAATTTTTTGAGGTATGTTGTTTTTTGTGTGGCTTTCCACCAAACAAGAACTCCATAGTATAGAATTGGTCTTACAATCGCAGTAAAAGCCCAATGAGAAAGAGAGGGCGACAGGCCCCACGTACACTCCAGCATTCTTTTACATGCAAAGAGTGCCGTTGAGGGCTTCTTGACCCTCTCCTCCACGTTGAGCTTCCATGACAGCTTACTGTCTGGGATGTTTCCTAGATATTTTGTGCAAGGTTTCTCCTGTAAGGCCGCCCCTCCTAACTTAGGCCTGGTCCAATTTGGGACCTTGTACGTCTTTGTAAAGAAGACCATATCCGTCTTCTCCGCATTGACTTTCAACCCGACATTAGATGCCCAGATATGAATATCCCGAAGCGCCCGATCCATCAAAGAACCAATCGTTGGAAGGCGCTTTCCACTTATGACAATTGCAACGTCATCTGCGCAAGCCGTAAGTTTTACGGGTCCCTCATCGAATTGCCTGAGCAGTTGGTTGATGACCAGCGTCCACAGCAGAGATGATAGCACCCCTCCCTGCGGCGTTCCCCTGTCCACTGGTTTCGTGGCCTCGTACAATCCCCATTGTGATGTAATCTTTCTGCAAATTAACATGCAGCCGATCCATCTAATTAAGGCAGGATGTACTTTAATGTAATTAAGACCATCCATAATCGCCCATTTTGCAACATTATTGAAAGCCCCGGCAATGTCCTGTAAGACTCCTAGAGCATACTCCTTATATTCCAGGGATTTCTCTATGCTTGTTACCACCCTATGTAATGCGGTGTCTACCGACTTGCCTTTGGTGTACGCATGCTGTGTTTTGGAGAGCAGCTTTTCATCCACGTTGGACTTTATGTACACATCTGTCAGCCTCTCAAAGGTTTTGAGCAGAAATGATGTTAAGCTAATGGGTCTATAGTCTTTGGGATACACGTGACCGATCTTTCCCGCCTTTGGTAGAAAAGCTACACGAGCAGGTCTCCAAGAGTGCGGTACATGATTCAGTCTTATGCATCCATCTAATATTATTTTAAGCCATTTCACGACCGCCCTACTTGAGACTTGTAGCATGGCCGGGAATATACCATCTGGGCCAGGCGATTTAAACTTAGAAAACGTCTTCACTGCCCACTCGATCTTGGTATCGGTCACCAAGCCCGGCACTACTAGCTCCGTGATCGAAGTGTGAGTGATGTTTGCTGGCTCTTCTAAACCGTCTCCCGATGGGAAATGTGTATCGAGAAGCACCTCAAGGGATTCCTCACTATTACGTGACCATTCCCCGTTCTCTTTCTTTATTAGTCCCTGGACTATGTTTCCTTTTGCTAGGACTTTTTCAATCGTGCTGTTTCGCTGGAGCACTCTATGTCCGTACAGAAACTTTTCGATGAGTTTCTCTTCGCCCTGGTGATTTCACGCTTGTAGATTCTCAGTAGATCCCTGTACTCGTCCCAACACGCTTCGCTTTCCGCGATCTTTACGAGCTTAAACATTTCTTTTACCTGTCTTCTTAGAAGACTCAGCTCATTGCTCCACCATGGCGGCTTTGCTTTTCCTCTGAATCTTCTCAGAGGGCAAGTTTTGTTATACGCAGTCATAAGCGTCCTTGTTAGGAATTCATTCCACTCAACCAGTTCTTCTACATTAGCAACCTCTTTGGGTTGTCCCAGTTTTTTTTTCTACATGTTTCTAAAATTTAGTCCAGTTCGTTGAACTAGGGTTTCTAAATGTTCCTCCCTTCTCTGCCATATTTAGGGGGATGCTGAGGCTGATGTAGGCATGGTCGGAGAAGGATGGTCTATCAAGAACCATCCAATCATACCTTGATATATCACGCTCGGAGCTCAATGTAATATCCAGAACATTGCTGGATGTTGGACCAATGTATGTAGGGACATTTCCCCTGTTGGCTATCTGCAAGTTGGTTTGCAGGATGTAACAAAACAGAGATTCGCCTCTCTCGTTCGTATCTGCTCCTCCCCACCCATCGTGGTGCGCATTTGCTTCTGCGCCTATGACTAACCGCCCTTTGCGCCCTTCCTCCTGTATTAGCCTTTTGCACTCCATCGGTGGAACTTCCGCAGTATGGGCCATGTAGAAGGACGCCAGGATAAATGCCTGCTTATTCTTTTGCTCAACGGCCACCGCTATGAGATCCTCAGTGGTGTAATTAGGCAGCATATATGAATGCAGCTGTTTCCATTACTACAGCTCGCACCCGTCCTTCCGTTTGCGCGTAGTAAACGCCAAACCCGCGCGCTAAGTCCAAAAACCTTTCCCCAAGATTAGAGCAACAGCTCCTGGATCAGCGCCACGTCAAACGAACCCTCCTCAAGGGTTAGGAGGAGTTCGCTCGACGCCACTTTACTGTGTTGCAGGTTTATCTGTAGGACTCGCAGCACCATTGGGCTGTTTGTCCCCTTCCAGCACCTTCGCCTTGACGTCGTCGTCCTCCCATTGCCCTTTTGGTTTAGAGTATTCGAGGCCCCCTTCAGCCTCTCGTGACTGTTGTGCCGGTTGTTCCTCTGTGCGAGTCACAGCACCATTTCGCGGTTAGTCCTTTTTCAGCACATTCGTGGTGACTTCGGGAACCTCCACCTGTCTTTTTTCCCTTAGGCTTTTGAGGTCCTTTTCGACTTCGCCCACCTCTAGCGTGTTAGGGTTTTTATCCTCGGGTCTTCTTTTCCTGAGTCGCATGTAAATTTTGCCAGTGCCAAAGGACATTTTGCCAAGCTGCGTGTACAAAATATCCTCCGCCTGCTTGTTTATTTGGAAGATGTAGAACTGACCATCCTCGGTAGGCCGAGATACAGTAAGTACTTTCCAATCCTGTGTCGGTATGTTCGGATTCTGATTCTGCAGAAGTCGCGGTGTATCCTCCGACTTCATCACGCATGGTATCCATACCTTAACTTTAGGTACAGTGGGGATTTGCGCTTTATCCACCACTTCAAACCGCGCGTTCGTGCCTTGCCTTTGGAGGTTTGGAACCACTTCCTCCAGCCACCGCAAGCTCTTGGTGTTGTCGCACGCTATCATCTTCACACCATTATACCATCTCCCCGAATCAAAGGTTGGAAGGGGCTTACTTGGTTGTTCCCACATCATCTTAAGCATTAAGCTAATAAGCTCCCTTTACACAGATCTTCACCTTTCAGTAGTCATTTGTCCGAAAGGACTGCTACGATCAACCAGCGCCACAGTCAGTGACTGCTTTGCCACCTCACTCATCTTCTCGGGAAAAGCAGGAGTCTTAGTTTTATCTCCCTTTGGCACCTCCGAGAAAGCCGGAGTCTTAGCGTTAAGTCCCTTTAGCGCCTGCGAGAAAGTCGGAGTCTTAGCGTTATCTCCTTTTGGTTTATCTCCTACTTCCGTAATTGGAACTCCCCTCCGACTCGCAGCTTTCGTGGTAGTTGCTACCTCGCTGTTGGATCCCTTCTGTTCTACAGCTATGGGCCTACTTGTCTTGTCTATGCGACTTCCCTGCCTCGCGGCTCTAGGACTGGGTCCTTTCTGCCTCTTGAAAGCAGACTTGTCGCCTTCCGCCGAACGCTGCCTCTTCATTCTGCCATTCGACCCTTCTTCCTCCTCGTACAGATTGCAGAACCGAGGGTTTCTCGCAGCAAACCTTTTGAACTGCCTTCGACCTACTTCTACCGCTTCATGGGCTCATTCCAAGCGCTCGATCTCCAGTTTTGTTGGGTCGACCACTGCTCCCAAGCATTGTACAATTCTTAGTGCTACACGGTACAGCGATAGAGCTCTTTTACTTCCTCTTCTCCGTACACTTCTCCACACTTCTACTCCGTTTTCATTTGTGTGCTTTTCCAATACGGAGTCCATTGAATCTGCACTACTCTCACTCAGCGGTCCAGTATTATATACGGGGAAAGAATCGTCCGCCACAGCAGCACCCTTTACTATAGTAAGGCCATTAATACTTCCCGAGGTGGCCCGATATCGGGAAGGCTCCGTTCGAATACAGCCGAATTTATCCCCTGGCTGCAAATCGTCCAATAGGCACGGTCCGCATAACACCCTAGATTAGGGGGTTGGTAGTTCTTGGTCACCGACATCCCGCCGCCCTCCTATGAGGCGAAACGGCGTAGATGTCAGTCCTAAACAGCTCCGCCTTATAGTCGGGCGCTATGGAGTTCGGCTAAGCCCTCACACCAACGACAAGGTGCCTAACCTAGTGAGGGTTCTCCACTCCTAATTTTCATCATTATAAGATTTCGAGTGATTCCTCGCATTCGTATGAAGACTTGTCTGAAAAGAGGGTTCAGCGGTTTAATATAAAGTTTGATGAAGGAAAATCGTTCCCACTGCAGCTATGGCGAGACTATCTCCACCAACGTAAGGTGCTGCTGAAATATAGCTGAATATACCCTCTACCTAAAAATTATCCCGTAGGCACGGTTCGATTAACATCCTGGATTAGTGAGGCTGTAATTTTAGGTTGTCGTCATCTCGCCGCCTTCCTTTGAGATATAGATACCACTTCCACATTTTCGGTTGCTATGGGCTAACTAATCCATCGCATCATCCCCATGTTATCTAAACTAGTGGGGGTTGTTTTAAAAAAGGTGGCAGGGGTGTTTTTGTCAGGGCAGTCCCATATTTTTACGTTGCTCTGATTGTTGTTTTGCTGCACAACAACCTGAATAACCTCCCTTGCTGTAACTACAAAGAAGACTTAGGAGCTAGAATTATCAAATAATTTCGTGCCTTAGTGTTTATCTTTTTAAATATATAGCCGAAACCAGCTCGGTGTCTTCAATATCGAGTCTTCAAAGTTAATGTTAGCCTTACCCAAAAATCTTAAATGGAACAGAAGATATTTGACAAGGGCGGAAATATTGTTCCAATACAAATGAGAAAGGAGTGTGAGTGCGTGCGGGTGTGAGAATGGAGGTGCGGGTGAGATTGGGAGTAGGAGTTGAAGTGAGAGTTAGAGTTGGAGTGGGTGTGAGAGTGGGGAAATTAGAATAAATATTACAAAATGGAAAATAAACAAGTAAGGAATGCTAAGTTCGGGTGTAACCGAACATTACATACTCAGTTGAGAGCTGTGGAGACAAAATAAGGGAAAATCATCATGTTGTAAAAAGAACCTAGGGTAACCCTGGAATGTGTTTGTATGACATGTGTATCAAATGGAAGGTATTAAAGAGTATTTTAAGAGGGAGTGGGCTATAGTTCTATAGATTGACGCCATTTAGGGATATCGCCATAAAGGTGGACCAGGGCCGACTCTAGAATTTGTTTTTACGATATGGGTATCAAATGAAAGGTGTTAATGAGTATTTTAAAAGGGAGTGGTGGTAGTTGTATATGTGAAGGCGTTTTCCAGATATCGACCAAAATGTGGACCAGGGTGACCCAGAACATCATCTGTTGGATACCGCTAATTTATTTATATATATAATACCACGAACAGTATTCCTGCCAAGATTTCAAGGGTTTTTCATTTTGCCCTGCAGAACTTTTTCATTTCATTCTACTTAATATGGTAGGTGTCAGACCCTTTTTACAAAGTTTTTTTCTGAAGTTATATTTTGCGTCAATACACTAATCCAAATACTATGTTTCATCCCTTTTTTCGTATTTGGTATCGAATTATGGCATTTTTTCGTTTTTCGTAATTTTCGATATCGAAAAAGTGGGCGTGGTTATAGTCCGATTTCGGCCATTTTTTATACCAATACAAAGTGAGTTCAGATAAGTACGTGAACTGAGTTTAGTAAAGATATATCGATTTTTGCTCAAGTTATCGTGTTAACGGCCGAGCGGAAGGACAGACGGTCGACTGTGTATAAAAACTGGGCGTGGCTTCAACCGATTACGCCCTTTTTCACAGAAATAAGTTATCGTCCCAGAATCTAAGCCCCTATCAAGCTTCACGAGGTTTGGTAAATTTTTGTTCGACTTATGGCATTAAAAGTATCCTAGACAAATTAAATGAAACAGGGCGGAGCCACGCCCATTTTGAAATTTTCTTTTATTTTTGCATTTTGTTTCACCATATCATTACTGGAGTTGAATGTTGACATAATTTACTGATACACTGTAAAGATATTGTGACGAATTTACTTGCAAATCCTCTTATTTGCAATCCTCTGCTGAGTTCGTATCACTAAACTGTTGAATAAATAACTCCAATATTGAATAATGGAAAAATGATCTTTATTAAATTACTTTACAATAACACTTATACTTTGCTACTCGCTGGCTTAATAACCAAACTGATTGATAACTCAAATGAAACTCTACTATTGGCCGCCAGATCGCGTGCTTAATCAATAACTGATTGATTGCTCAACTCAAACTGAATTACTTCTTACTCGCCTGCCCCGCTTTTATAATTTACGCTGCATACTTCTAGGCTCTTCGATTTACAGAAGTTACTAGTTAGTGTCGGCTACAAAATCGCCAGCCACAACTACGTGCACAAATTATTGCTCTCTCTTGTGACAACTCAGATAAGTTATATGCAGGTGCCAGCGCATCGCCGCTCCGCCGCTCGCACACGTACACATGTGTAGACGCAACTATTCATTCGTTTATGCAGATACTTAATGATTGAATCACCGATGTGAACGTCTGCAGTTTGCAGTCTCTCGCGCATACATAGGCGTATAAGTAAATGCATCTGTGTGTGACATCTTTCGGCTGCCTTATATATGTGTATACATGATGTGATTATTGACGTAAATACTGCTTATCGTGGCCTTGGCATCGCCTTAGTGATGGTATAACTTAGTGATGTTAATATCCGTGACAATATTAAATTTTTTGTTAAAATTTGACTTTAAAAAAATTTTTTTTTAAAGAGGGCATGGCAAATTTCATTATGATATCTTCAACGACTGCCAAATTATAGCTTGTAAAACTTTTAAATTACCTTCTTTTAATTTTTTTTTAATTTTACTAATTTTCTATTCTGCATTACAAGTTCAACTCACGTACCAAGTTTCATCACTTTATTCGTCTTTGGTAAGAAATTATCGCACTTTTTCTGTTTTTCGAAATTTTCGATATCGAAAAATTGGCCGTGGTTATAGTCCGATATTGTTCATTTTAAATACCGATCTGAGATGAGTGCTCAGGAACCTACATACCAAATTTCATCAAGATACCACAAAATTTACTCAAGTTATCGTGTTAACGGACGGACGGACGGACGGACATGGCTCAATCAAATTTTTTTTGGATCCTGATGATTTTGATATATGCAAGTCTATATCTATCTCGATTACTTTACACCTGTACAACCAACCGTTATCCAATCAAAGTTAATATACTCTGTGAGCTCTGCTCAACTGAGTATAAAAAGGAGTGGACAAATTGATAAGATCTTTTCCTTACCTAATTTGAAAGAGATCTAGTTCAATGATAAATCGCAAGTAGCAACATGCGGCATGACTCCCAATTTTGGCAACAAATCAAATCTCCTATTCCATAACTGGTCGCGTGACAGGCAAACTACAAACAGAGCGAGACATAAAGATGTTTAAGAAATTTATCTAAAAAAACTTGAAATTTGATACAGATTAGTCAAAAATTAGAATTGCACTTTGTTATTTTTCTTAGCTGATTCGATCAAATCAAAATAAGTTCAAATAGACTGTAGACAGCTGGATTATCCCTTTGAGTTGGGCATATCAGCTTGATGGTCAGTTAAGCTAAAAAAGAATACAAAGTAAGTACCAAAAAGCAAAACGCAAACAAATCCAACGAACAGCAACCGACAATAAACCGTCAGCCACCGCTCAACCGTTGATTGCAATCAAACGTGCACAAGAACTGCGATCTCAAGAATATGCAGACGAAAAAGAATTCTTTGATGGTTCAGATTTTTGCCTAATGAAGATAATTTATTATTAGATTTCGTTTAATTAAACTGAGATAAGTGAAGGCGGCATAAAAGAGAAGAAATAAAAAATAAAACAAAATTAAGAGGAACAACAAAATTGGACAACATCAGGAACTGTAAGTTAACTCTCGTATCCCTCAACGTCTTGCTGCTACAAAAACAAGAATTTTCTCAAATGCCGCATTTAACCACCAAATTTTATATTTAGTCCAGCAGCGTTCGATGGTTTTAAGGCATTTGTTTTGTTTTTTAGATTGCTTCCTATTAAATTTCGGTGGCTTTTTATTATTATTATTTTTGTTGTTGCTCGTGTTTTCTCCTTCACTTAACTTCTTGGTGTTCTTTTTAACAACCTCGTTCCTTTGGTTACCCAATCAGTTGGCAGTTTTGTTAATTTCCCATCAAAAGTCAGATGATTGCCCGTTAAGATCAATGGGAATGAGATCGAAAATATAAAGCAAAATTAAGGACAACGAAAAAGACCAAAATGACTTCGAAATGTTTTTAGCTGCTGTAGTAGTAAAAGTTAGCGTAGGATTTAACCAAAGCCTACCATATATGCGCCTTGGCCTTAAAGTAATTAAGAGTCGAGTTGTTGTGGTTAAATTAGGTTAGATTCTGGTTTCTGCCTCTCGGCTGGGCAGAGAAGCGCTTACTCATTTTAGTACCAGTTACACATCTATGTTAAAATCGTTTCTCCCATAGATATGCAGCTCAACCATCTTGTCTGCCAAATGCATCATAGAGCGAAGCCTATTTAAAAAGTTGCTTCGCACAAAAGGGCTATGGACCATAGAATGCTGCTGTAGCACCCTGATTTTCTAGGTAATCTGCAGGCTCATTACCTTCATGTCCCTGATGTCCGGCAATCCATCCTAACAAAACCTTGCTTTTGGCTCCCAGGTCATTAATTATTTCAATGCAGTCATCCAATAGATGTAACTGTGTAGGATTGCAAGACACGGCCTGTCCGACATAATGTAGATGCCCTCTCCGTGTACATTCTCTACCGCAAACTTCTTTTGCATGGACTTCGGCCTTAAATATGGTGGGGTAGCATTCAAAGGAGTTATAAATAAATAATATCAATTCCTTGTATAATCCGTTTCTCTTCCCACCAAGAGCTCGGCCTAAAATCTCTATCGCGCCTTGCATTTATTTATTTTATGCGTTAATCTTATTTATAATGAAATCATAAGATCAAGTAATCTCTATTTAGCATAACTAATGTGACTGGCTGCTAACTTTTACCGTCTAGACCACACAAAATATATCGATCGACATCTATAAAAGGCGCGCATGCGTCTTAAAGTTACACAAAATATTCCAATAAATTAAAAAATAAAAAAATTAAGAAAAGGATCTGACAAAGTAAAACATTGTGGTTGATTTTAGTGGCCCCCCAAAATAAGCAATCTACTAAACGGCAAAATATAAAACGTACAATCATTTAATTTAATTAAGGACCGCCTTCTCGTTTATTGGAATGTCGGGCTACCAAACGCAGAGCGCTTAAATATACAGAAGCAAACATGTGCCAAGACAAACACACACACACACACGTGCTTACGTATTTTTGAATTTATTTATATCCAGCCGTTCTTTAGTATCAAAAGGGAGTCAGATACAACACCAAAATAAGTAATAAATAAATTAAAACATATGGGCATTCGCTACTTTTATCACTTTTTGGAGCAAAAGGGTTACAACAATTTTATTTTCCTTTTTTTTTATTTTAGTTTTTTTGAGATTTTTGTGTATTAACCTTGAATGTAACTTAATATACGCTTTAATATGTTTGGCTCCTCATTGAAAAATGTGAAAAATCTAGCATTAGTAATTAACATAAAAAAATGTGTGTTGGCACTAATGAGCGTTACGAATGTACAATTTCAAATAAGATGCATCAACATTAACTACAATCGATGACGTTGGTTTGGGTGAATACTAGGGCGGGTCGATGTAAACATCACTCATTGCTCTGTGAAAATCGTATTCTAGGGATCAAAATAAGAAACTTTGCCGAAGGAACCATACCTCTAAAACGAATTCTGATGTCCCAATTTGGGTCGAATTTTGGGTATCAGTTAAATCAGTAGACATACCAAAAAAATTTACATCATGCTTGGGTAAATGACTCATTGGGTTTTCGATAGTTGTTGATATAGTTGCTTCATCTTGCGGTGTAGAGGATGATGGATTCATTGTAAACTTTTTGATTTGGAATGGTCACTTCACTTATTATTTTTTTTTTGAAATATTTTTTAATCTGAAATTAGCACTTCACACATTGAGTTCTTCACAACGACTTAATGCATTCACAAAAACTGTTGCGTTATATATGGTCTACGAGACGAGGTAAGAAGAATGTAAGAATTGTAAAAACGCTAATTTCTAATAATTTTTTTTTTAATTTCTTTTCTATTACTAAGTTAAATTCATTTTTTCAATTACATATGTTCTGACTAAATAAATTTCTAAAGAGAAAAATAAACTCCAAAAAGAAAAAACATAGCCATTTAGCTGATTTTTTCATGTAAAGTGCAAAACCGGCGATTTTTTGAAATGTATGTATGGTGAACCCCCATGGGGGTTCCAGGGGGTGTGCCACTGGCATCGGTGAGTCGGGCCTCCAAAGTTAGTGGGGGTCGGTCATACATTTGGACTGGATTGGAGCACTCTAAATGGGTCAAAGTGGGATTTTTCAAAATTTGCCCCTACCCAAAAGTTCGACCCAAATTGGGGGACATCAGAGTTCGTTTTAGAGGTATGGTTCCTTCGGCAAAGTTTCTTATTTTGATCCCTGGAATATGATTTTCACAGAGCGTTGCGCGATTTTTTTGCCTCCCCACAAATCGACCCGGCCTAGTGAATACCCTTAATGCTACATTGTAAACGGGTTTCTTTTTATTGCTTCTTTAAGCCGTGCGGTGGTACACAATTACACATTTTTAAATTTTTATTATTTTTTTTTTTTTTGTATAAATCTTTGATTTTTTTCCCACTTAATCCACAACAAATGTAACTCATCAATTTTATTGCCTCATTTTGGTGGGATAAGAATTTCCGAAGCACATCAGCGCCACTACAATGTTCAATGTCCAGGTACACCAAGTATTATATCTACAAGCACGTATATATGTGCTCCATTAGGGTGTGTATATTTATTGAGTTTTTTATTTTTTTTTTTATGAGAAAACAAATGATATAGATTCAAATAAAAAATTTAGCAGAGAATTGACAAAAAGCGAAATTTCTGTATATAAGAGAATTTCAATAAAAAGGTGTTAAATTTGTAAATTGTGTCAAAATTTACAGATGTATGGTTGTAATAATGTTATAGGGTCTGCACTCGCGAGTCATTTGTGTACATGCGGACTTGCCGTCATAACCTAACTCATTTTGATAGTCAGACGGGGTCATATCTCTGTGACTTATACTTCAATATTTACGCTAACTTATTGAAACTGACATTTGACTATGACTCACTTTGTGTAGAATACACTGGACTTAACTTTTATTCGTTTCAGATATCTTTGGTTTAAGTGCTGCTCTCGGCACACATTTCTTCCTCCCTCTGCTCCGCCTACCACACCGAAGATTCTAGGCTCAGATTTGTACAAAGCAACAACAAAAATTTGGAAAACAAAATTTTTCAGTTAGATTAAACTTATTCTAGGCGGGTCGCCCCTCGGCAGTGCTCGTCAAGTACTGCGATTGTATATCTGTCGTGAAAAGCTTCTCAGTGAAAACTCATCTATTTTCCAAATGCTGCATGGAGTCGACGTAAAACATGTAGGTCCGCCAATTTGTAAATTGGAAGAGAAGTTAGGCCTTGATATCTTCGGAGGTATATCGCGCCTTGTATGTATTTTATTTATTTATTCTTTTTAATTTTAAGTTTTTTTTTGTTTTCATTTATGTTATTTTATTTTCTTTTTTGTTTTATCTTATTCTTCATTTTATTTTATTTTTTTTACAATTAATCTTATATTATTCTGTTTCAATATACTTTATTTATTCACTAAGCTCCCCTTTTATTTTATTAATTTAATTGAATTTTATTTTATTTTATTTTTTATAAAATTATTTTTGTTTATATTTTTCATAAAATTTTTTTATTGTTTTCTTTTATTTTATTTTATTTTACTTTATTTCATTGCATTTCATTTTATTATGTTATTTTATATTATTTAAATTATTATTTTTTATTTCATTTTGTTCAATTTTGTTCCTCTTATTTCACGTTATTTTATTTTATTTTATTTTATAATATTTTAGTGTATTTTATTTTATAAGTCTGTCTCGCTAATTAAATTACATATGTATATGTATTGATATAATAGTAACAGCGGAAGTATTTATAATTAAAGCAAATATTGTAAAAATCAAAAAAAAAAAAAAAGGACGGTTACTAAGCTTTTATTGTGCGCCTAAACCAAACACAATAAGGATTAAATAACATACAAAATTAGTATGTACCTAAATAGTGAATAAAAGGAATAGCAACAAAATGACATTACTTATTATTAAGAATTCATGAGCTTAACACCGGCTTATAATAATTGCATATTCAATTATTATGTTTTTCTAAGAGAAACTGAAAATAAAGAAACATTTACTGGCATATTGCGATTGTACCATTTCGAAATCCGCCACGAATTCATCATCAGGGAATTTCGTAATGTTATCAAAGGTTTCACCGAAATTCGAACCGCGAATCATTCTTAATAATTATTCTTAATAATAAGTATAAATTGAACACACCATTAAAAAACAAACAGGCATTACGTTATTTTATTTTATTTTATTTTATTTTATTTTATTTTTTTTATTTTATTTTATTATGTTTTCCTTATTTTACGTTACTTTATTTTATTTTAAATTATTTTAGTTTATTTTATTTTATTTTATTTTATTTTAGGTTATTTTTTTGAAATTTATTCTATTTTGTATAATTTTTATTTTATTGCTTTTTATACTATTAAATTTTTCTTTAATTTTTTACTATTTTTGATTTAATTTTTTTATAACATTCTTTTTTTGTTTTATTTTATTTTATCTGTATTTAACTAGCGGGACATGTTCATATTACTTTATAAAATTGTTTTTGTTATTGATGTAGGGAAAAATTACAAAGTTTACAAACGGCGATGGTTACTAGGACATGTTTCAAAATTTCACTCCTTCATCAGCTAGCTTCTCGGGAGCTGAGTATTGAACTCGAAATCTCCACTTTATACTACTGTATCGGCAGATGTCTTCAGCCTCTCAGCCATTTGAGGGCCCGGTGCTTGCTCTGTAATGAAGAGGTGAAATTATTTTATTTTATTTTATTCTATTTCATTCATTTTATTTTATCTTACTTGGTTTTGTTTTATATTATTTTTTTTTGCATTCAGCAACTATGTCCAGTTTTTTTGAGCAAAAAGATGTATTCAATTAATTGTTAGACTTTTTGGGTATACTTAAAAAAAATAATAATAATGTGACTATCTCAAAAAAGCACACCCTAGTACATACCACTATTCACATATCCCACATACATATATGTGAACGCCGTGTTGCTTTGCTTGAATACAATTAGATTTATTGCTGGTATTTAATTTTGAATTACAAACAATTTACTATGGCACTCGGGCGCAGTCGATTGATGGTTAATTGATTGTAACTGCAGCATAAAAATGCTTAAAACAAAAACTAAATAACTCTTTAGAGTTCCTGGAAAATAGTAGTCAGTTTGTTACCAAGCCGATCGGATAAACATCAAAAAGTCCTTAAGTTGGAAAAGTCATTATAAAAATATATTGAAGAAAAAAGCTAAATGCAACAAATACATCTTTTTATGTAAACTGTTAACAAAATCCTTTCACTTACAAGTATTTCTTGTTTAACATTATTGTGTACTCTTTTGCTTTCAATTAATGTTTTATTTTGGTAAAATGTGATTTTTATGGCTTAATAAAATGTTGTTTGACGAATAAATTTGATTAGCGCATTTTATGATGGCTATAAATTTTATCTAAAAAAAGTTTGAAAAAAGTTTACATTAGAAATGTTTAGGGAAAAATACAACTTAATGCGGTTGTGTTGCTATTCAATAGACATACTCAAACTTATTTATATAAACTTGAAGAAATAGTAATGCCGCGCTCTTTTTGGAATCACGATAGAGTGCAGTAAACTGATCTCAAATTTACAAATATATTCGAAGTTATTAGCCCACATTGAAACTTTTGTCTAAATTAAAATTATTTCTTGAACCTGATTACGCTTTAGGATAACATGCTCTTGTTGGCATATGTTAACAGATGCAGCGCGGAAGACGGGAAATATATAACCTTAATTTTGATTACGAGCTGTCAATAAACTGTAACTTGCATCAAAGTGGTATGCTTGGAAATATAAAACATCGATAGACTGTAAGGAAATGAGCTGACTCAAAAACTGAACTTGTGAGGTGTAGCATAAACTTATTAAGGTTCAGTTGGTCTTACTTATGACTATCAATAGAAATTGGACGCGTGCAACGCTTTTATTTAATTGTCTGATCAACGCCCCAAATTGATGAGGAGTGTGATGACTAGTACCTAGGACCTACCTAATTATTTTCTAGCTTTTAGTATTATTATTACTTCATGTAAGTATTGTTTTCAATAAAACCCTTTAACTTAAATATTTTTTTAATTATTTTATCTAAGTCCTCAATACATAATCCTTCCAAAGACTCTACTCGAATCTGCTTGTACCTCCTCGAACTCCAAAATATTCTGATGTCACTTCTACAGGACTGTATGTAATGTTTGTTCCAAATACGAGCCAAATCGGACCACAAATACGATATTTTTGGATATATCAATCCTTGCGCCACCTAGCGGTGATTTGTTTTCATAGGTCGCTTTCTATTCATATATTTATTATGTGTCCCAAATATGAACCAAATCGGACCACAAATACGATTTTTTTTTTTTAATTTTTCCATCCATGGCCACCTATCGCAGTTTTTTTCATATTATTGCATTGTCATTGGGTTCTGAACTATATTCCAAGTTTGAAACTTGTAGCTTATCGGGAAGTTACTTAAATTTCAATTACAAAATTCGTGCCGGGCGGCCGTCCACCCTGTCAAGTTAAGCTAAACAAAACCGTTTAAAAAACAAGCATGCCTCCGTGGCCACAATCTTCTTGAGGCAGGCTTAATTTATTTCGATTCAAAATGATCGACCAAGTCCAAGGTCAATCAAATAAATAAGGAAAAATCGAGAGATAAATCTGCGTTGAAGATTAGCCATACTGTATTCAATCCACACTTGACACCAATACAAGAACAGTGGATGGAAGGATGTGGCGTGGATATGAAGCCTGGTCTGGTATTTTGTTTGATTATGGATGACACTTTAATAGTTCGTCATCTCTTAGAGGACAGCTAAGTTAAGTAAGACAGCCCAAGGTTAGAAGGTCAAAAAACCTTTCCAGCACCAATCGCGTTAGCAAAAGAAATTATGAAAACTGGATCAACATTCCTGTCAAATCTCAGACTATCTTTTGCTTTTGCTATAACAACAAAGACATGAGTAACGAGATTTTGGGTTTTGGACAACTAATAGAATGATAAGCTACAAAAGTTGAGGGTAGGGAGGTGAGAACTGTTTCGAAAATGACTCACTTAGGCTAACAAAAAAAGTCACCATTAAACTAGCTGACAAGTAATACAGCGTTGCCATAGAAGTAGCTATAGCTCACTACTTTTTGGTTGTGATGTAATGTAGAGAAAACCACCTCTGCCTTTTTTCGGCCATCGCCTTATGAAAGTAGTCAGCTCTTTTTGGCTTAATATAAAAAATAAATGTAAGGCGCGATAACCTCCGAAGAGATCTAAGGCCGAGCTTCTCTTCCAATTTGCGTCGTGCTCCTCTTGATTTTTCCCTACAAATTGGCCGGACGGGACCTACATTTTTTATGCCGACTCCGAACGGCATCTGCAAGGCAGATGAGTTTTCACTGAGAGCTTTTCATGGCAGAAATACAATCGGAGCGCTTGCCAGATACTGCCGAGGGGCGACCCCGCTTAGAAAAATGTTCTTCTAATTGAAAAATCTTATTTCTAAAATTTTTTGATGTTGCTTTGCCCGGGAGTTGAACCCAGGGCATACGGTGTGATAGGCGGAGCACGCTACCATCACACCACGGTGGCCGCCGAGCAGTGTACTACCTCCTGCAAAAAAGGCTTACTTAGACGAACACTTCAGAATTAATTCAACCGTTAAAGAAAACTGTGGGGCTAAAAAAAGTTTAGAAAGGGAAGCAAATGATAAAGTCTTAATTAAGCATGCAATACTGTGCAGAGTGACGTTAGAGAGGAGATAACGTTGAAGAGTATAGCCTGGTAAATTGCTTCCTAACTAGATACGTATTTTACACTGACTGGTACAATCTTAAAAATATCAACTTATTTAATAAAAGATTATAACAACAACACAATATTGGTTGTGGGTCAAGAAAAATCAATAAACTAAAGGGATAAGAAACCATTGAATTCCCTTGAGCACGCGTAATGGATGCATTAGCCGCAAATTTAGCTCTGCAATTTTCACCGCAAATGTAAGTAAATTGCGCAGACTTCTGTGTGGAACATTAAAGCTAATACGCTCTAGAAGTGCTGAGCAATCAACAATGCCAATAACAATATTAAAAAGTTAGGACGGCACTGTCTCTGGTTATTCCGAAGACCCCATTCCTTTCATGAATTGAGCTAAGCAATAATGTGTTGAAAATTCAAACATTCATATAATCTGGGATATATATTATATATACGACCGATCTTAATGATGACAACAATGCATGTCATGTATGTTAACATAATGTGAAATTTCCAGCTTCTCGCTGTTTAAATGAGGAACAAATCACGTTAAACCTTTTATCTAAGCAGTCCGTTGTATGGGATATTATATAATATATAAATGACCTATCTTAACGATTTTTTCGGGAAATAATAATTTACGCATATGTGAGCATCGGAAAAATTTTAAGCTGCTAGCGTAAAAATGAGGAAGAAATTACGTTACGTTATTTGAACAATGGGTTGTATGGGATATATAATATATATACCACCGACCTTGACGATTTTTTCGGACAACAAAGTATGCCTTATATGTAATCATCCTGTGAATTTTCAATCTTCTAGCTATTAAAATTAGGATAAATTGAAAAAACAAAATTCGGTTGTATGGGGCATATATGTTATAGTGGTTCGACCCTGTCGGTTCCTATGAATCAGACACTCAAATATTCTAGCTCACCAAATTTCTTCAAGATATCGAATAATTCAGGCACAAGTTTGCGTTCAAACAGATATACAGACGGACGGACGACGGACCTGGCTAAACAAACTCAGCGAGTCATCGTGATCATTTCGATATACTTATTCGTGGGTCTGTCTCTCCTCCCTTAAGGACTTACAATTTTCAGATTCGTGCCAAAATTAATATACCATTTCATTTTCATGAAAGGTATTCAATTCTATTCCAAGAGAACTAAAAGTAATCTGTTTAAATATATACTTAAATATAACCTTACTAATTATTAAATATTGAATAAATGATAATGAAACGATTAGTTACAACAACAAACGCATAAATCGTATACTAACCTTTTGTATGAGAGCTAGCAATATGTAGATAGTAAGAGCGCCAACAATGTCACTAATCCGCATTTTCCGACGGAAGTGTTTCGTAAACATTTTGTACATATTGTGGGAAATTTTTAATTGGCAGCTGCCAGTTGAATAAATGTGCAGTTATTATCTTGAAGAGCGATTTTTGATTAAGTGATAATGAAATTCACACTAATATTAGAGTAAAATTTCAATGCAGTAATCTGAGTAAACATTATTTTCACTATCTCTCAATCACAGTCAAACATTTATCATTCACTTATTTACGAAATTCTGCAATCTGTTTATTAGTTAAATGGCTAATTTTCTGTTTCTGTTAATTTCATTATTGTTGTTCTTATCAAAAATCATTACATGGACTATCACTTTAGTTGTTGTTTACTTTGTTGCTGTTATCGTTTTATTTTAGTTACTTATCTTAGCTTTGTATTCACTTACACATAATTTCTTATAAAAATTCTTAAGATATGCGTGTATGTGTTAATGTATGTATGTATGCGTGAATTACACTTTCTGAACTCAATTCTCAATTTTTCACATTTATTTATTTTAGTTTTATTTGTATTGCTGTATTATGAATTATAATTCATTTCATGTTTATGCTTGTACATAAACTTTAATAAATATATGTGCATGCCGTACATATGTGTGTATGTGTGTATGCTGGTATTTATGTATGTAGATGCATTGTATTCGAATTAATCGTTTTATACTTTTCTTGACATTTTGCTTAATTCTTCGTTGTTGTCGCTTTCTGGAGCTACCACTTAAAGTTATATTGTTGTTGTTGTTTTTTAAATTTAATTGTTGTTTGTATTATGTTCACTCTGTTATTGTTGATTATAAATCCATTCACTTAGCGCCTGTTATACAGATGTATTTATGTTTTATTATTTGTATTAGTGGGATCTGTGAGAGCTATAAAACTAAAAAGAAATAAATCTTAGTTTTAAATAAGAAATTTTTATTGTATCCAGAAAAATTAACTTAGTTCAAAATATGGCAAAATTTCTGCTTTTTGTAATTTTAATGGAATTATTTTGTCTAACCGACTGCCAACTTGCACACTTTTCTGTCCACGCAATCCCGACTGGTGTCCGTCAAGGGGAGCGTGCTTTCCACAAGTTCATTGAATCCGTGTCAGCTCGTTTTATTCCCGCTGTAAGAGTCCCGGAAATTTGTTCTCACGGCGGGCCAATAGACACCCACATAAGCATAAACAGAGCGCGTCCCCTAATGCCATCACCACCAAAGAGGTCGCAGATGCCATCGAACATGCTAAACCATCCAATGCATTAGTCCTAGACGGTATACCCATGCCGATGCTTAAAAAACTTGGCAAAGAGGCACTGAAATATTTAGCAATTGTCTTTGTCAACCTTCGTCAGCCCCGGAAATGACGAGGGTAGTACCGCTACTAAAGCCAGAAGAACTGGTTACGTAATAGAATCGTATGGCCCGATATCTCTCATATCACCAGTAGCCAAGACATTCGAAGCCATTCTGCTCGCCCATATCACCGCAAACTTGTGTCTTGTCAATCATCACCATGGCTTTCTAAAACCACATAGCATTACCACCGCCGTAGACACCATCAGCACACAAATAAATTGGGACTGAATCAAATCCCCCCACAGAGCAGTACGCGTAGCGCTAGCTTTATCAAAAGCTTTTGATACAGTCAAAAACGGCACATTGCGGCAAGACTTGGAAGCGTCTCTTCTTCCTCCTACTCGCAAAAGGCGAACAGAAGATTATATGCCTGGTTGGCAGGCATCGGCAGTTAAACAAGGGATGCCACAGAGTGTTTTCCTATCCCCGCTTATGTTTAACTTCTACATATCAAAGTTTCCTTCGCAACCAAATGCAGTTACCATTGTATCCTACGTCGATGACTGCACGAACGTTGCTACAGGCTCCGACCCACTCATCCATGAGCTATATAATAAAATAAACAACTATCTCCCTGATTTCTCCAGTTTTTCCGCCTCATGAAACCTGACATTGCCATCTAAAAACTAGAGCCGTAACAAAATGTTCAAATCTCTTTCCGGCAGCACATGTAGTAAAGATGAAGAGACGCTCATTACCACTTACAAATCTTGCATGCTACACGTCCCCGATATGGTCGCCGAGCCTAAGGGATACACACTGGCAGACTACAGAGCTGTCAAAATACAGCACTCGGAACTGCTACTCTCAGAACCATCTACAGCGTGACGCAAGAGTACTCGCCATTAGGGAGAGAAATGAAATGCCGAACAAACAGTTTCTGCTAAATACCCAGAAACCTGGACATCCCAACAGACATCTGATATAAAAGAGTCCCGCCTCCCAGGGACTTTACAAGTCATCAAAAGCATTATAAGGAAATATGACACCTGAGAACTCGACGGTATGTAAAATAAAAGCCTAAAGAAGTCCTCAGTGATATCAACAAAACAGTCATCGCACCTCTATTCCAGCAATTGCCCGTCAAACCCTGTTTTTTAAGTCAAATACCCTGAACCGCAGTAGTGGAAACCAACCTCTCCAGGGAGACGAGCATTACTCTAGCCCTACTATAGTAGGTTAAACTCGTACCTATCCAAAATCAACCCCGACGTACATAAAGCATGTCCTACTTGTAACTTGTGCCCACATCACATTTCAACCATTCTTTCAATTGCAGTGTGGAACTTCTAACACCCTTTTCTCTCTCGTCTACCCCTGTTGAAATTTCATGTTTTCTCGGACTCCCGTTAGAGGATATTGATGACAATTTGGGAGTGGTCGCACCTTTTTGAAGGACTGCTACAACAACAACAACAACATTTCAAAAGCTGATAAAATTCAATAGAATTTTCTTACGTCCCGAAAAAAGTTCATACAGTGCGCAGAGTCATCGGACCTCTGGCTCGTGTTCAACCTATGTTTCCAAATATTTTGATTAAAATAGATGAAAACATATTTTTTTTGCACAAGCACGCCCCTCCAAATCTGGATTTAACTAACTGCTTTAGTCTTCTAGGCGAATAACGGAAAAAAAACAGTCCTCCGTGGGTCCGATGTACTTTATTACGTACTACATATATCAGGGCCCGTATTACGTGTTACGATCCGTGATCGAAACTCCTTTTTTAAATCACAATAGCTCTGAAATTGTGGGTCTGATTAATGGCATATGCGAAGTAGGGACAAATACTACTCGTTAGATCCATAACTTATTAAAATTTGTTGAAATAGTCTGACAGTTGCATAGTTATCGCCTGAGTGAAAATGCTTTTCAGTCACTGATCGTACCACATAATAAGTAATAAGCACGTTCTAAGTAATTGCAATGTGAGCTTTTTGTCAAAAAAACTTTTGGTTTTATATATTCAGCTATGGTATTCTATTCCCCAATACATTTGTATAGAACTTGAGAACGTAACTTTCCACTACTGTGGTGCTTTGAAAAACGTTCATTATACAAATTAAAAATTGCCACTTACACTTGTCACACAAACCTATAAAACCGCAAGGGATAGAGCGCAGAACCAATTTTATTTTATTATTCTATGCCCCATCTTCTTTGGAATTCCGCAAGACTAAAAACTGCAACCGCATGACGACCCCAAACCACCAAACCATCAACTACCGCTTAAACGATATACACAGAGCAATGCAAAAGGGAATGCAACACAGACGCATAATGCAAATGCAATTCAATTAGAGCCCATTAAATATACAACAATATTCCACAAAACAAAAGCACCAACAAGCAACACATGCTAGTGTGTACATACGTCACAACAAAGAAGGAAGAGACAAAAATAAATGGAATATACGTAAAACGAACGACAGCAAGTGGAACAGATGAGCGCAAGTTTGCCGGCAATGCTTCATTGCTGATACAAGTTTACATATTTACAAAACATTTTTATATGAATGAAATAAGTGAATGATTGCGTTTGATGTCACATATTTAACCCTAGGATGCATGCGTAAAAAAACTACAGTTATACATACGATGAGCCTCAGAGGCTCAAGTACTAGAAGTATCGGTTTACTTATAAATAAAACAAAATATTACTGGGGTAAAACTTTAATTCGTTTATCGTTTCTTTTTATTAATACAAATACGTGTAATGGTTATATAAATACAAAAAATTGTGTGCTAATTAGTACAATTGGAACATGTTTCACAAAGCAGTAATGAATGTTCTTTACAAATACTTTTAACACACTTAGCGCAAAATAGTCTACTCATGCGATTTATTTTGGAAGGACAGAATTCGCATCATTTCTTTTTTGTCGGCGCAGCATCATTCTTAGTCGTTGCTTCTTCTTCAATCTGTATAAAACTTTCCATAGCCATTTTATGAACTTTTGACAATTTTGTTGAACTTTGTGCTCTTCATAAATGGAAGTACTAACTTAATTGCTAGTTCCTTTAGGCAGATACGCCTTTTGTGCCGAATCCCAGTTGTAAAGGCGAGATTTTCCTGAATGAATATCAAAAAGGCGTTCAGAGCTCCAACATCCATTATATTATACCAAACAGCCATAGGCCATCGGCTTGTTTGCCTCTGGCATATATAATTACCAACCATTTGGTCCATATGATCTACACCACAGTTGGTTTTGTTATAGAACTCGATAATATCTGGTTTTTTAGTTACATTCTCAATTTTAACAATATCATCTTGATGCAAAAAGCTTAGTAATATTAGCGCTTTGTTTTTTTTTTTCGGAACGTATCTTACTAATGTTAAGTCGTCTTTGAAACCGTTTCTTTCTTTAGAAGTTTGGAACTCTCCTGGTATTTCCTTTTCATTTTTACGTAAAATTCCTACAATCGTTATTCCAGCTTCTAATAAATCCTATGCAAGAGGAATGCTCGTGAAATAATTATCAAATTTAGATTTCGGCCAGAACATTTTATGGTTGTAACAAGGGATTTTACGATATTCTCATCTACATTATGTTGAACATTATTTTCGGGCTGGCGACCTAAATAAACTTGACCATCAATGGTATAACCCGAATCGCTTTCACAGAGCCAAAATAATTTAATTCCGGACTTGGCTGACTTCGATAACATATACTGAATAAAACTTGCGCGTCCCCTAAAATTTAATAGCTGTTCGTCAATTGTTACAAATACTTTTGTAATGATTACTGTTCGGCACCTCTGTAGAAACAATTCCCATATATGACGAATGGGGCAAATTTCTCTGATGAAATTCGAAGGTTGCGTGTTCTCTTATCATCGAATCGAAGCATCCTGCGTATGTTTTCGCATCGGTTCCAATTTTTTTTTCCACACCAGCCATCAGTAGCAACCCAAAAAAGCCTCAATTTCGTCTTTCTCCAGGGGTGGCCAATATTTACCCTGTGCCTCAAAATAGCGGCTAGCGTCTCCGTTCGTACATAATATGATTTCGTCGATCATTTACGATGTAGTAAATTTGTCCCAAGCGTTATTCTTAGACCAAATATTAAATTTTTGTATAAGACCAGGAGTAAAACGCATTAAGTTGTGTGCACGAACTTTGTTCTGCTGGGGTGGTGAACTATTCCATATAAACCAATTTTTTCCAGAAAACACGTTACTGCAGCGGTCCGATATGTCTATATTTTCTTCGGAGCTGTTCTCGTCTTCGCTATCTATGAATTTTTATTACCTGATGTAGTTTGAACCGATATTATTTATTTCTTATAAATAAACAAATATATTGTTGTGCACTTGACCACGAATCGAACACTACTGAGTACTCTTCTGCAAAAGCATACTTGCTTGATTGTTTTTTTTTTTTTTTTTTTCAAAACATCAATGCCTACTATGAAATAGACTCATGTCAGTTACATAGAATAACGGTCATTGCTCAAATAAATTTGCATGGCATACTTGGTTGAGCCATATGAGCCTCACAGGCTCATCATATGTATAAAAGGGGTATTGATACATAATTGCTTTTATTTCGTAAAATATAAAAAAATTTCAAAAGGTCAATGCCTACTATGATTAAAATAATTCAGATATAGCATTACAATAGCCTCTTGTAAAAATTATTTCAAAATTATAAGATATGTTTAAATATATATCCAAGTGAGCCCCGGAGGCTCAACGTATGCATTCTAGGGTTAAGTTGGCTGTTGGGTATGTCCACTGCATAGCGCTTGCGCACACTCAATCACATACACACACACACACAAGCGCACACGCATGCAAACATAAACACTTGAAGTCATTGCCAATAAATATTATGACCACAAACAATAAAAAGGCTGCTGCTGCAGCAAATACCACAAATTGCAACTTCGTGGTTGCATTAAAATCCGCTATTGCCGATAGCTAAACAATCATGCGTACGTATGTACATACTTTGTGTTTGTTGTTGCCACAACACAACAGCTTAAGTGTGACTAGTATCAATTTGCATAATTCTGCTGCGCCAACAAAGCGCATGTATTGAGACGACATCGATTTTCTTGATGCCAATCAACACCATCCGCCTTCTTGTGTCGTCTACTCATTACATATTTACGTGTATATATAGATATGTGTGGGGCATCATCATCCATGACGCGTTTCTCGCTTGTCTTTGGTTACGTTGCATTTTATGTGAATATTTTACGCATCATTAATGAACGTCATCCACGTACTCCTCCTCCTCCACCTCATTTATTAGACAAAGTGTTAATTGTTGAGCAGCATGCACTTCGCGCCACTCGTATGTCTTGTTAATTAATTAGCTTTGCAAATTTCTTGACTCGTTGCGCCCCCATACAAGCTTAGCTTTCTTCGAGAAACAGAATATAGAAATCATACGTTTTTTACTACATACATACATACTATTTTTACACGCCCTTTTTGGCTAATCATAGCAGCATCTTTTTTTTGTTTTTTAAATGCAGCACTAACTTTTAGCTTTGGCGCGTCATTGGCAGCTTAGTTGTAGGGACCGGATATTAAGCCATACTCACTTTATTTTTATGAGCACTTTGTAAATGACCACCAAAAAGTGGTGTTCCCGATTATAAAACAAAATTGCGAGCTCAGTGCCTCTAGCTCCGATGAGCTTATTATTAGTGCATATATAAACACACTGCACCGCAACCGCGGCATTTTGGCTCCCACCTGCAGGCAAGTCGCTTCGAATATGGAAAGGAGGCTGAAATGGTCAGGTCTAGTCATCTTCGGTCAGACAGAAGACGGGTTTCTAACATGTCGGCTTAGATGGGAGAAACAGTCATTAAATTCGGACAAATGGACCGACATTAGAAGACAAGGTTGTAGAGAAACAAAAATCGAGATCACCAATGCATGTGAAAAACGCTTTGAAGCCAAACAAATATAGAAATTTGCGACCGTAAATATATATGCCCTTGCGAAAATAACCATTCTTAAGCGTGAAAAATTGTTTTAGGGCTATCCCTAGATACAGCATGACATCAAAAAATATCTAAGAGGCGGCGGAATGTGAACTACCCCCCTCAGAGGGCCTACAAACTGTTGGAGAGCTCGCCACAGTCACCACAGCCCGCAACACAGAAGAATAGGTCAGATCATGATATGCACAAAAGTTTAACGCGACTGACGTGAATTTCAGGTGGCCACCAAAACAGTTATTGAGAGTGGAAGTTTTTAGACAAGAAAGCGAATTGGGAAGATTAGTAGCAAGAACGCTAAGAAATTCCCAAAAAACCAGATGAAAGCGCCCTACCCCAGCGGATTAGGGGCTCCTCATGAACTTGGGGGTGGGGAGGGAGGGGATGGCTGAAGGTTTAATGTGGCCACATAAATCGTTCCCGAGATGGTCGGGCTAGCACCTAATGGTGCTGTGGTACCGGAGCGTACCGGATCTGTATCCGGCAAAGAACCATTACATCGATAGCACTCCCCAAAGCCTTCGGGGAGCAACCTTATCGCTACAACAACAACAACATGAAAGCGCCCTGAGGCATTAACTTTAGATGATCTTACAGGCTTATGTGGTCGCCGTGACAAAGGAGTAGAATGTTTGCATATGACACCGTAGCTTCCAGGTTTCTATCGTGGTATTATTGGATTAAACATAAGAAAGCTTGGGAAAAGTTTTCCGTTTGGGCGGGCAACACAGCAGTGCTTAGTCGAATTCTTCGAGTTGTTTCAGCCATAGAAAGCTTCCCAGCTATGCAGTGTCGACTAATAAATGTAGATTTCACTGATTTCGAGCTTCTCTTCCAATTTCCGTCGTGCTCCTTTTTTACGGCATCTGCAAGGCAGAAGAGTTTTCAGTGAGAAGTTTTTCACGGCGAAAATATACTCAGACCGCTTGCCAAATCATTACCAATGGCCAACCCCGCTTAGAAACCCTTTCTTCTAATTGAAAAAACTTGTTTCTAAAATTTTAATGTTGCGTTATCCGGGCATCTTTGGTGTTACAGGCGGTGCACCTACCACTACACCACGGCGACCGCCGCTGACTTGCATACAAAAAAATATAAGAATCTCGATACGACGATTTTGACTAAAATTTTAGTTAATTTCTTTTTAAGCAGTAAGTTAAGAAGTTTGGAAATTTTATCAAATAAAAGACAAATATTTTTTTAATAAGAATACTTTTAAATATATAATAATTAGAAATGTAATGTACACTAAAAAGCACGATTTTCTAAGGGTGACGGGTGGGACTTTTGAATCATCCGGCTGTGGGTGGATAACTTCACTTCTCACTTTCAGACAAACTTTAAATATCTTTTAAAAAATGTCTATACCATAAGTTTTAAGGAGAAATCAACATCTAATATGACTTTTAATTTTTTTGTATGTACATTTCACAAAGAAAAACAAGTAGGGACGGGACTGTCTTCGGCTGTGCCGAAGAATTCATATCTTTCATGAATGGGGCTGAACAATAATCTTATCCCGTTCGTAATTTCCAAATAATCGGATATATAAGATAAGAAATATATAGTGAACAGATGTACATAACTAAACGATTTTTAAGATAAATATAAAATAAACAAGTAAGGAAGGCCAAGTTCGGGTGTAACCGAACATTACATACTCTGTTGAGAGCTGTGGAGACAAAGTAAGGGAAATCACCATGTTGTAAAAGGAACCTAAGGTATGTGTTTGTATGACATGTGTATCAAATGGAAGGTATTAAAGAGTATTTTAAGAGTAAGTGGGCCGTAGATCTATAGATGGACGCCATTTAGGGATATCGCCATAAAGGTGAACCAGGCCTGACTCGAGAATTGGTTTGTACGATATGGGTATCAAATGAAATGTGTTAATGATAATTTTAAAAGGGAGTGGGCCTAAGTTCTAGTCTTTTCGAGATATCGCCATAAAGGTGGACCAGGGGTGACACTAGAATTTGTTTGTACGATATGGGTATCAAATGAAAGGTGTTAATTAGTATTTTAAAAGGGCGTGGGTCTTAGTTCTATAGGTAGACGCCTTTTCGAGATATCTCCATAAAGGTAGACCAGGGGTGACTCTAGAATTTGTTTGTACGATATGGGTATCAAATGAAAGGTGTTAATGAATATTTTAAAAGGGCGTGGGCCTTAGTTCTATAGGTGGACGCCTTTTCGAGATATCGACATAAAGGTGGACCAGGGGTGACTCTAGAATTTGTTTATGCGATATGGGTATCAAATGAAAGGTGCTAATGAGTATTTTAAAAGGGAGTGGGCCTTAGTTCTATAGGTGGATGCCTTTTCGAGATATCGCCATAAAGGTGGGCCAGGGGTGACTCTAGATTTTTTTGTACGATATGGGTATCAAATGAAAGGTGTTAATGAGTATTTTAAAAAGGCGTGGGCCTTAGTTCTATAGGTGAACGCCTTTTCGAGATATCGACATGAAGGTGGACCAGGGGTGACTCTAGAATTTGTTTGTACGAAATGGGTATCAAATGAAAGGTGTTAATGAGTATTTTAAAAAGGAGTGGGCATTAGTTCTATATGTGGACGCCTTTTCGAGACATCGCCATAAACGTGGACCAGGGGTGACTCTAGAATGTGTTTGTGCGATATGGGTATCAAATTAAAGGTTTTAAAAGAGAGTGGCCCTTAGTTGTATATGTGAAGGCGTTTTCGAGATATCTACCAAAATGTGGACCAGGTTTAGCCAGAACATCATCTGTCGGGTACCGCTGATTCATTTATATATGTAATATCACGTACAGTATTCCTTCCAAGATTCCAAGGGCTTTTGATTTCGCCCTGCAAAACTTTTTCATTTTCTTCTACTTAATATGGTAGGTGTCACACCCATTTTGCCAAGTTTTTTTCCAAAGTTATATTTTGCGTCAATAAACCAATCAAATTACCATGTTTCATCCCTTTTTTCGTATTTGGTATAGAATTATGGAATTTTTTAATTTTTCGTAATTTTCGATATCGAAAAAGTGGGCGTGGTCATAGTCGGATTTCGTTCATTTTTTATACCAAGATAAAGTGAGTTCAGATAAGTACGTGAACTGAGTTCAGTAAAGATAGGTCAATTTTTGCTCAAGTTATCGTGTTAACGGCCATGCGGAGGGACAGAGACGACTGTGTATAAAAAATGGGCGTGGCTTCAACCGATTTCGCCCTTTTTCACAGAAAACAGTTATCGTCCTAGGAGCTAAGCCCCTACCAAATTTCACAAGGATTGGTTAATTTTTGTTCGACTTATGGCATTAAAAGCATCCTAGACAAATTAAATTAAATTAAAAATTTTCGTTTATTTTTGTATTTTGTTGCACCATATCATTGCTGGAGTTGAATGTTGGCATAATTTACTTATATGCTGTAAAGATATTAACTTTTTTTTTTTAATTTGAATTTAAAAAATTTTTTTTTTAAAAAGTGGTCGTGGTCGTTGTCCGATTTTTCTAATTTTCATTAAGCAGACATAAAGTAATAAGGGTAACGCTCCTGCCAAATTTCATTATGATATCTTCAACGACTGCCAAATTACAGCTTGCAAAACTTCTAAATTACCTTCATTTAAAAGTGGGCGGTGCCACGCCCATTGTCCAAAATTTTACTAGTTTTCAATTCTGCGTCATAAGCTCAACTTATCTACCAAGTTTCATCGCTTAATGCGTATTTGGTAATGAATTATCGCACTTTTTCGTTTTTCCGAAATTTTCGATATCGAAAAAGTGGGCGTGGTTATTGTCCGATATCGTTCATTTTAAATAGCGATCTGGGATGAGTGCCCAGGAACCTACATACCAAATTATATCAAGATATCTCAAAATTTACTCAAGTTATCGTGTTAACGGACAGGCGGACGGACGGACATGGTTGAATCGAATTTTTTTTCGATACTGATGATTTTGATATATGGAAGTCTATATCTATCTCGATTCCTTTATACCTGTACAACCAACCGTTATGCAATCAAAGTTAATATACTCTGTGAGCTCTGCTCAACTTAGTATAAAAATAGGTAGGTACTTTGTGTGAGGATGCAAAGCTTCACGTTGTGGTCTGCATGTAAAAACTACGACTACGAATCACGTATTTCAAAAATATATGAAGTAAACGTAACTATTTTATGAAACTTGATGAATTTTGAAGCTTCTATTCGTAAAAAAGGGGCAAAAATGACAGTTTGTATGAAGCATATAATATATATACCACCGAACTCTATGATTTTTTCAGACAACAATATATGCTACACACGTAAGCATTTGGTGAAATTTGAAGCTTCTAGCTGTTAAAATGGGGCCGAAATCGCAAAAAAAAAAAAATATATATATATATACTATATATATACTATATATACCATCATATATATATTATATATATCACTTATCTCTATGATTTTTTGACACAACAATATATACTGCATACGTAAGCAATCGGTGAAATTTGAAGCTTATAGCTGTTAAAATGGGGCCGAAATCGCAAAAAAAAAATATATATATATATATACTATATATATACTATATATACCATCATATATATATTATATATATCACTTATCTCTATGATTTTTTGACACAACAATATATACTGCATACGTAAGCAATCGGTGAAATTTGAAGCTTATAACTGTTAAAATGGGGTAGAAATTGCGAAAAGTTTCTTATCTGAACAATCGCTTGTATGAGATATATACTATATATACAACCGATCTCTATGATTTTTTCAGACAACAATATATGCCATATGCGTAAGCGTTCGGTGAAATTTGAAGCTTCTAGCTGTTAAAATGGGGCTAAAATTGCGAATATATATATATATATACTATATATTTACTATATATACCACCATATATATACTATATATACCACCGATCTGTATGATTTTTTCAGACAACAATATATGCTATATACGTAAGCATTCGTTGAAATTTGAAGCCTCTAGCTCTTAAAATAGGGCAGTAATTACGAAAAGTTTCTTATCTGAACAATCGGTTTTGGGGGATATATACTATATATACGACCGATCTCATCAATTTTTTGAGGCAACAATAGGTGCAATATACGAAAGTATATGGTGAATTTTGAAGCTTCAATCTGTTAAATCGGTTGTATGGAGGATATATGCTATAGTTGTCCGATCCGGCCGGTTCCGACAAATGTCTAATCGGACACCCAAATTTTATCAAGATATCTCAAAAATTGAGGGACTAGTTTGCATACAAACAGACAGACGGACAGACGGACACACAGACAGACGGACATGGCTAAATCAACTCAGCTCTTCAACCTGATTATTTCGGTATACTTAATGGTGGGTCTATCTATTTTCCTTTAAGGACTTACAATTTTGGGTTTCGTGACGAAATTAATATACCATTTCATTTTCATGAAAGTTATAAAAATGGCAAAAAACCCCCTTATCTGAACGATCGGTTGTATGGGATATATATTATATATAGCTCCGATCGAAGTGATTTTTTTCATGAAATCTTCTATGATATATTAGAATATATGCCACCTAGTTTCACGTTTATACTTTCTAAATTAAGGGAGAAATATCCAAAAATCTTTCTATCTAAACGATCAGTTTTATGGGATATAACTATATATAGCTCCGATCAAAGTGATTTTTTCAGGATATCTTCTGAAGCGCATAATGTATGAATAAATTTTAACTAGCCCCTTCGGTGTAGATATTTTTTTTATTCCTGATTAAAAAAAAGCTTAAAGAACTAGATTCCCAGAAGATTAGTATATCTGATTCAATCTTTCCATGCTTGTGTCCTGGTTCGCTGGATTGACACTTTTACTTTATATAAGTTGCATTTTTTGATTGGTAGTCATGACTACATACATTCATACATATGCAACATATAAAAATCTTGTATGTGCAATTGTTGTTGTTGCTATGCCTGTGGTTTGATATATACATATGCATATATAGGATATATTGTCAACCCGGCTAGCCAGTTGCGAATTTCACGCGGGAATTGATCTCTGGTGTCAACATTAACATCCATATTTACGCATGTCATCCGTTTTATGTCTGTGCAAACATATGTAAATACATATAAAGTTTTCATCATATGTTTAAACATGAAAAAGGCACATATAAGTATGTTGCAAGCATATACATATGTCTTGTTGTTTAAATTCCACAAATGTCTTTTTGCAGTGAGCGATTCAATTAATTGCCTTGGAGTTTTACTGCAATCTTTATGAGTTTTTAATTTTTCATGGTTAATTCTTTCTTATGAATGATCGTTTATAGAAGTTGTGAGAATTTTTTAAGGTCATGTCCAGCATATTGCAGAAGTATAAAATTAGAACACTGTGCGTTAATAAAAGCAATTTAAGTGGAAACCTGAGAATTGTTTAAATAGTGCAAGAGTCGGTTTTTTTTTGTGGACTAAAGCTGAACCATAAATAAACATCGTCTAAAATATTTTCTAAACTTTTCCGAATTATTAACTAGAAACAACTCTACCACCAAACTCCTATGAATAACACACATACATATAAAATGGCATAAGCCAATATGAATAAAATATTAAATAAGCAAAATACACACAACCATCACCCACCACCGTATGCCTGGTTGTACAAAGATGGGCAGCACTGTATGCAGCAGCTCCTAATTGCTATTTGCTCCGTTTGTATGCATACGCACTTTATCAATATATCAATATATTCAATATCTACATTGAATCCCACATTATGTATCCACAATTACAACAATTTTTATTTTAAAGACAAAGTTATTGTAGAAAAAGCAAACGTGCGTACGAATTTGCAAGTGCGTTAATTCATAAAATAACAAGTAAGGAAGGCTAAGTTCGGGTGTAACCGAACATTACATACTCAGTTGAGAGCTATGGAGACAAAATAAGGAAAATCACCATGTAGGAAAATGAACCTAGGGTAACCTTGGAATGTGGTTGTATGACATGTGTATCAAATGGAAGGTATTAAAGAGTATTTTAAGAGAGAGTAGGCCATAGTTCTATGGATGGACGCCATTTAGGAATATCGCCATAAAGGTGGACCAGGGCTGACTCTAGAATTTGTTTGTACGATATGGGTATCAAATGAAAGGTGTTACTGAGCATTTTAAGAGGGAGTGGGCCTTAGGTCTATCGGTGGACGCCCTTTCGAGATATCGCCATTAAGGTGGACCAGGGGTGACTCTAGAATGTGTTTGTACGATATGGGTATCAAATGAAAGGTGGTAATGAGTATTTTAAAAGGGAATGGGCTTTAGTTCTATAGGTGAACGCCTTTTCGAGAAATCGCCATAAAGGTGGACCAGGGGTGACTCTAGAATATGTTTGTACGATATGGGTATCAAAGGAAAGCTGTTAATGAGTATTTTGAAAAGGAGTGATCCTTAGTCCATAGGTGGCCGCCGTTTCGAGATATTGCCATTAGGGTGGGCCAGGGGTGACTCTAGAATGTTTGTACGATATGGGTATAAAACGAAAAGTGTTACTGAGCATTTTAAGAGGGAGTGGGCAATAGGTCTATAGGTGGACGCCTTTTCGAAATGTCGCCATTAGGGTGGGCCAGGGGTGACTCTAGAATGTGTTTGTATGATATGGGTATCAAATGAAAGATGGTAATGAGTATCTTAAAAGGGAGTAATCCTTAGTTCTATAGGTGGACGCCTTTTCGATATATCGCCATAAAGGTGGACCAAGGGTGACTCTAGAATGTTTGTACGATATGGGTATCAAACGAAAGGTGTTACTGAGCATTTTAAGAGGGAGTGGGCATTAGGTCTATAAGTGGACGCCTTTTCGAGATATCGTCATTAGGGTGGGCCAGGGGTGACTCTAGAATGTGTTTGTACGATATGGGTATCAAACGAAAGGTGTTACTGAGCATTTTAAGAGGGAGTGGGCATTAGGTCTATAGGTGGACGTCTTTTCGAGATATCGCCATTAGTGTGGGCCAGGGGTGACTCTATAATGTTTGTGCGATATGGGTATCAAACGAAAGGTGTTACTGAGCATTTTAAGAGGGAGTGGGCATTAGGTCTATAGGTGGACGCCTTTTCGAGATATCGCCATTAGGGTGGGCCAGGGGTGACTCTAGAATGTGTTTGTACGATATGGGTATCAAATGAAAGGTGGTAATGAGTATTTTAAAAGGGAGTAATCCTCAGTTCTATATGTGGACGCCTTTTCGAGATATCGCCATAAAGGTGGACCAAGGGTGACTCTAGAATGTTTGTACGATATGGGTATCAAACGAAAGGTGTTACTGAGCATTTTAAGAGGGAGTGGGCATTAGGTCTATAGGTGGACGCCTTTTCGAGATATCGCCATAAAGGTGGACCAAGGGTGACTCTAGAATGTTTGTACGATATGGGTATCAAACGAAAGGTGTGACTGAGCATTTTAAGAGGGAGTGGGCATTAGGTCTATAGGTGGACGCCTTTTCGAGATATCGCCATTAGGGTGGGCCAGGGGGACTCTAGAATGTTTGTACGATATGGGTATCAAACGAAATGTGTTACTGAGCATTTTAAGAGGGAGTGGGCATTAGGTCTATAGGTGGCCTTTTCGAGACATCGCCAATAGGGTGGGCCAGGGGTGACTCTAGAATGTTTGTACGATATGGGTATCAAACGAAAGGTGTTACTGAGCATTTTAAGAGGGAGTGGACATTAGGTCTATAGGTGGACGCCTTTTCGAGATATCGCCATTAGGGTGGGCCAGAGGTGACTCTAGAATGTTTGTACGATATGGGTATCAAACGAAAGGTGTTACTGAGCATTTTAAGAGGGAGTGGGCATTAGGTCTATAGGTGGACGCCTTTTCGAGATATCGCCATTAGGGTGGGCCAGGGGTGACTCTAGAATGTGTTTGTACGATATGGATATCAAATTAAAGGTATTAATGAGGGTTTTAAAAGCGAGTGGCCCTTAGATGTATATGTGAAGGTGTTCTCGCGATATCGACCAAAATGTGGACCAGGTGATCCAGAAAATCATCTGTCGGGTACTGCTAATTTATTTATATATGCAATACCACTAACAGTATTCCTGCCAAGATTCCAAGGGCTGTTGATTTTGCCTTGTAGAACTTTTTCATTTTCTTCTACTTAATATGGTAGGTGTCACACCCATTTTACAAAATTTTTTCCAAAGTTATATTTTGCGTAAATAAACCAATCCAGTTACCATGTTTCATCCCTTTTTTCGTATTTGGTATAGAATTATGGCATTTTTTTCATTTTTCGTAATTTTCGATATCGATAAAGTGGGCGTGGTTATGGTCGGATTTCGGCTCTTTTTTATACCGAGATAAAGTGAGTTCAGATAAGTAGGTGGGCTAAGTTTAGTAAAGATATATCGGCTTTTGCTCAAGTTATTGTGTTAACAGCCGAGCGGAAGGACAGACGGTGGACTGTGTATAAAAACTGGGCGTGGCTTCCACCGGTTTCGGCCATTTTCACAGAGAACAGTTACCGTCATAGAATCTATGTACGTACCAAATTTGATAAGGATTGGTAAATTTTTGTTCGACTTATGGCAATAAAAGTATTCTAGACAAACTAAATGAAAATGGGCGGAGCCACGCCCATTTTGAAATTTTCTTTTATTTTTGTATTTTGTTGCATCATATCATTACAGGAGTTGAATTTTGACTTAATTTACTTATATACAGTAAAGATATTAAATTTTTTGTTAAAATTTGAATTTAAAAATTTTTTTTTTTAAAAAGTGGGCGTGTTCTTCATCCAATTTTGCTAATTTTTATTTAGCACATATACAGTAATAGTAGCAGCGTTCCTGCCAAATTTCATCATGATATCTTCAACGACTGCCAAATTACAGCTTGCAAAACTTTTAAATTACCTTCTTGTAAAAGTGGGAGGTGCCACGCCCATTGTCCAAAATCTTACTAATTTTCTATTCTACGTCATAACGTCAACCCATCTGCCAAGTTTCATCGCTTTAATTGCCTTTGGCAATGAATTATCGCATTTTTTCGGTTTTTCGAAATTTTCGATATCGAAAAAGTGGGCGTGGTTATAGTCCGATATCGTTCATTTTAAATAGCAATCTGAGATGAGTGCCCAGGAATCTACATACCAAATTTCATAAAGATAGCTCAAAATGTACTCAAGTTATCGTGTTAACGGACGGACGGACGGACGGACGGACATGGCTCAATCAAATTTTTTTTCGATCCTGATTATTTTGATATATGGAAGTCTATATCTATCTCGATTCCTTTATATATGTACAACCAACCGTTATCCAATCAAACTTAATATACTCTGTGAGCTCTGCTCAACTGAGTATAAAAAAAACCAAGAAAGAATTTCTAAACAAAACAACCAGAATTGCCGCTCTCCTCGTGATTTATTTTTATGGAGTATTCTGCATACTTTTGATTTCCGCTTTTATAGCGAAAGTTAATGTCGCACAAGGGTTTAAATTGCATTGTTGGATGTTTTCAGCAAACATAACTATTGAACAATCATTGAGTCATAACTTCCTGAACGCACTGTTCAGCACTTTTCACCCACTCAACAGTTTAGTTTTTATGTCAAATCAAAGATGTTTTGTATGAGTTAATTGGGGATTGCCCGTATTGCTTTAACTCTTTCCGGGGAGGTGGTATGAAATTTATACCACTTATTCAAATATTTTTCCTGCATTTTATGCGCATTGGTATACTTCTTTTACCACTTATACAGGCAAATTTAAGCTTATATTTTCTAAAAAAAAAAATATAACAAGTGTGTGAAAGAAATACATATATATGTTTTTATACTCAGTTGAGCAGAGCTCACAGAGTATATTAAGTTTGATTGGATAACGGTTGGTTGTACATATATAAAGGAATCGAGATAGATATAGACTTCCATATATCAAAATAATCAGGATCGAAAAAAAATTTGATTGAGCCATGTCCGTCCGTCCGTCCGTCCGTCCGTCCGTCCGTTAACACGATAACTTGAGTAAATTTTGAGCTATCTTGATGAAATTTGGTATGTAGATTCCTGGGCACTCATCTCAGATCGCTATTTAAAATGAACGATATCGGACTATAACCACGCCCACTTTTTCGATATCGAAAATTTCGAAAAACCGAAAAAATGCGATAATTCATTGCCAAAGGCAATTAAAGCGATGAAACTTGGCAGATGGGTTGACGTTATGACGCAGAATAGAAAATTAGTAAGATTTTGGACAATGGGCGTGGCACCTCCCACTTTTACAAGAAGGTAATTTAAAAGTTTTGCAAGCTGTAATTTGGCAGTCGTTGAAGATATCATGATGAATTTTGGCAGGAACGCTGCTACTATTACTATATATGTGCTAAATAAAAATTAGCAAAATTGGATTAAGAACACGCCCACTTTTTAAAAAAAAAAATTTTTAAATTCAAATTTTAACAAAAAATTTAATATCTTTACTGTATATAAGTAAATTATCCCAATTTCAACTCCTGTAATGATATGATGCAACAAAATACAAAAATAAAAGAAAATTTCAAAATGGGCGTGGCTCCGCCCATTTTCATTTAGTTTGTCTAGAATACTTTTAATGCCATAAGCCGAACAAAAATTTACCAATCCTTCTCAAATTTGGTAGGTACATAGATTCTATGACGGTAACTGTTCTCTGTGAAAATGGCCGAAATCGGTGGAAGCCACGCCCAGTTTTTATACACAGCCCACCGTCTGTCCTTCCGCTCGGCTGTTAACACAATAACTTGAGCAAAAACCGATATATCTTTACTAAACTTAGCCCACCTACTTATCTGAACTCACTTTATCTCGGTATAAAAAAGAGCCGAAATCCGACCATAACCACGCCCACTTTATCGATATCGAAAATTACGAAAAATGAAAAAAATGCCATAATTCTATACCAAATACGAAAAAAGGGATGAAACATGGTAACTGGATTGGTTTATTGACGCAAAATATAACTTTGGAAAAAATTTTGTAAAATGGGTGTGACACCTACCATATTAAGTAGAAGAAAATGAAAAAGTTCTACAAGGCAAAATCAACAGCCCTTGGAATCTTGGCAGGAATACTGTTAGTGGTATTGCATATATAAATAAATTAGCAGTACCCGACAGATGATTTTCTGGATCACCTGGTCCACATTTTGGTCGATATCGCGAGAACACCTTCACATATACATCTAAGGGCCACTCGCTTTTAAAACCCTCATTAATACCTTTAATTTGATATCCATATCGTACAAACACATTCTAGAGTCACCCCTGGCCCACCCTAATGGCGATATCTCGAAAAGGCGTCCACCTATAGACCTAATGCCCACTCCCTCTTAAAATGCTCAGTAATACCTTTCGTTTGATACCCATATCGTACAAACATTCTAGAGTCACCTCTGGCCCACCCTAATGGCGATATCTCGAAAAGGCGTCCACCTATAGACCTAATGTCCACTCCCTCTTAAAATGCTCAGTAACACCTTTCCTTTGATACCCATATCGTACAAACATTCTAGAGTCACCCCTGGCCCACCCTATTGGCGATGTCTCGAAAAGGCCACCTATAGACCTAATGCCCACTCCCTCTTAAAATGCTCAGTAACACATTTCGTTTGATACCCATATCGTACAAACATTCTAGAGTCCCCCTGGCCCACCCTAATGGCGATATCTCGAAAAGGCGTCCACCTATAGACCTAATGCCCACTCCCTCTTAAAATGCTCAGTCACACCTTTCGTTTGATACCCATATCGTACAAACATTCTAGAGTCACCCTTGGTCCACCTTTATGGCGATATCTCGAAAAGGCGTCCACCTATAGACCTAATGCCCACTCCCTCTTAAAATGCTCAGTAACACCTTTCGTTTGATACCCATATCGTACAAACATTCTAGAGTCACCCTTGGTCCACCTTTATGGCGATATCTCGAAAAGGCGTCCACATATAGAACTAAGGATTACTCCCTTTTAAAATACTCATTACCACCTTTCATTTGATACCCATATCGTACAAACACATTCTAGAGTCACCCCTGGCCCACCCTAATGGCGATATCTCGAAAAGGCGTCCACCTATAGACCTAATGCCCACTCCCTCTTAAAATGCTCAGTAACACCTTTCGTTTGATACCCATATCGCACAAACATTATAGAGTCACCCCTGGCCCACACTAATGGCGATATCTCGAAAAGACGTCCACCTATAGAACTAATGCCCACTCCCTCTTAAAATGCTCAGTAACACCTTTCGTTTGATACCCATATCGTACAAACACATTCTAGAGTCACCCCTGGCCCAGCCTAATGACGA